>NW_027632437.1:4488924-4524979 GCF_902686455.1 Sciurus vulgaris
CCACACTCAGGAGCCAGAGAAGTATGAAATAAGTTTGGGTCGGACCTTAGCAAATGACATAGAGGAGACTGAGCACTGCTGGGTTAAATGTGCTCACCCAGAGGTCCCAGAGTTTACTGGACACTGCTGGATGAGGGATTCTCACACAGAGGACACAAAGGACACATGGTACTGGAGAGTATGGGGAACTCCAAAACAATATTCAGGGATAAATGAACACATGTGTGTGAGCGACCCTCATCACAGGATATAGATGACACTAAGAAATGGTTTGTGAAGGCAGATTACAGACAAAGACCAGAAAAGACTGAGTACTGTCAGGTGAGAAACAACAACAGGACTCAAAGGAGACTGAGCAAGGAGTATTTTTGGGAAACTGAAACACAACAGAGAAAAGACTGATCACTCTAAGGTGAGGGGTGCTTACCAAAATAACTCAGAAAGAAATGAGAAAGGAATGGTTAGAATGCTAAGAAAAAAGAAAGAGAGAAGACTGAGCAGTATTTGGAGAGGGGCAAACAAGCACATGTCTGAACAGACTGAATAAGGACTGGTGAGGTGAAAATAGAAGTTTAAATAGGGAAGGTTGAACAATATTAAGAGAGGGGCTATCACCAAGAGGACTGAGTGAAATAAAAGCACTATTGTGGGGGGGAGCTCACCCACAGGACTAAAAGTACAATGAGCGATGGTGGATGAGGGGAGATTTGTGGCAGAACCTAGAGAATACTGAGCACTGGTGGAAGAAGGGCCACTTACCCAGAGGTCTCGGCAGACCCTGAATAATGGTGGGATAGGGAAGGATAAGAGAAAACCCAGAAAAGACTGAGCAATGTTAGACTGTAATCACACTCCAGAGTCGGAGGAGGCTGAGATATGATTGGTTAGATGAACCTAGCAAAAGGCACATGGTAGACTAAGCACTGCTGGGTGAGAGACCTTCACCTGGAGCTTTCAGATTATACTGAGAAATGTTGGATGAGGAATGCTCACCAAAAGGAAACAGAAAAGACAGAGTAATGGAAGTTAATGGACACTCCAAAATAATACTCAGGGAAAACTGAGCATCTGTTTGTGAGTGGCACTCACCACAGGTCTTAGATGAATCTGAGCATTGGTGTTTGAAGTGACATTAAGGACAGACCCTAGAGAAGACTGAGCACTAGAAGTAGAGGGGTGCTCTCACACAGAAAATAGAGAAGTCTGAACAAGGTGTCCCTTGTAGAACCTGGAAAAGAACAGAGATAAGATTTAGCACTGTAAGGTAAGGGGTGCTCACAAAAAGGGGAAAAAAAGAAGAATGAGGAAGGAATGCATCGGAAAAGTAGAAAAAAGAATCAGAGGAGACTGAGCAATTTTAGGTGAGTGGCACTCAGTCACAGAACCAAAGGAGACTAAATAAGTACAGATCTGGCAAATTTAGCAGCTTAAAAAATGAAGATTTACCCATGTTAGAAGTTGGCTTGTCACCAAGAGTATCCAGGGGAAGCAGAGCACTAGTAAGTTAGGGTGCTCACCCCCGGGACTGAGTATACTAGGCAAAGGTGGTTGAGGGAGATTTAGGGTAGGACTCAGAGAAGACTGACCACTAGAGGGAGAGGTGCACTCACAGAGGACTCTGTGAACCTTGAGCAATGGTGGTTGAGAGGTTTATGACAGAACCCAGAAAAGACGGAGCAAAGATAGATGAGTTGTTCTTTACTACAAGATCCAGAGGAGATGGAGGTCTTTTTCAGGATGGTTTCTCACCTACAAATTTCAGAGTTTTTAGAATCTTTTTGATAGTGTTCCTTGGGGCAAAGTTTAAATGACCTTAGGTATGGTGTAAATGGTACAATTTCAAAAGTCTGAGGAAGTCCTAAATGATGATGGAAAGTTATCCTTGGCCACATTTACACTTTGTCTTGAATGTGTGCATTGTGTATGACTCAAAGTTCCTAGGATGTTTTCTTTCTTGTCAATAGAATAGCTAGTGACATATCAGAGCATATTCTGAGAATACTTAAATAGGTGTTTTCCATCCACTGCTCAGAAAGATGTCAGAAATCATGATCATGCTACATTACCCATAAGAACTCACTCACTTGAGCAAAGGTGTGGAAATGGTGGATGGTCTGTGGTTCAACAAATTCCTCAGCACTGTGGAAATTGACATGATCAAAACCATCTTGGGTTTTCAGGCAAGTAAAAAGCCTGTCTGCATGGCATCACCAATGCCCTATTGAGGTTTGTGAAAAGAGGATGTATCCACATCTCTCCACGTGTCCTCATTAATATTGGCCTGAACATACTGATGAGGCAAGAGATGGTGTACTGACATTAGCTAATATGGGTCTCACCCAGAGAATTCTTTCAGAGAAATGGGTTTCGTAGGGCTCAGTGGAGAGTGACCATCGATGTCAGAAGTGTATACACCCAAATTATCCACAGGGGACTCAGCACCGGTGGGAGGGGTGGGCTCACCCAGAGGACACAGAGGACCCTGAACAGTGGTGTGGGAGATTAGGTTAAGACAGTACCCAGATAAAACAACACTGGTGGGAGGGGATGCTCACCCACGGGACTCAGAATATCCTGAGCAATGATGGGGTATGTGAGGTAAAGACAGGCTCAGAAAATGCTGAGCAATCTTAGGCTATCCAGGATCACAACCATGATCCAGAGTAGGCTGAGGTAAGATTTGCTATGAGATCTTAGTACATGACACAGGAGACTGAGCCCTGCTAGATGAGGGGTGGTAACCCAGATCTACCAGAGTATATTGAGCACAGCTGGATGAGGTTTGCTGATCCAGAGGACACAGAGGAGACAGAGTACTAGAAGAAAAAGGGGCACACTAAAACAATATTCAGGGAAAACAGCACCTGTGTTCGAAGGATGCTCACCAGAAGGCTCCTATGACCCTGAGCAATGGTGCATAAAGAAATATTAATGACTGAATTGTGAGAAGCTTGAGCACTGTCAGATGAGGGATGCTTACCCACAGGACCAAAAGAAACCTAAGAAGAATTGCCTTGGAGAAACTAGAACAAGACAGAGAGAAGACTGAGCACTCTAAGGTGAGTGGCGCTCACAAGAGGACCCGGGGGTTGGGGAATGAGCAAAGAATGGATAGGGAACTCAAAGGAAAAAGAGAAGATCAATCACTGTCAGGTGAGCAGCGATCAACCAGAGGACACAAAGGAGACTTAGAAAGGACAGGTTAGGCAAATGTAGTAGCTTAAACAAAGAAGGCTGAGACATGATAGGAGAGGGGCTATCACCGTGAAGTCCCAGTGGAATCAGAGCACTAATGGGTGAAGGGGACTCACCCAGAGGACTAAAAAGATCCCACACAATGATAATTGAGAGGAGGTTTAGGGCAGAACTCAGAGAAGACAGAGCAAAGATAGATGAGGGGTGCTTGACTACAGGATCCCAAGGACATGGAGCTCTTTTGGGAGAGGAGTTATCACCTACAGGTTTCAGGGTTTTAGGAACCTTTCCAAGAGTATCCCTCAGGCCAACATATTAGTGATCTCAGCAATGGTGCTAATGGTTCTAGTTCAAAGGTCTGAAAATGTCCCCAACAATGATGGGAAGTTGTACTTGCTCACATTTCACACTGTCCCTTGAATGTGTGCATTGTGATTGAGTCAGCATTCCAAGGAGGTTTCCTGACTTCTTGATAGATAGCAGTCAGTGAGATTCAAGATGGCGGACTAGAGGGTGGCTGCGTTTCGTGTTGCTCCAGGACTCAGGACTCAAGAAGAGGAGATATAGAGAGCCTTGGGACCAACTCAAAGCAGCCGGGTGAGTGTTTCCCACTGGGCAGGCGGACGGGGCGGTAGCCCCCGGACAGGGCGGTAGCCCCGAAAGCAGGGATCTTTGCAAAGTAGAACTGCTGGCGAGGCGCCCCTCCCCCCGCCGGAGCAGTGATCGCAGACAGCTGGGAGCATTGAAGAGGTGGCTGTTCACCACAGTGCTTGGACTCGGCGCAACCCACCCGCGCTCTGGGAGGCTGCCCAAAGGAGAAGGTGCTTGGTGAGCTGTTTGGACTGAACGTGACCACCCCTGAACACGGGGCTGCCCAGAGGAGAAGGAGAAATACGGGCTCGGCACGTCGCTTGGAATTGGAGCAGCTGCGCCAGGGCTCTGGGCAGCTATCCGGTGGAACAGCGTGGTGAGTGGTTTGGTCCCAGAGCATCCACTCCTGAACATAGGGGGGTTGTCTGGAGAAGGAGGAGGAGCGCGGCGGGGTGCTTGGGCTTGAAGTGACTGCACCAGGGCTATGGGAGGCAGTCGGGACAAGAAGGTGCACAGTGAGTTCTTGGGACTCGTGATGCACCAGATCTCTGGGTAACTGCCTGGTGGAGAAAGTGGTGCATGGTGGGTCACTTGGTCTTAGAGCGACCGCACGGAACAACAGGTGGCTGCCGGAGGAAAAGGCGTGTGGCAGGTCACTGGGACTCGGAGCGATTGTAAGGGGCTCCAGGTGGCTGCTCAGAGGAGGGGCCGCATAGCCAGGCGAAAAGTGCAGAGCAGGGTCCTAGACGGCTTCTTGGTGGAAGGGCCCCACAGACAAACTGAGGGGCGGAGCGAAGGCTCCAGGACTGCAGGCAGCTTCTCTGAGGAGAGGCAGCTGAAGGAGATTCGTTTGTGAAGGGTGAGGCTTCCAGGCCCAGGAGGTAGGTCCGGGTCCCTGGGATCATTGCAGAAGAAGGCTGCCCAGCCCAGGCAGTAGTTGTGAATTGAATGGAACCTCTGTGAGGAAAACCGACCAGCGAGACCTCCCCACCGGGTGACTCCTCCCTGTTGGGTGAGGTTCTCCCAAAAGGACCGTAAAATCAGAGACACAGGCCCAAACTGGTCTTGCATCAGCCCACAACCTACTTCCCTTCTGGATGACCATTCATCAGCAAGTGAAGGTACCTCTGCCCACTAGCAGGGAATATACCCCACCAGAAGGCCACCACCCCTAGGGAGTCAGCTCCCTTGTGGAGCACTACATTATCAACTTCCTCCAAGATTTCAGGCTACTGAAGACTAAGAGGGGATATAATAGAAATCTTCAGGGATATTATAAGACAATAGAGGAAATCTGCAATATCACAGCGGTCAACTGATACCTGAACAATATGAGAAAACAAGGAAAGAAAATGCTGCAAACAAATCTAGATGTTACATCAATGAAGCCCAACGACAGCATGGCAGAAGAAATGACAGAAAGGGAGTTCAGAATGTACATAATTAAAATGCTCAGGGAAGCAAATGACGAGATGCAAGAGCAAATGCAGGCACTAAATGATCGCACCAATCGACAGTTAAAAGAGCAAATACAGGAAGCAAAAGATCACTTCAATAAAGAGTTAGAGATATTGCAAAAAAAACCAAACAGAAATCCTTGAAATGAAGGAAACAATAAACCAAATTAAGAACTCCATAGAAAGCATAACCAATAGAATAGAACACCTGGAAGACAGAACATCAGACATTGAAGATAAAATATTTAACCTTGAAAACAAAGTTGAACAAACAGAGAAGATGGTAAGAAATCATGAACAAAATCTCCAAGAACTATGGGATATCATGAAGAGGCCAAATTTGAGAATTATTGGAATTGAGGAAGGCTTAGATAGCAGTCAGTGACATATCAGAGAAGATTCTGAAAGTCCTGAAATGTATGCTTTTCATCCACTGGTCAGAAGGATGCTAGAAATCCTGGACATGTCATATAAATCATAAGAACTCAGACCCTTGAGAAAATGTGTGGAGTTGGTGGACTATGACTGGAGGAATGAGGTACTCAATACTGTTTAAATTAAAATTCATAAAAATTGTCTTCTGTCTTCAAGTTTTGGTGAGGAGTCTTTCTGCATGGAAGCACCAAAAGTCTTTTGAGATTGTTGGAAAGAGGAAGTATCCAAATCTCTCCACTTTTCCACACTCATGCTTGCTGGGATATACAGGTAAAACCAGAGATTGTGTACTAGATATTAGAAGGAAAGGGGCTCATCCAGAGAATTCACTAATGGATTCAGGATTCGTAAGGTTCATTGGAGAGTGAGCACTTGTATGTGAAGTGTGAACACCTACAATACCCAGAGAGACGTGACCACTGGTGGGAATGGAATTCTCACTCACCCGACACTGACACTGAGCAATGGTGTGTGAAGGAAGATTAAAAATAGGACACAGAGAACACTGAGCAGTGTCAGGAAAGGTGTGCTCACCCTCAGGACCCAGAGGAATCTGAGGAAGGATTGAATTAGGAACATGGAACAGGACAGAGAGAATAGAGTGCACTCTTAAGTGAGGGGTGCTCACCCAAAGGACCCAGAGAAGAATGAGGAAGAAAAGGTTATAGAATGCAGAGAAAAAAAAAAAAAAACTGACCAGACTGAGCACTATTAGTGACTCACGCTCACCGACAGGGTAGAGAAGAGGCTGAATAAGGACAGGTTAGGCAAACTTAATGGCTAAAACAAAGAAGACTGAGAAATGTTAGGAGAGGGACAATCACCATCAGGACCAAGTGGAATCTGAGCACTAGTGTGTGTGGAGCACATACCCACAGTATTCAGAGTACACTGAGCAATGATGGATGAGGCGAGAATTAGTGCAGGACTCAGAGAAGACAGAACTCTGGTTGGAGAGTTGTGTTCACCTATAGAACAGATGACCCTGAGCAATTGTGGTGGAGGGTAGATTTAGGGATGGACACAGAGAAGACAGAACAAATTTAGATGAGGTACACTTGACCAAAGGAGCCAGAGGAGTCTGACCTCTGTTGGAAGAGGTTTCCCAACAAGATCTCTCACAGCCTTTAGATCTTTTACAAGAGAAATTTTTTAACTACTTCATGGGTGGAGGGACACTGGTGATTGTTCAAAGGTCTGAAAAACTCTTGCATGAAGATGATAAATTTTCCATAGCCACACTTCACACTGTCATTGAAGGTGTTCATTGTGCATGGTCCAGAGGTCCTAGGAGGTTTCCTCTCTTGTCAAAAGAGAGCAACCAGTGACATAACAAAGGAGATCCTTAAAATACTGTAATATGTATTTTCCATCTACTGTTCAGAGAGAAGTCAGAAATCCTGAGAATGACACATCACTTAAAAGAACTCTGCTTCTTGAGCAAAGTTGTGGAAGTGGTGGATGATGAGTGGTGGAATGAGGTGTTCAGTACTTTTATAATTGACATCCACTGAAATTATCTTGGGTTTTTAGGCAATGGTGTGGATTCTCTCTATAGGGCCTCTTCAAAGACCTGTTGAGTTTGTTGGAAAGAGAAAGTATCCTCATCTCTGCAAGTTTGTACACCCATGTTGGCCTAGAAATTCAGGTAAGATCAGAGACATTGCACTGACATTAGCAGGAAAGGGGATTACTGAGAGTTTCCCTCAGAGAGTTTACTGAGGGAAACAGATTGCCTAGGGCTCGTAGAGGAATGAGCACTGGGAGTTGAAGTGAGACCATTCACAAACCCAGCGTTGGCTGACCACTGGTGGGTGAGGGACACTCATAGACAGGACTCAGAGGACTTTGTGCAATGTTGGTGGTGGTGAGCTTTAGGGCAGAACACAGAGAAGACTGAGACTGAGCACTGGTGGGAGAGGTGGACTCTCCCAGGGTACTTAGAAGACCCTGAACAATGACATTTGAAAAGGGTTTTAGGAAAGAACACGGAGAAGACTGAAGCAAGATAGATGAGGTGTCATTGACCACAGGCTCCAGAGGATACAGAGATCTTTTGAGAAAGAGGTTACTCTACTACACATGTCAGAGCTTTTGAATCCTTTTTGAGAATATCCCTTATGCAATGTCTCAGTATCCTGAGTGATGTTGGAAATGGTGCTATTTAAAGGTCTAAAACAGTCCTCTATGGTGATGGGAAATTGTACTTGGGCACATTTTACAGTGTCCCTTGAGAGTGTGCATTTTCTGACCCAGATGTCCTTGAATGATTTTTCTCTTGTCAAAAGAGAGGAACCAGTGACATATCAGAGAAGATACTGAAAATGCTTAAATATATACTTTACATCCACTGTTCAGAGAGATGGTAGAAATACTGGATATGATAAATCACTCATAAGAGCTCATTTACTTTAACAAATGTATAGAAATTGTGTAATATGAGTGGTAGAACAAGGTCCTCAATGCTGTCAGAGTTAGCATCCATTAAAATTGTCTTGCACTTTTAGGCATTGATTAACAACCTGTTTGCATGGCAGCACTGAAGTTGTACTTAGGTTGTTGGAAAGAGTAAGTGTCTACTTATTTCTCACTTTCCACATTTGTGTTGGCCTGGATACACATATAAGGCCAGAGATGGTGTACTGACATTAGCAAGAAAATGATTCTCCCAGAGAGTTCACTAAGGGAATTAGGTTGTTTAGTGCTCATTGGAGAATGAGCACTGGTAGATGAAGTTTGTCCACCCATAATACCCAGAGGGAACTGAGCACTAGTGGGAGAGGGGCACTCTCCCAGAAGACACATGAGACCCTGAGCAATTGTGTGTGAGAGGAGCTTAAACTCAGGACCCAGCAAACACTGAGAACTCCTTGGTGAGGTGTACTCAAATACAGGGCACAGGAGACTGAGTACTGCTGTCCTGAGGACCTGACTCACATGATCTTTTATGTCTTTATTACTTACATCAATGTAACACTCACTCTTCTCCAGGTTTTCCCTCTTCTGATGTGGAGTTGTTTATCTGTGGCCTCATGGGATCTTCCCTGCCTCCTCTGCTCCCCAGTGTCCTCTCCCAATGAAGATTTGGGAACAGTGTCAAACAGTGTGTAGTGCCCTTCCCAGCTTCTCTGCTTAACTCCCACATAGTTTGTGATGTAATAATGGCCCGGCAGAGGGACAGGCACAGCTGTTTCAGCTACCAAGGCCTTAGAGACAGTGTGGGGTCTTCAAGACTGTATGTGTCCCCCAGTGTAATCTTTCTTTCTTTCTCTGCTTCTGACCCTGTTGTTTCTGATTTTAGGACTGTCTGGTTTGGGGCTGCTGTCCCCGGCCTCAGAGGTGGGGTCACAGTGTGACAGTGTAGACTGGGTAACAGCCTCAGATTCCCATTTATTTCCTGCTTTAACCATTGGACTCTTTGCCACACTATTTTTATAGGGACCCCTGGCCTGGTCTCTAACCCTTTTTTCCTGGTGCTCAGCCTGGGATCCCTGGTCTCTGCCTTCACCCCTTCTTTTCTCCAGTTCTTACCTGGCAGGTGCACACCACTTGATGATTGGCTCTGCTGGAGTCCCTTCCAGACATGCTGTACCAGGTTTCTAACCCTGACATGAGGAGTTCCACAAACTCCTGTGAGGTGCCCATTGATGGGTGGGCAGAAAGTCAATCACAGGACCTTGATCTCTCCTTGTACCTAGGGTTCCTCAGTCACAGTCACCACTGACCATGCTGAGCCTGCCCCTACATGGCTGACACACCAAGTGTACCCAGTGTTATTGAATGGGACATGTCATTTTCTCATTCTGTCTCCCCCACAAACTTCCCCAGGGACTGCAGTTTTAGAGGAGACTGAGCTGAAGGACCCCTGGGGAGGGAAAGAGACCCTCTGTTACTGCAGTGCAGAAGCACAGCTGTGGGTACCATATGCAAGGTAGTGCAGGTACTCTCTCCTCTTCACTCCCTGTTATTCATCACTCAGAGTATAGGATTTACAAAGAACCACAGGGAGACTGACAATGATTAAGGGACAGTGTTCCCAAACTCCAAGTCCTTAATCATCACACTCATGGTATGTTCATGTCCCAGGGTCAGCCTTTACCTGGAAACTGCCCTGATTCCCTCCCCCCACCTCATCCTCTCTCTTGTAAAGTGGGGGGGGAACTTATGGTTGGAACAGAGTGCTATTCTTCTGTGCTTCACTCTAACCATCTTTGTGTTTTATATTGATGCTGGGTCTCCCTAGGATGCTCATAGTGGCATCAAACATGATCCTTCTGCCTCAGTCTCCTGAGTGGTTGGCATCATATGTGGGGCACACATTCAGGCTCAGTACTTTTCTTGTTAAACAGGAGACCTTTCTTTACAAGGCCTGGTGTTGGGGAAGTCATAAAAGTCAGACTCATCCTGAATCCACCCAGCAAGCACAGTGGGTTTAAGATCACACACACTCATGTTCACTTTTGTGATAAGACTGAATCCCAGTCTGTCCCACATCAAGAAGGGCCAAGCCCAGAGCCCTGAGAGTTGCCCAAGTCATCATTTGAGTACTTTCAAATAATATACAGTCTTTTATGTAAAACAGATATTTTGTGATCAGTTACCTTAAAATGTAATTACATTCAAACAACCTGACATGTCATACATTAGCAATTACAAAACCATAGTTTTGACAAATGGCAATTTATAAGTTATGCAAATGTTAAATGGTAAATATGTGAACTGTTGTTCTGTTTAAGTGTTCTATTAAGAATGCTGAAAAATTCAGGTAATGACTTTATTTAATTAACATAACTAGTTCACAGTACAGCATCTTAAATCATAAAGTTCAAATTAAAGGAGAAATCTGTGACTGCAGTTTTCCAGAGGGATCTATATGTCTGTCCAGCATATAAACTCTAACTGAATTCTTAGGGCTTCAGCAGTTCTGCATTGTAGCTATTATAACAGTTTCCCATGGGTGTCCCAAAACATTCTCAAAGGTCCAGCGCTTCAGAGTGCCAGTCATCTGCTTCAGTAACTACAGTATATACTTAAATTGGTTTACAATTGAAAGAAATCCTACCAGCAAACTTTATATTAGGCAGGTATACAGATATGTTATTTCTATTCTTACCATCCTTACACTAATGCACTACATCGGAAGCCTTGGGAAACTGATGTTTTATTTCCATTTTTGCCCCCATCCATCCTGCTGCCATGCACTACCTTTTTCATTTTGTTTTAATGCTGCATAAATATGCATTGCCTCATGCCTCTTTGCTTTGGATGCAGTGTGTTTAGCTATAACAAATTGTTGCTTTCGTTATCTGTATACAGCTACTTGCTTTAAATTATTAGACCCTGAAAAAGCTTTTCTTGTATGTCTAAAATAAGATTATTTTATATAAAATAAAATAATAAAAACAATCAAAGTTATGTCCATGTGGACTAGTTGAAAGGTAGGTATTTTTTCTGTCATTCTTATTTTTCTTCCTTATCTTATTCACATGAAATACTTGAAGATATTATGCTTTTAGTACATCTGAATCTGATAATATCTGAAACTCATTATTCTACTAGTCAGCAATGTAGCCCCAATCTAACATTTTTGATCTCATTCTTGGGAAATATCTATCTAAATATACAATCATTTATTTTTCACTCAGAAATGAACTCATACATAGGAAGCACTTATTCTGTCCTGCCTAGGAAGCCAAAGCTTTACAGAATATATAAACAATATGAGTGTGACACCTACAGAAGAGTAAAATTAGTGCTATATAATTAATCTTCAAGGAGCCATGAGAGAAAATCAGAGAGGTTGTTATCTCCTTGAGAATTGTCATGGAAGAAAGGGAGGCACAAAACCTCAGTCTGATATAAAGAATGCAATATCTATACTTGTGCACAGGGAGATTGCTGGAAGGACTCCCTTTCCCATGCTTAATAACACACCCTACTCTATGAGATTAGAAAAGAGTTGTTCATTTAAAAATATTTATTTCATTCAAATGAGAAATCCACTGACTAGATTAAGTCTCATATCCCAGTCATTTCACCACTAAACTTTCTTGCATTGTCTCACACATGAGTTTTTGGGAGACACTTCATATCTGAATCATAAAAGATTTAATTAATTTACCTATCAACACCATATAGTGGAGCAGAGGAATGAACAAGCAAGGGTGTTGATAGTAACTTCTATACTGAATTCTGGAATCAGACGTTACCCTTCTGTGAGATGCCATGGGAAACAGACATATATGTCTTTAAGAAGTGTCACATAGGGTCAAATATTTGGCAATAGCCAAAGCGCAACACTGTATCAGGCACAAAGACATTTATATTCTTTGTTTTCTTTTTAAGGGGCCATACAGACACAGAAGGACTTGGAGTTTTATGTAAAAAAAATTCAGGATGTACGCCTGCCCTGCCACCAAACACACTCATTCTCCCATCCTGCAGCTATTTTATTGTAAAGGAAAGGATGAAAAGGAATAACATGGAAGGACATTTTAATTTATTTTCAAATACCTCCACTCTTTTACTGTCACTGAAATACCTCCTTGCTAACCTACCATGATATTAAGTTGGAGACTCTGTTCACCAGGGATTTATTTGGTAGCCTCCGGTCAATTACTGTTCCACAATAGGCATGTACTAACACCCACTGCAAGTGCCACTAAACCAGACTCTGTGAACAGTAGCAGATTCCTGAATAGAATCAATGTAGGTGCAGAGACAGTTGTGATAACTTTACTGCAGGTGTGAACATAATTGTCTTCCTTAGAGGTTAATTGTCAGTCAGGACAATAGTCACACCCAGGAGACACTGGGACTGTCTATGGGCATTTTTGATTTCCAAAAATTGCAGGGGACAATGCTAGGCATTTTTCAGGGATACTACTAAATATTTCATTATGAACAGAGAAAATCCAAAACACAAAGAATAATCTGGTATTTTCATGTTAATCATGATGATGTTCAGGAACCCTGGCCTAGATCATAAATGCTACACAGAAAGACACTGGACATTTTCAAGTTCATAATTTTGTCCCCAGTGTTTCAGGCACAGTGAGTGTCTCATAGTAGGTGAGGAAGGAAGAAGAGAAAAAAATGTAAGGGAAAGAGGGAGACACACAGCCTATTCTCTGGAGAAACTTAAAGCCTGGGGACAGGGTAACTACTAATTTGTACCTGATCCTCATACTAGAGTCTATCTCTCAAAGCATTTCACCATTCTTCCAAAAGTTTTCCTGTCCAAGACCAGTATTTGATGTCAAGCCAGATGTTCCTCCTTGAATATCAGGCAAGATTCCTTCTAAGCAGTAACCCCCAAATTAGAAATAGTCTTTCCTACTCCTCTATCCCATACATGCACAGTGAGTCATAGAGCACTTGACCAGCATGTGCAAGTAAATACAAACACACATTAACGTGCAGGGCCACTTGAATCCACTGCCCCATGCTGGAGCTGATGACATGAGAAGATCTTATGACAGCTTCAAGGAAAACCTGTTGATTTTTTATTTTGTTTATCCAGAGTTGCCCATGCAGTGCTTCATTTTTCCCTTCCAAGTTGTCATCAGAAAATATAAGCTCCAGTGAGAAAAAAAGTATCTTGCAATTGCTGCCCAACACCCTCTTCTCTAGTAACTCTGTCCTTGTCCCAAGTATCCTAAGCTTGCTCCAGGTCGGCATTTCTGAGAGACAGATTGAGGTTCAAAGGACAGTCTGTTGCAGATAATTTGCATTCTATGCACTGCTTACCAAGTTTTATTTCAGCCTGGAAGCTTTATTTCAATTTGAAACCCATCAAAACAAAGAGTCCTGCTTCTATGCAATCACCCAAGAGTCTGTTTATTGTCTGTGAAGAAAGTTATCTGGAGGACCATAAACAAAGGTCCTGGTCTGGAGGGACCAGAAAGCAGGCTTGCTAGGGGCACCAGCAGAGTTGCAATTTCTTTCTTGCTGGTGATTGAAAGTGCTTTTTTTATCTATGCTATTGGCTGTTGGCACTCTCTTTCTTTGATGTAGGGTATTTCCTGACCATGAAGGGCATTATTTCCTTGGCTATTTATTGCATGAGTATGTGTGTATGTGTGTGTGTGTGTGTGTGTGTGTGTTCACACACACACATACATGCACACATTAGGGGAACTTGGATTGAACCCAGAAGCATTCTACAACTGATCCAAAACTTAACTAGATTCCTAGCATCTTCTTAAATTTTTTAATGCAGGGTCTCACTAAGCAGTTCAGTCTGGCCTGAAATTTGTGACATTTCTGCCTCAGTCACTTGAGTCATGTGGATTACAGGCATATACAACTATACACAGGGTATGACTCCCTGGAGATAGCAAATTCATAGAGAGTCATTTGTCTCCCCAACCTGTTCACCTCACCCAAGCTAATTGATCTTGTTCCTACAACACCAATTTCATCAGGTTCATATAGCAGAGATGCAGAGATGGTCCTAGTCCTTGGGAGAAGACTGAAATCTTTGAAACATACTAATCCTAAAACTTCTTATGCTGCATCATTTTTCCTGCACAAAAAATGAAGTCTCTTTCCCATGTTCTCCCTCACCTTCCACACCCTCTGCCTCTTCACCAACCTTGGTGCTTTGCACATAGCCTGAAATATTTGTTTGAGGAAACTGTAGCAGACTGTGAGAGCAAAATCTGTTTCTGCAAGTCTTATCATATCTGATTAAAATAAATTCAAGATACCCTTAAAACAATGTCAAATGTGCAAAGCTTCTCAAAAGAGCAAAGGCAATTGTATCCATAGCCTGAACCCCCAAGCCTCTGTCATGGTGGGCACCTGTCCTCTGCTTTCTGTTAGGTCCTCCCCATTTTAGATATGAGGAACAGGAAGGGCTGCTAGAGGTGGGAGTGGAAGAAGGCTACTGCACCTTACAATTGAGAATTGTGAATGCCCTATTCCTGCTCCAAACACTCTCTACATTTATAAATGCAAGCTTAGGTCACAGAAGAGGCACAGTAGCTGACAAAGTGCACAATCAACTGGAGAAGAACAAGACTTGGGCCAATGATTCAAATGCTAGTTCTCTTCCCACATCCTCATTTACCCTTCAATGAACACTTTAAAGCATCACAAAAGGCTGGTCATTTACTTTTCTGAGTGTCATTAAAATCAAATTAGAATTCCCATGAGAAGAAAATAATGCGTTTTGGCTTTATGAACTCTCCTTCTCCTTACTGGTATTATTAGGGCCTGTGACTAGAGATCTACCACCCCCAGAATTCAGGACTATGGGAAAATGTCAGTCTGCCATGCATGGGAACAAGGACTTGTAAAATTCTAAAGGATTTTTCTGATATAGTAAAATGATTATCACCCCCTCTTTTTAATGACCCTGGCTTCTTATCACTTCCTGAATACTGCAGAAAAATTGTCCTCAGAACACTGAAACCTAAGGGGTTTTGATGGGATTCAGAAGCTTGCAGCCTGACTGTGGAGTACCTCTCAGTGCCAGCAGGAAAGTGCACTTTTGCCCATATGGAGGAGCAACTGCAGGAATCTACACACCAGGAACCAGGATCTTCCATGAAAGAAAAAATGTAATCCTCCCAGTCATGGTCAGAAAGCAGTGATGTGCTTTTGGAGTTTCTTAAACAACAGATAAGCTAATACAGAAGAAAAGTAAGGGTGAAAACGTTTACAGGGTTTTGACTATTAGACTTGGATACAGTAGAGAACCTTGAAGTGAACAGTAAAATAGGATTCTCTGGATTCCTTGGCACTTGGGAACTGAGTGTGCAGCCCCTTTGGTCTCCGCATTTGTCTACCTGGACTGAAATTGTTCATCCCTGGAAGTCAGACTTCCTGCTGTGTCAGTCAGTGAGGCCATAAAAAAGGCTTTTTTTAGGTGGTGATAAAGATCCTGTTCTTGGAAGAAACAACAAAACAGGTAGTCAGTCCCAAGTGTCACCTGGAGCAATTGTGAAAATTAGGATTTTTTTTTGTCTGATATTGCACATCTGGGGTTTGATCTGAGAATCTGCATTGCTCTTATGTTCTCTGGTAAAACTCATGCTGGTCTGGAATCCATTCTTAGATACCCATTCTCAAATATAGTGTGAATTAGCTGTTCTTTTTTCTTCAATGATAGGTGACAGAGATGTGAGTTTTGAGAACGTGAGGTTAAGAGAATAATTCTATAATGTGGACTCAATGTGCTGATCCCATGCATTCTTTTCAAATTGGCAAATTACCTGCATCCCTGCCTGGTCTAAGTGGACAGGATATGTCAGATCTTCTGCAAACTACCTGTTTTGGAAGGAGTAATGCAGGCATAAAATAATGTATATAATGTGAACCCAAATTACCTGGAAGAGGGAGAATTTTATGATCCTTTCAACAAGCCAGGTCCCAAACTCAGGGAGATAAGGATAATTATTTCTAATTGTAAAACATGTAAAAATTTATGGTTAAAAATTCAATGAAAACCAGTCAGCATGAGCCAAATGACTTAGATTTGTTATGGAATTGGGGACTTGACAGTCTGAAATCATCTAGTTGTCAGTAAAAAGTCAAGATGTGGCCCTTGGTGGGACTCACTGGAAAATTCTCTGAGACACTCTAATAAAAGTAGATTGCAGAAGAAGCACACAGTCTCTCATCTCTTAGAGGACCCAATATGTCCCTTGAGAGTGTATTTCTCCTTTGTTTAATCCCTTCAGTAAACTCAAGCCTGTTAATCTGAGTAACATGTCTGAAATCTTTCTAACTTGATCACAAGAATCAGAGTTTGAAGGGGGATCTTAGTACTGCGTCACTTTTCCAGAAGTCATAAACCCTAATATACTAATTTGAAAAATTCTGTTCTATATTAATCTTGCTCCAGATGCAGTTGTGTAAAAGTGTAAAGAAGACATTAAAAGAGCACCATTTTACAGATGAAGACACAAAGGCCCAAAGAGGCTGGGTGATCTGCCATAATCATGAATCAAGTGATAAACAGCCAAGACCAGTAACCACAGATAGGTAAGATAATGATTCAAAAGTGAAGTGTATTTAATAACACATGTTACCAAATAAGGTATTTTCACAGCATTATAAAATCAGCTCTAAGTATATTTTTTCTAGAGAGTATGAAAGCAAAACATTTTCATTCTTAAGAGATCAATTGCTTCAAACTTGCACCCAAATCTAACCTAATACTAATACTAATACTAATTGGCATTTGCTAATTAAATAAGCAGGGGGATTTCAGTGAGGCACTCTATCAACAAGTGGAAAAAATAAAGAGCTGAGATGTGTCAAATATGTTCAACATATATAGCATCATACTGCATGAAATTCTGAATTTACCATGTAAATGTGCTTTTAAGGAACTTTAGCATTAAAGATAAAGCAACCTTACTTTTTACTTAATTTTGATTGGGCTGCTCTAATTACTATCTTTTTTTTTCTTTTTTCTTTTTTTTTTTGGTGTTGGGGATCGAACCCAGGGCCTTGTGCTTACAAGGCAAGCACTCTACCGACTGAGCTCTCTCCCCAGCCCCTCTAATTACTATCTTTAATGTCTATTTACATCATTTTAAATGATGCTGCATGTCTTTAGTCTGTTTCTAATGGACAGTAAGAGCCCACAGGTCTAGACCCTCATTTGTATTCTGCCAGTGAAACCATTTACCACAAAGAGAACCAAGACATGGTCACTGAAGACAACATTCCAGATTTTAATAAAACTGGAGAATTTTTTGGCAGTTATAGTGTCTGCAAAAATACCTGTTTTTAGGCAGGTGAAAATATATAATCATCTTTCTGAAAACACTGCAATTTTATTTTGTTCTATCAAATACAATTAAATTAATATAGATGACTTCAGAAAAGGGTGTAAACTGGATACTAAGGTCATCAAATATAACTTAAAAATATGACCACACACTTATTTTTTTCTCTCACCTGAAACAGCTAAATGACAATAAATGGATTTCTAAAAAGCTATATGAGGAAATGGTACGTTAAAATGTTCACAAATACTTTGGAAAATGAAAACCTATTAAGAAGAGCTGTGGAACCAAAACACAGGTATACAGCTGGGACTGACTAGAGGAATAGAAACCCTCTCAATACTCCAAAAGCCCAGGACTCATGTTCCTCACAGGGCACCACAATGTTGGGTAACTGAAGGGATACACACACCAAATAATGGGAGCACCATGAGCCCTTGGATCCCTGTCTTTTTAATTTAAACAGACAATTTTCCTGTAATGTTGTATCTTCCAAGGATAATAAAAGAGGACTTGTCTAAGGATAAAATGAGTTGTCTTCAAATCTGGCTGTCTGGAAAGACTCCCCCAGGAGCAAGATGATTTGCCAACCAGTACTGCTGGCATGAGGCCCAAAGGCTGTCCACCTGTTCACAACAGAGTTGTCTGTCAGCTTTGGGGCATTTCACCAGCACCCTGATCAGACAAAGTCACAGGACACCAGATGTTTCAGGAAAACAGCTAATAAGAACAAGAGATTCTTTATTGAAAAAAAAAAACGAGGAAGAAGGAGAAGCAAATGGAAAAAAAGAGACAATACATTGGGCAGGACAAAAATTTTTAAAAATATATAATAAATATTCTCCCTGGGATATATTTTAAAAAGCTATAATAAATGCCCTCAATGAGGATATTATATCCTTGAAATGAGAACAGGATACAAACAACAAGCAGAGAACAAGAGTTCTTGAATATAAATGTGATACTATTGTAACAAATTTTAAAGATAAAACACAAGAAAAATAAAAAAAACAGTGTTCTGTAAAATAATGCCAGTCACCTGAATTTTGAATTCTTCATATATCCTATAAAAATTGCACCAATAAACAAGGATAATGAAACCACCCCTAATCTAAGCCTACTACAAAATTAGGAATCAGAAACTACTCTAAACCTACATTTGTAGGTAAGTAGAGAAATGAACATCCCAAACCAGCTGAGTCAGCTCTGAAGTGCTCACTTGTCTGGGTAGGCAGACAGAGATTGCATAGGAGAAAGGACAGTGGGGTTCTAGTAGTGCCAGAGGAAATTTATTCTCCAAAATGAGAATCACACTCCAAATGGGAAAAAAAATGAGGATGGGTCTGAATCCTGGTAGATCACAGCAGTGCCTACTAAGGAATCAAAAGGGAAAGGCCAGAAAGTAGATGCAGTTAAAAATTTGAGGAAGAACTGCTTTTAGGTGAGAAAGAGGTAATTTAGAAAGGGAGACATCCTTTGACAATTTTATGGGAAAGAGAAAGAAAGAGGCAGTAGTAAAAATTGAGAATTACAAAACCAAAAGCCTTTCCCAGCCCATTCCCTATCAGTAAAGAAAGCACCACCTACTGAAACCATGGTGTTTCTCTGTATTGGTCAGAGAAGAAACTCTTTTTTGGAGGGTTGGGGTTCTGGGATTGAATTCAGGGGCACTCAGCCTCTGAGTCACATCCCTAGCCCTATTTTGTATTTTACTTAGAGACAGGGTGTCACTGAGTTGTTTAGTGCCTTGCTTTTGCTGAGGCTGTCTTTGAACTCAGGATCCTCCTGCCTCTGTCTTCTGAGCCACTGGGATTACAGACATGCACCACCATGCTCAGCTAGAAGAAACTCTTGAATTAAGAAGCTCAGTAAGAACCCTCTCACTCCAGCCCATATTGACTCCCTATTGCTGCCGATACAGGAAAACAGTCATTTTAAAAATTATGTGATATTAGGGAGAATGATACAAAGCAGTTATGTGAAAAGAAAAGACAAAAAAAAAAAACACCCCAAAATCCCTTCAAATTGGAATTTCAAAAATTTTAGAATAGAAAATGATAAAAAGGATAATATTGGGGCTACAGCTACAGCTTAGTAGCCGAGCATTTGTCTAGCATGTGTGAGGCATTGGGTTTGATCCTTAGCACTGCATTAAAAAAGTAAATAAAAAAAAAGGCATGTTGTCCATCTACAACTACAAAAAATACTTTAAAAATACATATTTTAACCAAATTTGGAGAAAAAAGCAAAAGGAAGACAATGATCTACACCTCATGTGTCTTATAAAGTTTCAATATAAAAAGATATAAAGCACATGACATAGTTGGAGGCGCTGTTGATAAATCCACAATGAATGCCCATAAATATTAGCTACAATTTTAAAAAATCTACTATCAAGAAGAGAAATCACTGTGCAGAGCATCATCATAAAGACAGCATGATTCCCCAATAAACACCAGATAAGATGTCTGCATCAAGAGAGAAAAGCTACAAACTTAACCCTTGATGACAGGAACATAAACATAAAATATTATGACTTGGATTCAAAGTTCAGCTACATGGGAACAGCCAGATATATTTTCAATTTCTTGGATCAAGAAGCCTAAAGAATGTGCTCAAGAAGACAATAGGGCTGGGTAGGTAAAAGAGGTCCCAGGGAGTAGGATGCAGGACTTCCTATGGTAATGCATATCACTCATGTCCTAGCTTGATATAACTGTGCCATTTGCTCACCTTAACCCCCAACTCACATCCTTCTTCCTACTCTCTGCTCCCCCTCCAGCTGCAGGCAAGACATCAGAGACCCACTGACCATTTTTTGTCTCTCCCAGGGTGGACTCCAGGTCTATCTCATCCATGGTGCTCCCCTTAGAAGACAACAGCTTATCCAAGCCAAATTTGAGTATTTCACTCAACTTGAATGGAGAAAAAAAAACTCCAGTTATTTCTCATGAAAACAAACATTAGGATGTGGTGATCTGCTGAGTGTCTAAGTGACACCAAGCACTTTCCTTGTGAAATTTCTTCTCTCCCATGGCAGATGACTTCAAACAGGCTATTGTGGGGTTAGATGAGGAATAAGCAGAAAGGTGATAAATGATGACCATAGCTATTGATTTTGATAATTATCTATAACTGCATCAAAAAAAAATATTAGCCACCTATTTCTTTTATTTTGGGGGGGAAGGAAAGAATAAAATGATTTCCTGCATCTTCCTATAGCACCTCTCACCAGTATTTTTTACAGGTACTTCCAGCAGTCCTGATAGAAGTCAGAGACCCTGTTAGCTACCTTTCTACCTCTCCCAGTGTCAGACTTCTTAGAAAGAGAAGATGCCACTCAGTACCTCACTCAAAATAAGCTGACTCCTTTCCTTTGCCAAGTGCTTTCCTACCTCACTACTTTGTGGAATCCACCTTGGAAAAACAATAACAATCCTGATCACCAAGCCCCAAAGGTCCTTTCTTAATTTCAATGTCCCTGAATAGTCCTGTGCATTCCCTATCCTGCCCTTTCCTCTCACTCCTCCCTAGGGGATACTCTATTTCCTAAAGCTACAGGAATGACCCAGAAAGCTTAGATAGTATTACCTAGCTTTCACTCGCTACTTCCAACTTTCTACCTCCCTAAGCACTATCACTTAAAAATTATGAAACAAGTCCAGGACCAGATGGGTTCTCAGCCGAGTTCTACAAAATCTTTAAAGAAGAGCTCATTCCAATACTTCTCAAAGTATTCCATGAAATAGAAGAGGAGGGTACCCTCCCAAACTCATTCTATGAAACCAATATTATCCTGATACCCAAGTCAGACAGAGACAAATTGAGGAAAGAAAATTTCAGACCGATATCATTAATGAACATTGACGCAAAAATTCTCAATAAAATTTTAGCAAATCGCATACAAAAATATATTAAAAAGATAGTGCACCACGATCAAGTGGGTTTTATCCCAGGGATGCAAGGTTGGTTCAACATCCGGAAATCAATAAATGTAATTCACCATATCAATAGACTTAAAGTCAAGAATCACATGATTATTTCAATAGATGCAGAAAAAGCATTTGATAAAATACAACACCCCTTCATGCTCAAAACACTAGAAAAAATAGGGATAGTGGGAACATTCCTTAACATTGTAAAGGCCATCTATGCTAAGCCCATGGCTAATATCATTCTAAACGGTGAAAAACTGAAAGCATTCCCCCTAAAAACTGGAACAAGACAGGGATGCCCTCTTTCACCACTCCTATTCAATATCATTCTTGAGACTCTAGCCACAGCAATTAGACAGACCAAGGAAATTAAAGGAATACGAATAGGAAAAGAAGAACTCAAACTATCCCTATTTGCGGATGATATGATTATATACTTAGAGGAACCAGGAAATTCCACCAGAAAACTGTTAGAACTCATAAGTGAATTCAGTAAAGTGGCAGGTTACAAGATCAATGCTCATAAATCCAATGCATTTTTATACATAAGTGATGAATCCTCAGAAAGAGAAATTATGAAAACTACCCCATTCACCATAGCATCGAAAAAAATAAAATACTTGGGAATCAATCTCACAAAAGAGGTGAAAGACCTCTACAATGAGAACTACAGAATACTAAAGAAAGAAATCGAAGAAAACCTTAGAAGATGGAAAGATCTCCCATGTTCTTGGATAGGCCGAATTAATATTGTCAAAATGGCCATACTACCAAAAGTGCTATACAGATTCAATGCAATCCCAATTAAAATCCCAATGACGTAACTTACAGAAATAGAGCAAGCAATCATGAAATTCATCTGGAAGAATAAGAAACCCAGAATAGCTAAAGCAATCCTTCGCAGGAAAAATGAAGCAGGGGGTATCGCAATACTCGAACTTCAACTTTATTACAAAACAATAGTAACAAAGACGGCATGGTACTGGTACCAAAATAGACAGGTAGATCAATGGTACAGAATAGAGGACACGGACACAAACCCAAATAAATACAACTTTCTAATACTAGACAAAGGCGCCAAAAATATGCAATGGAGAAAAGATAGCCTCTTCAACAAATGGTGCTGGGAGAATTGGAAATCCATATGCAACAGAATGAAACTAAACCCATATCTCTCACCCTGCACAAAACCCAACTCATAATGGATTAAGGACCTTGGAATCAGACCAGAGACTCTGCAGATTATAGAAGAAAAAGTAGGTCCCGATCTTCAACATGTCGGCCTAGGACCAGACTTCCTCAACAGGACTCCCATAGCACAAGAAATAAAAGCAAGAATCAATAACTGGGATAGATTCAAACTAAAAAGCTTTCTCTCAGCAAAGGAAACTATCAGTAATGTGAAGAAAGAGCCTACAGAGTGGGAGAATATCTTTGCCAATCATACTTCAGATAGAGCACTAATCTCCAGAATCTATAAAGAACTGAAAAAACTCTACACCAACAATACAAATAATCCAATCGACAAATGGGCTAAGGAAATGAACAGACACTTCACAGAAGAAGATGTACAAGCAATCAATAAACATATGAAAAAATGTTCAACATCTCTAGTAATAAGAGAAATGCAAATCAAAACCACCCTAAGATTCCATCTCACCCCAATTAGAATGGCGATTATCAAAAATACAAGCAACAGGTGTTGGCGAGGATGTGGGGAGAAATGTACACTCATACATTGCTGGTGGGGCTGCAAATTAGTGCAGCCACTCTGGAAAGCAGTGTGGAGATTCCTTAGAAAACTTGGAATGGACCCTCCATTTGACCCAGCTATCCCACTCCTTGGCCTATACCCAAAGGCCTTAAAATCAGCATACTACAGAGATACAGCCACATCAATGTTCATAGCTGCTCAATTCACAATAGCCAGACTATGGAACCAACCTAGATGCCCTTCAATTGATGAGTGGATAAAGAAACTGTGGTATATATACACAATGGAATATTACTCAGCCATAAAGAATGACAAAATTATGGCATTTGCAGGCAAATGGATGAAATTGGAGAATATCATGCTAAGTGAGATAAGCCAATCTCAAAAAGCCAAAGGACGAATGATATCGCTAATAAGTGGAGGATGACACATAAAGGGGGGGAGGGAAGGGTTAATGTTAGGGTTAGAGTTAGGGTTAGGGAGGGGGGCAAGTATGGAGGAAGAAAGTACTGTATAGAGGGTAAAGAGGGGTGGGAGGGGTGGGGGGAAGGAAACAATAGCAGAATGAATCAAACAACATTACTGTATGTAAATTTATGATTACACAAATGGTATGCCTTTACGCCATGTACAAACAGAGAAACAACATGTATCCCATTTGTTTACAATAAAAAAAAAAAGAAAAAAAGTTCTGAAACAATTGGGATCCACACGATTAGGCCCATTTAGTTTTGGTTAGTTATCTCTAGACTGTTTATTTTGTAACTTGAAAACTTAAAGGTATTCTGTAGCTTAAAAACACTTGAGATAAAAACTAAGCAAGAGCATATCTGGATATATTTATATTTAGCCTTAGTAGATATGTGTGTGTGTGTGTGTGTGTGTGTGTGTGTACATATAGAGACCAGAGACATATACATAAATATGTATATAGATTACTTACATTAATATATATACATATATATAAACATAAAATATAAATATACATATATATAAACCAAGGCAAATGGCTTTGGCATATAGTAACCAAAACAGAAGAAAGTCAATTATTTAAGATGAAGCTCATTTCATACTGGGATCCTCCCTTCCACTCCCTAGGACTTTAATCTCCTGGCTTTCCTTGCTATTGAGCCCTTACAATGTGTTTTTAAGGAACTACCTTTTTTCAAAAATAAAAACAGTATATTATAGTAATTAAGAGGGTGTAGTTGTAAGTTACAGAGTGCTTGGATTAGAGTGGCTCTGAATGTGTAGGACCCCCCCAAAAAGGGAGACCCTTACTCGAGTCTCAGGATAGCGCTCTCCAGGGAACACGAGAGACCGGCTTGATGCAAAAGCATGAGGCACTTTAATAACGGAGCTCCGGGCCAACACGTATCTCACGCAGGAGATAGAGGAGTCGACCCCGAGGCTCAGAAATCAGGGGTTTATATAGGAAAAGTTAGGGAGTTTGGCGCGGGTACACATAATTGGTTGATTCAAACATAAGCGGGCTAATTTCAGCGCATGATTACATCAGCAAGTAGTACGTGCAAATTAACATTTCAGCAATGTGGTAGGGCAGTTTATTTTGGTTAGCAGGCGGTCAAGTTAACCTTAAAGAAAAGGGAAGAAGGGGGAAAGTGGGTGACACCAGATGGTCCACGGCCTTGTGGAGATTGTTTATCCTCCATGGTCAGTTAGTTTTTGATGATTTTGCAGTCTTATTTTAGGCTTGTTTAGGTATGTTCAGGCCTCAGGCCTGTCCCTCTTTGTTTCTTTTCCTAAGTTCATTTGCTAGACTACAGATTCTGTGCTTTAATTATGGGCACTTAAATTTTAACTCCTTCAAATGATATTTGGAAAATTTCTTAAAAATTTTAAAAACATTGTCTATGTCATTCTTCTATTACTCTTCTTCATAAAACAACTGGAAAAAGTACACCTCAGACAATGCTTAGCACACAGTAAGCATTCAATAAATGTTCACTACATCTATATCTGTTCCTCTCTTTCTGTTATATTCTCCTTGCAGGATAAAGAACCTGCTTTCCTTTTTTCAGAACTTCACCACTCTACACTGCTTATATTTATCAAACCAAAACCACGTCTTTGACTATTAGATTCTTTAATAATTTAAAAAATGCCCTGCTTTCTTTTGAGACAAGGTAGTGAGTTATTACCCTTGTCCTTGGAAACCATAAATAACTCATTGTCTGCATGGGGAGGAAAAAAATCATACAGAACCAGAATAAGATTATTTTGCCCCTGGCCTGGGCATGAAGTCCCACCAAGGTCCTCTCCAACAGCCAGTAGTCTATATTGACCCACAGCTTGGAGTTGTGCCTGTGCACTTCACAATGATGTGCTGGTAGACCATATCACAGAAAAACCCCTAATTCAATGCCTGGAGTTCCCTCCACTGGGGAAGAGTTTGAGCATCTGAGACCTCATCTCCTCTAACTCCCAATATGTTCACCTTCAGTACAGCCCACAATGAACTCATTTCTCAAGGTTCTGTGAAGAAATGTATTTAGACATCTACAGTATATACCTACCCCTCTCTCAAGCTTTCACCTTACATTTGTAATTGCCTCTTCAATAGTGTGAAAACAAAATGCACAGCTGCCCTGCCACCATGACAGATGAGTATGCAGAACACTAAAAATATAGAAAAAGCCAGACTCCATAGTTACTCCCCAAGGTAAAAAAAAAAAAATTAAAAAAAAATTAAAAAAAAAACAAGCAAACAAACAAAACCTAGGGTTCTTCTTTCAGGTTCTAGTACCCAAAAAACTATGAACTTTTTCTGCAAGTCAATGATTCCCTAAAAATACCACATATCCCTGTCTGCAATGCTGATGTGCAAAGATATAGGTGTGTGTGAGAGAAAACTGATATTTTTTAACCCACACATGGGTTAATTGTAAACTTGATAATTCTGCCTATAATACTGTATAATTTTCCCCCTTTTGCATACCTCTTGAATTTTTTGATAGCTGGTCTTTTAAAGTCTGGTTTTTCCTGTGAACTTTTCTAAATAAAATTCCTTCCTTTTCAAAGTCTCCCTCTAATGATAACTTACATTAATTATTACTACAAACCCTGTTGACTAAAGCCTACATTATTTTCACCTTCCTAACACTTTACCACCTATCTTCCTAATTTCTATTCTAATCATTCAGGCTTAAAGCCTTAAAGTCATCTTTGAATTTGCTATCTCTCTCACTTTCTGTCTCAAAAAAAAAAAAGTCAACACCTGTCATTTCTTCTCTGCAATGTTTACTACAGCAGACCTTTCCATAGCTACTGCCCTTGTCAGATATTTCTTACTCACTTCATTCCTGAATCATTCCAGGATCCTAGGGGTTGATCTCTCTGTATCTAATTCCTCAAAAGGACCTAGGGTACATTATAATATGGGTTCTAATTTTAGTTCAAAAGCTGCTGCTATGTAATAACTCTAAGCTTTTTTCCAAAAGAGAGCTCTCTCCAGAATCTTCCAAGTCAGCATTTGACTCCTATCTAATTTTTGTTTCCTCAAGCAAATTAACTCTAGTCTTTCATCCATATATCCTATGGTATAATTTTGAGTTCCCAGTCTTTTTCATCCTCCTCTGGGTATAGAGTGAGTACTGTAAGTACTGCATAAAGGGTCTGGGATTAAAGAGGAGGTATGGAATTAATCATTACTGATTAAGTCAAGTTCTTCTTTAAAATTCAACAACCAAAAAAACCCAAACAAACAAATTTTCTCTGAGAGAACTAGTGGCATACTCATTTTTAGAAACCCCAAAGAGATTATATCCATGAGGTTAAGTTACCTGCTCAAAGTCATACATTCAGTAAGTGATAAGGTACAATCTGAATCCAAATTTGACTGTTTAAAGCCCATTCTCTTTATTCTATTTCCTCTACCTTTAAGTACCACACTCATTTAGCTTCTATGGCACCTTTCATGTATTAGGTACTGCATGGGTGTTAGTTAGGCTAACAAACTAATGTGTAACTGGAGACAAACAGTGGTTAATGCTGGTACTTTTTACTTGCATTCACATCCACAGAGAGTAGTGATTATAAATCATGGGACTTTAAAGAAAAGAACAACATATTTTACCTGGAGGTCAGCATCAGCCAAAGGTTTCTGGGCTCCAAGAGTAAAATGGCCTCCTATGATCATGTTGGTGAGCTGCAGTTTGGAAGCTGCTTTCCTATAAACTAATTCTTCCACAGTGTCTTGGCCAATCATTCAAATAACTTTCACATCCCTGTATGTAAGTCAAGTGAGAGCAGTGTGCTATGAGTCCTCAAAGCTGGGGGGAATAGCGTGCCTGAAAATTACAGCAAAAAGGAAGAAGAACCAAAGACCATAATAAGGAAACAATTCAAAGGACATTGCTCATTTGGATCTGATCATTTGTTAGAGAGATCTGTCCTCAACTTCTCTCTGAACCTTTTCCAAAAAAGTCAGGGAAAGAATGATGAAGTGACCACAACTGGGGCTTCATTTATAGCCAAGGACAACCCCTGGCAGGCATGTTATCCTGAGGTCAAAGGGTAGTTCCACAACCTCTTAACCCCATTTTTTTTTCTTTTCATGGAACTGGGAAGCAAATCCAGGGGAGCATTACCAATGAGTTATATCCCTACCATTTCATAAAAAAAGTTTCATTTTTATTTATTTACTTGAATTTTTTGTAGATATTGATGGACCTTTATTTTATTCATTTATTTATATGCAGTGCTAAGAATTCAACCCACTGCCTCACACATGTGAGGCAAGTGCTCTCCCAGTGAGCCACAATCCCAGCACCAAAATATTTTATTTGGAGACAGGGTTTTAATAAGTTGCCAAGGCTGGCCTTGAACTTGTGATCCTCCTGCCTCAGCCTCCCAAGTTACTATGATTACAGGTATGTGCCACCATACCAGCTTTAACTCCATTTTTAAATTGAGTTAGGTTCTAACTAAAGCCTAAAAGTTTCTTCTAATCATTTTGCAATTTAACTGTTCTTTTTAACAAAGTGAGACTGAATTGATCATGTGACCCACTGAACATGACTCTGCAAGTCAGTGCCAAAAGGGTGAAATCTCAGTTGTGGGCTGGGGAGATAGCTCAGTTGGTAAAGTGATCACCTTGCAAGCACAGGGCCCTGGGTTTGATCCCCAGCACTGAAAAAAAAAAAAAATTAAAAAGCAAAAAAAAAAAAAAAAAAGGTGGTTCTCAACTCTCAGTATGACACTTGTCAGGACTGCATTCTTCACCTTCCTCCCCAGTCCATAACCACAAGCCAACAGAGCAGGAAAATGAAGATATTTAACTCACTCACTTGTTCTGGACAATTCGGTGAGCTCTGGCAGCTGCTTGTAAGTCATTTCAAGGATTAAAATCACTGTCAACAAAAATAACGGTATCTGCTGCTGTTAAGTTCATGCCAATTCCACCTGAAAACCATGCAAAAAAGAAGCATGATCAGCAACATACAAATAAGAAACTGGAAAACAGACACAAGGCTAGACTCGGTCATACTGAACACCTGAAATCAATTCAACTGAGTGGTCTCCTCTTTCAGGCTGACATCTCTGCCCCCAACTCCAGAGCCCTGGAGTGGTCAAAAGTGCCACCTCACCTTATGTTGCCTGACTTGGGAAAATTAATTATCAAATATAACAGAATGAGAGGTAATGTGCAGAAAAGGATGCTTAATTTAATGCTGTGAAGCCATGTTTGAAAACCTTGATTGAATTTTGCTTAGAAAAATCTGTGAATAAGGACACAGGCTCTTTCAGAAAGCAGCTGCAAAAATGAGAGGTCTGGGGTCTGCCATTATGGCTCAGTAACAGAGTGCTCACCTAGCATGTGTGAGGCACTGGGATCAATCCTCAGCACTTCACTAAAATAAACAAAATAAAGATATTGTCTGTTATGGTTTAGATGTGGTGTCCCCCAAAAGCTTACATATGAGACAATGCAAGAAGGGTTGGAGGAGAAATGATTGGATTATAGATTTGGCCTAAAAAGTGAGTAAATCCCTAATGGTATTAACTAATTGGTAATTAGAGGCAGGTGTGGTGTGGCTGAAGGAACTTGTTCATTGGGGACATAGATATGGGGTATATAGTTTATATATGGAAAGTGGAGTCTCTCTCTGCTTCCTGATCATCATGTGTGCTGCTTCTCTCTGCCACACTCTCTCATCATAATATTCAGCCTCACCTTGAGCCCCAAGGAATGAAGCCAGTCTTCTATGGACTAAGACCTCTGAAACAATAAGCCCTCAAATAAACTTATCTCCTCTATAGTTGTTCATGGTAGGTCTTTTAGTCACATTGGCAAAAAAAAACTGAATAAAAGTGTCCATCTACAACTAAAATATGTATTTAAAAAAAGGAGAGGTCTGCAATGCACATTAAGAAAAGCACTTAAACACACTTGCAAGCTACAAGATAGGAAGACCCTGATACTAGTTAATGAGAAGATGGGATGATACATGCCTCTGACTAGAGAAAACTTGAATGTGTCTTCCTGAATTGGTTTCCACATTAATCAAAGACATCATAAAATTAATTCAAGACAAGAACACTCAATGCAACAACTTTCTGATCTTTATTCAGTGGTGCAGAAAAAGGGTCAAGGAAGTACCTTGGGTTAGAGTAATTTAGACTATTGTGAAGGCAAATTACAGCATTCTCTTTGATTAATGTGAAAACTAGTACAGAGCAGACTATTCTTCCCAGGGTTGTTACAGCTCACTGCTGAAACAAGCCTAAAAGCACTTGTTCCAAGAGTTGAATGAAGTGTTCCTCTTCCTAAGGACTACTGACTCCCAGCTGGATATCAAGAAAAGTCAGGCAGGAACGTTCTCATTTAAAGCATTCATATAAAATTAAAGTTGGAAAAAAGAAATAATAATGACTGATTACTGAGAGATGCTAACTTATATCCAATGACAGTTATACTTTTACTTTACTATTCACCAAGCATTGTTCAAAAAGGTTTACATAAATTAACTTTTAACCCTCACAACTCTGCATCCTTTCCAGTATAATTCTCATTTTGCAGATGCTGAAATGGAAACACAGCTAGATTAAGGGACTTATTTGAAGTTGTACCACTAGAACTTGAGAGTCAGGACTGCAGCCCATATTTAAGAATCTGTGGTTACTACTCCTGGGTTTGACACAGGATTCTGCCATGTTGCCCTCACTGGTCTTGAACTCTTGGGCTCACATCATCCTTCTGCCTCAGCCTCCTGAGTAACAGGGACTGTAGGCATGCACTACTGCACTTAGCTCCAGAAACTTTTTATCCATTATATCCTACTACTACCTAGGCAATCATTTTACTTAAAAATGTGTCCCATAAAAATTATCTTCCTCTTGGGTTGAAGTTGGCTAGTGCAGCCCTTCTTCACTAAGGGGAATATTTTAAGCTATATTTAGTTGTTTGGGACATAGTCATAAGCTATCACTGCCACCTGCTGGCAATATGTGGTAATAAACTCACCTCTTGAAAGTTGGAAACCCATTAAATGAAAATGCTGCAGAACTATAGCAAAAACGTGATAACAAATATGACAATCAGTGTTTGGAAAGGTTAACATCCAGGACTGCTTCAGATTCTAGATAATCTACTAAGACCTCCACGGAGATTAACAGAAAAGTAGAGGTTTCTTTCTTTCTAATTTTAGATGATTCAAATATCTGCTCTCTAAATATGAATAATAAAAACTTTAAAACACAAATGGAATTTCTTTCCCAACCCAACGATGCATTTGACCAGATCCTTCAAGTTTTCCCTAAGACTAACCATGAGACAACTGAATGAATGGCTCTGATGCAGGGTGTGGAATATGACCTTGGAAGAGACTGAGGCTAAAGGAGTCTGATTATATATTATTGTTGATTTTATTAGACAGAAAGATATACGTTGGAGAAATAATCTCCTTATACTCAAGGATTATATCTAACACTTATTTTATATACCCATACAGTACAAAGCACTTAATAAATGCTTTAAAAATAAGTCTGAACTTTCTTTTTATAAATATACTAATCTCTCTTTCATCAAGGACACACATCCTTTTTGTATTCCTACATGTATTCCATATGAATTAACATCTATAAAAATAGGAAAATGAGACTAAGATTATAAATTCTAAATTAATTTAAGGTCTTTTTCATTCAGGATGTAAAGAAAATTCCATCTCCCATAACTGATTTCAAGTTATTTAATAGTATATGAGAGCACCCCATAACTGACAAAGCACCTCAGATGTCATATGATATTTATGATTTAAGTCATATAGAATATTTGATAATAATTACAAATAGCTGGCAGTTTCACTGTGATCACATTTTAAATAACAAAATGTTTGTTAAACTTTACAACACTATTCCAGGCGTACTCATGGAGGAGGGGCAACTAGCAACAAGATTATCTTATTTTCCAAATTCACAGCTGGGAAGGAGAGCTGCCTCCACTGAACATAAATAAAACTTCCCCAAAATTACAAAAAAAAAAAAAATCACAGGTCAAAGCAGATAAGAATTACTTTCCAATAAACTCAGGTCCCAGCCTCACTTCTTTGTAACATTACAGCTTAGATAGGCTGGACAGAAAAGAATTCCAAAGTAGAAGTCCAGTACTATGCCTTGATTCTCTCCTTTTATTATACTCCTTGGTAATAACCTCACCTTTCAGAGAATTATGAAAAAATGCACCAATGGTTGGGATGTAAAAGTACTACACCACTCCTTTTTGTCTGCTTTCATCAATACTTATGTGGCTTTTCTGCCCTGGTACTTAGGAGAAAAATAAAAATGGGCTGATGTCCAAAGTTCTTTATAGCCAGGTGCCTCTCTTCTCCTCTCATGGAACCATCCACATGCTCATAGCTATAGCCCTTAATAGACAAGAACAACAACAAACAAACAGAGTTTAACTCTTTTTAAGGACTCTTTAGGAAATAAAAAGTCAAGTCATTCCTAAACCAAATGCCTCATATTGAACTTTCCATATCCAGGCATGACCCAACTTTAAATAAATCGCATTGGAAAAATCTAAATTTAGGGGGACAATACATCACTTTACAAAAAACAAAATAAATAAATAAAAAATAAAATAAAAATAAAAACCTCACCATAACACTTTATCCTGGGTTTTTAAAACACAACCAGCCAAAGTTTTGGCACTTAAAATAGTTAATATTCAGTTTTGATTATTCCTAAGCAACCCTAAATATCCACCCTCTATGGCAGTTTCTATTTGCCCAGATACAATCCTTAAATAGTCAAGCAGTAGTACAAGCACTTAGGAGCCTGCCTGATTACCCAGCATCTGCTTTTCAATGAAGCTTTCAGTCTCTCCACTTACCACCATGCATCAGGTCTGGAAGAGGAATTATAAACTCATCATGTTTTGACAGTGGAGATTCCTCAATGTGCCAATGGCATTTCTGCAACTTCCCAGGTTACTGCAGTACTTGGAGGGCATCAAGTGGGTTTGAGAGACCACTCTGAACTAAATTTTATAATTCTTAGTTCTGCAGCTGATAATCTACCAAAGGCTCAAAAGTCATACACTGTTTAAGCTTTTTCCCATTATCCCACATCAATTTTATTACATATAAAACAGAGTTCTCAAGTAATTGCCTACATTCCCTATTGTCCATAGAAATAATTGGTCTTACCTTCCCCTGCATGATTTGTGGGATCTCTATACTATCAATATTTATTTTCTTACTAATCCTAAGTACACAAGTGTTGAGCTGAATGTTTCAAGACACTGAAAGTTTCTGTCACTGAAACTCGACTTATCATATTTTTGAAGATACTCAACATTTTCACAACTGCTTCACATAGTGCTGTCCCCTCTCCTCATCTTCTTTGGTTCTGAATAATGTTTATGCACTTTCTTTCTCTGTAACATTCCCACACCCATTATTATTCATCATGGACCTATTTGATCATTAAATCTTAAAAAGTCTTTAGTAATGTAGTGACCCAGAGGAGTCACCTCTGTAATCCATATAGTCTTGGAGAATGTCCAACATCTGGGTTATTTGGGAGAAAAGTAAAACTTGATGGCCTCTGGCAAGGAAAAGAAAAGGAGAAACTCTAGTAGTATTTAAGGTGAGTTATACTCACACAAAATTTTTCAAAGAATACAACTTTATAAGTAAGTCAAATGCTAAAGTAGAAATATAAATGTCACATAACTTTCTCAGAAACTCTACATAGTTTACATAAGAATACAAAGTGCCTCCACAGGTAGCTGCATCCTTCAGAGCAGGTATAAAGCCACAGTGGAAATATTCTCAGGGCATATGTCAATTCACCAGGAACTATGGAAACCCTACAGCAACCAAGGAGCCTATTTCTGGAATGTCACTTCACACATTGAAAATAAATATAGAGAGGAGGAGCGGGCGGCGAGCTGTTTGGACTCAGAGTTACCGCTTATGGACACCGGGGCCTGCCCTGAGGAGTAGGAGGAGGAGCACGGCAGGTCGTTTGGACTTGCAGTGACTGCATTAGAGTTCCAGGAGGCTGCTCAGAGGAGGAGGTAATTGGTGAGTTGTTTGGACTTAAAGCGACCACTCCTGAACACAGGGGGGCTGCCTGGAGGAGAAGTGCGGTGGGTCGCTTGGTCTCTAGTGGCTGCACCAGAGCTCCGAGCGGTTGCCCAGAGGATGCGTGCAGTAGGTCATGTGGATTCAGAGGCACTCAGAGCGACCGCTCCTGAACACCCAGGGGGGTTACCTGGAGGAGGAGGAGGAACGGGGAGGGTCACTTTGACTCGGAGTGATTGATTGCCCAGGGTTACAGGTGGTTGGTGGGAGGAGGAGGCACGCAGTGAGTTGCTTGGACTCCTAGTGATCACACCGGAATACTGGGTGGCTGTCTGGAGGAGCAGGCGTGTGGCGGGTCTCTGGGACTCAGAGCGATTGTACAGAGCCCCAGGTGGCTTCTCAGAGGAGGGGCTGCATAGCCAGGCGATTAGGTGCAGAGCAGGGTCCCAGGATCTAGGAGGCTTCTTGGTGGAAGAGCCCCACAGAGACACACTTAGGGGCGGAGCGCAGGTTCCAGGACTGTGGGCAGATTCTCTGGGGAGGGACAGCCTAAGGAGATTCATCTGCGAAGGGTGAGGTTCCCAGGCCCAGGAGGTAGGTCTGGGCCCCTGGGAACTTTGCAGAGGAAGGCAGCCCAGCCCAGGCGGTAGCTGTAAATTAAGGGGAACCTCTAGGAGGGAATTGACCAGAGAGACCTCCCCACGGGGTGAGTCTTCCCTGCCGGGTGAGGTTTCCCCACAAGGACGGTAAAACCAGAGACACAGGCCCAAACAGGCCTTGCCTCAGCATGCAGCTTAGATCCACTTTGGATGACCATTGATCAACAAGTGGAGGCACCTCTGCCCACTAGCAGGGAATATACCCCACCTGAAGGCCACCACTCCTAGACAGGCAGCATCCTTGTGGAGCACCGCATTATCAACTTCCTCCAAGACTTCAGCCTACTGAAGGCTAAGGGGGGATATATATAGAAATGTTCAGGGACATTGCAAGTCAATAGAGGAAATCTGCAATATCTGAGCGGTCCACTGATACCTGAACAATATGAGAAAACAAGGAAAGAAAATGCTGCAAACAAATCTAGATGTTACATCAATAAAACCCAATGACAGCATGGCAGAAGAAATGACAGAAAAGGAGTTCAGAATGTACATAATTAAAATGATCAGGGAAGCAAACGATGAGATGAAAGAGCAAATACACGCACTGAATGATGAGATAAAAGAGCAAATGCAGGCATTGAATGATTGCACCAATCGACAGTTAAAAGAGCAAATACAGGAAGCAAAAGACCATTTTAATAAAGAGTTAGAGATATTGAAAAAAAACTAAACAGAAATCCTTGACATGAAGGAAACAATAAACCAAATTAAGAACTCCATAGAAAGCATATCCAGTAGGATAGAACACCTGGAAGACAGAACCTCAGACATTGAAGACAAAATATTTAACCTTGAAAATAGTTAAACAAACAGAGAAGATGGTAAGAAATCATGAACAGAATCTCCAAGAACTATGGAATATCATGAAAAGGCCATATTTAAGAATTACAGGGGTTGAGAAAGGCCTAGAGAAACAAACCAAAGGAATGAACAATATATACAAGGAAATCATATCAGAATATTTCCCAAATCTGAAGAATGAAATGGAAAATCAAGTTCAAGAGGCTTATAGGACTCCAAATACACAAAATTACAACAGACCCACACCAAGGCACATTATAATGAAAATACCTAACATACAAAATAAAGACAGAATTTTAAAGGCTGTGAGAGAAAAGAACCAAATTACAATCAGGGGGAAACCAATACGAATATCAGCAGATTTTTCAATCCAGACCCTAAAAGCTAGAAGGGCCTGGAACAACATTTTTCAAGCCCTGAAAGAAAATGGATGCCAACCAAGAATCTTATACCCAGCAAAACTTACCTTGAAATTTGATGATGAAATAAAATCCTTCCATGATAAACAAAAGCTAAAAGAATTTACAAAAAGAAAGCCAGCATTACAGAACATTCTCAGCAAAATATTCCATGAGGAAGACATGAAAAACAAAGAAGCAAATCAGCAAAGGGAGGAATTATTCTAAAGGAATTGTCAAATAAAGGAGGAAACAAGTTGTGTCATACAAATAAATAAATAAAATTTAAAAAATGAACCAAATGACTGGGAAACCAAATAATATCTCAATAATAATCCTGAATGTTAATGGCCTGAATTCATCAATCAAAAGACATAGACTGGCAGATTGGATTAAAATGAAAGATCCAACAATATGTTGCCATCAAGAGACTCACCTCATAGAAAAAGATACCCATAGACTAAAGGTGAAAGGATGGGGAAAAACATACCATGCGCATGGACTCAGCAAAGAAGTTGGAGTATCCATCCTCATTTCAGATAATGTGGACTTCAAGCCAAAGTTAGTCAG
>NW_027632436.1:0-172952 GCF_902686455.1 Sciurus vulgaris
TCCTGAACAATGCCTAGCATTGTCCTCTGCAATTTTTGAAAATCAAAAATACTCATAGACAGGCCCAATATCCCATGTGTAACCATTGCCCTGGCTGACAACTAACCACTGAGGAAGACAGCTATGCTCATACCTGCAGTAGAGTTACCACAACTATCTCAGTGCCTACATGGATGCTATTCAGGAATCTGCTACTGCTCACAGAGTCTGGTTTAGTGGGATTGGCAGTGGGTGTTAGTACACGCCTTTTGTGGAACAGTAATTGACCAGAGGCTACCAAATTAATCCCTGGTCAAGAGAGGCTTCCACTTATATCATAGTGGTTATCATGGTGGCATTTCAGTGACTGTAAAAGTCAGTGGAGGTATTTGCGGATACCATCTGATTTCAGAATCCAGTACATAAGTTTCTGTCAACACTCCTGCTTGTTCATCCCTGTGCTCTACTCTACAGTGTTCATAGGTAAATTAATAAGTCTGTTATGATTCAGATATGAAGTGTTTCCCAAAAGTTCATGTGTGAGACAATGCAAGAAAGTTTAATGGTGAAATGACTGGGATATGAGTCTTAACCTAATCAGTGGGTTGCTCACTTGAATGAAATAACTTTTTTAAATGAACAATTATTTCCTATCCTCATAAAATAGGGAGTGTTATTAAGTGTGGGATAAGGAGTTCTTCCAACAGTATCCCTATATATGAGTATAGATATTGCTTTCTTTGTTATCAAACTGAGGATTTGTGGCTTCCTGTCTTCCATGGCAATTCCCAAGGAGGTAACTTCTTCTCTGGTGTTCTCTCATGGATCCTTGAAGATTAATTGTATAGCACTAATTATACTGTTCTGTAGGTGTCAGCCTCATTTCACTTATATTTTCTATAAAGCTGTGGCTTCCTAGGCAGGACAGAATAAGTTCTTCCTATGTATGAGTTAACTGCTGAGTGAAAAATAAAGGGCTCTCTGTTTAGCTAAGTATTTCCCAAGAATCAGATAAAAAATGTTAGATTGGGGCTACAGTGTTGGATAATGGAATAGGGAGTTTCAGGTAGTATCAGATTCAGATGTACCAAAAGTGTAAAATCTTCAAGAATTCCATGTAAATAGTAGGGAGAAAAATAATAATAATAGAAACAACAAAACCTGCCTTTCAACTAGTCCACATGGACATAACTTTGATAGTTTCCATTATTTTATTTTTAGATGAAATAATTTTATTTTACACATGCAAGAGAAGATATTTCAGGATCTAATAATTTAAAGCAGGCAGCTGTCTACTGATAAGAAAAGCAATAACTTTTGATAGCTCAACACACTGCATCCAAAGCAAAGTGACATGAGAGAATACATATTTATGCAGCATTGAAACAAAATGAAAAATGTAGTGAATGGTAGGGGGTGGGATGGAGAGAAAAATGGATACGAAACATCAAGAGTTTCCCAATGCTTCAAATGTAGTGCATTAGAGTAAGAATGATAAGAATAAAAATAACAGATTTATATACCTGCCTAATACAAAATTTTCTGGTAGAAAGTCTTTCAATGGTAAACCAGTTTGAGTATCTTCCATAGTTACTGAACTCAGACTTTAAAATCGCTAGATTTTATCTCTAGATACAAACAATGAATAATGTGGTACATTTCCTTTTATACTACAAATTTTATTAAAATCATATACTCTAGTGACCAATGTTAAAACTTTCTGTATTCTGAAACATAAAACTATAATTAACAAAGTATTAAATATTTAAATGAATACTTCACATGTTAGAAAACTTTTAGGAAAATATAAATATTTAAGGAACTGCATATTGGGATGTACTGTCTTCAGAACTGATGACTCCTGCCTCCTGTAAAACTGTCTGGTTGTGGGTGGGGTGGAGAAGTGTAGCTAGACAACTCATTTATCACCAGCATTTTCCAGAAACAGCTCAGATGGCTGTCACCATGAAACTCTGGATCTTTGAGAACTTTTTTGAACACCCATGGGAAACTGTTATAATAACTTCAATGCACAAATGCTGAAGCCCTAAGAATCTGGTTGGAGTTGATGTATTTTGCAGGCATATACATCCCTTTGGAAAGCTGTGCAGTCACATACTTCTCCTTAGATTTGAATTTTATGATTTAGGATACTGTACTGTGGGCTAGTTATGTTAATTTAAAAAAGTAAAGTCATTACCTAAGTTTTTCTGCACTCTTTAAAAGAACATTTAAACTTAAACAGAAAAATGATTCATATATTTAGCATTTTACATTTGTTTAACTTATGAATTACCACTTGTCAAAACCCTAATTTTGTAATTGCTAAGGTATGACATGTCAGATTTTTTAATATAATTACATTTTAAGGTAACTGTGATCACAAAATATCAGTTTTACATAAAGGACTGTATATAATTTGAAAGTACTCAAGTTATGCTTCATGGGAACCACACATTGCAGCTACTTACAGTTTTTAATTATAAGGTGTGGGGATATTTTGGGGGAAAATAAATAATGGAGGGGTTGGAGTGGCCCTCACTACTGAGTGAATTGCACAGCAGATTTTATTTATGAGATCCTTATTTTTAATATTTCAGAGTGGCTGCAAAATGGAAAACAATCCAACAAACATATCTTGTTTAAAAATATATGAATATTTAGGTATTGAGACTATATTAGAAATTTTGAACTATGTAAATAAACTCAGTATTGATGAGTGTAAAGGAGTATCACTGAAAAATATATAGTGGAGGAGAGACATTTCTGACAGCTTTCTGACAGTTCTTAAAGATATTGAGCAATATCGTTATACAGCAAAAATGTGATTCAATAAATATGGCAGTGTAAAATTTTCTTTTTAAAAATATTTTAGCTGTTCATAGACTTTTATTTTATTCATGTATATGTGGTGCAGAGAATCAAACTCAGTGCCCCACACATGTTAGACAGGTGCACTGCCACTGAACCACAACCTCAGTTTCAAAATGTAAAAATTAAAGAAAAAAGAGAGAAAACTCAAAATACTAAAATTTATTATGAAAATTAAATATCACTGCACACTATTAAAGTACAAATGATAGAAAAAAATTTGAAAGTCTATACTATAATAAAAATGGAAAAACATAAAAATATTAAAAAATTTATAGAGAAATATAACCTATGCAAATTAATACAGGAGGACACAGAAAATTGAAACACATCAATTTCAATAATGAAATAGAATATCGCACCAAAAGCCTACAACAACAACAACAAAAAAATCCTAGGACCAGAGGGATTCTCAGCAAAATCCTTCTAGACCTTCATAGAAGATTTTACACCAATATTTCTCAAACTATTGCATGAAACAGAGAAGGAGGAAACACTTCCAAACTCATTCTATAGTCCTAATTTCACCAAGATACCAAAACTAGACAAATTTACATAAAGAAAAAAAAAAAAAACTTCAGACAAATATCCCTGATAAACATAGATACAAAAATTCTAATTAGCGACTGGGGAGATAGCTCAGTTGGTAGAGTGCTTGCCTTGTAAGCACAAGGCCCTGAGTTTCAGCCCCAGCACTCCCCCAAAAAAAATCTAATTAAAATACTGGCAAAATGTATATAAAAACATTAAAAAGATAGAGCACCATGATGAAGTGAGGTTCATGCCAGGAATGTAAGGGTGATTCAACATACAGAAATCAATAAACATAATTCATCACATAAATAAACATAAGCACAATAATCACATGATTATCACAATAAGTGAAGGAAAAGCAATTGAGAAAATTCAGCATGCATTTAGTTCAAAATACTAAATAAAGTAGGTACAGTAAGAACATTCCTCAACATTGTAAAGGCTATATATGCTATATATGCTAAAACCATGGCCACTATCATTATAAATGGAGAAAATTTGAAATTATTCATCTAGGAACTGGAATAAGACAGGCATGCAATTTTTTTACCACTTCAATTCAATATAGTACTTGAAAACCGAGTTGCAGCAATTTAAAAAAGGAAAGAAAGTAAAGAGGTATGAATAGGAAAAGAACTTAAACTATCTCTATTTGCCAATGACATAATTCTTTATTTAGAAGACCCAAAAACTCCAACAGAAAGTTTCTAGAACTCATTAAGTAATTCAGCAAATTAGCAGGATATAAAATTAATACCCATAAACCAATTTTGTTTCTTTACATTTTTGATGAATCATCTGAAAGGAAATTAGGAAACTATTCAATTCATAATAGCCTCATAAAATACTTTGTTATCAATCTAACAAAAGTGGTGAAAGATTTCTACAATGAAAGTTACAGAACACTAAAGAAAGTATTTGAAGTAGACATTAGAAGGTTGAAGGACTGCCCATGTTCATGGACAGGCAGAATAAATATGCCAAAATGGCCATACTACCAAAAGCAATATAGAGATTTAATTCAACTCCTATAAAAATTCCAATGATTTTCTTCATAGAAATAGAAAAGTCAAAAATAAAATTTATTTGGTAAAAGAAGTGGCCCTGAATAACTAAAGCAATGCATAGTTAGAAAAATGAAGGAAGAGGCAGAACAAAATCACACCCTAATTTTTTCTACAGAGGTATAGTAACAAAAACAGCATGCTTTTGGCACCACAACAGACATAAAAACAGTCAGAACGAAGTAGAAGTCACAGAAACAAACCTAGACATATGCAGTTAACTCATAGTATAAAAAAGTGTCAGACACACACTCTGGAGAAAGATAGACTATCATATGGTGCTAGGTAAACTGGAAATCCATGTATAGTAGAGTAAAATTTAATCTCTATCCCTCAACCTGCATAAAGCTCAAAACATTGTAGGTCAAGAACATAGATATTAGACCGGAGATTCCTTGCTTAGTTGAATAAATTTCAGCCCAAATTGTAAACCATTTCAGCTTAGAAACTGACTTCCTCAAGAAAATTTCTAAAGCACAAGAAGTAAAATCAATAATCAACAAATGGGATGGCATCAAAGTAAAAATGTTCCATAGCAAAGAAAACGAGAATGTGAACAGACTGCTTACAGAATGGGAGAAATTTTTGCCACCTGTACTTCAGGTAGAGCATTAATATCTAGGATATATAAAGAACTCAAAAAACTTAACACACACAAACACACACAATAATCCAACCATTAAATGAGCAAAGGAACTTAGCAGGCATTTCAAGGAAGAAATAAAAATTCTCAAAAAATATGAAAACGTGTTCAATATCTCCAACATTTAAGGAAATTCAAGTTAAAACTACAATGAGATTCCTTTCAACTCCTGTCAGAATGGCAATTTTTCAAGAGTGCAAGTAATAAAAAATGTTAATCAGAATGTGGCAGGAAATTTTCACTCATATATTGCTGGTGGTACTGAAAATTGGTACAATCAGACTGAAAGAAGCATGGAGATTCCTCAGAAACCTTGGAATGGAATGACCATTTGACTCAGTTATCCCACTCATCAATATATATCCAAAGGATTTAAGATCAGTAAAGTACAGTGGTTCAGCCACATCAATTCTTATAGGAGCTCACTTCTCAAGAGTTTAGTTAAGGAACCATGCTAGGTGCCCCTCAACAGAAAAATGGATATGGAAAATGTAGTATATATGCACAATACAATATTACTCTGCCATAAAGAAGAATGAAATTATGCCATTTGCCAGTAAATGGATAGAACTAGAGATTATCCTGCTAAATGAAATAAGCCAGGCTCAAATAACCAAAGGTCAAGTATTCTCTATCATATGTAGATGTTAACACACAATAAAGGGTGGTGAGCAAATAACAACTTTATTGGATTAGACAAAGGGGAATGAAGGTAAGGGAGTAGCATGGAAGTAGAAAAGACATTTAAATGATTTGGACACAACTTTCCTATATACATCTATGAATACATGACCACATCATGTACAACCACAAAAATGGGATCTCAATTAGAACAAGATATATTCCAAGCATATAAAGAATCTCAAAATATACTCTACTGTCACATACGCCTAAAAAAAAAAAAAAAAAAAAAAAAAACCAAAAAAAAAAAAAAAAAGTAGGAAAGGGACCTGGGTTATGGAGAAGGAAAGGAAAAAGGAAACACTGAGCAATGTTTCTGCATATTTTTATATTGGATGAATGTTTGGATATGTAATTATAAATCCCATGATAATACAAAAACTCTAATGCAATGATAAAATATGAAAAGTGGCTAGTGTCATATGTTGCTAGTCATCAAACCATCCCTAGGTTAAATTCACACTACCAAAAATATTTTTTTATATTTTCATATGTAGTACTTTTTTACATATTACTATGTTTGTGTGTGTGTGTAATTCACTGCATAAACAGATTTAAGTACAAATTTACCTGATTATCTCAACAGACACAGAAAAGTCTTTTGACATTATCCAGCACCCATTGGTGTTTAAAAATCTAGAGAACTAGTGATAGTAAAAATATTTTTCAATATTGTAAAAGCTGTGTATGAGAAAGCCAATGCCAACCTCATACTGAATAGAGAAAAAATAAAGCATTTTCTCTAAAAACAAGAAAAAAAAATGAGGATATAAATTCTCACCACTCCTATTCAACTTGAAGTTCAAGCCAGAGTTATCAGTCAAGAGAAGATATCTAATGGCACGCACACAGAAAAAAAAGATGTCCACTTGTCTGTTTGCTCATGATGACATACACCTTTATGTGGAAGATTTAAAATGCCACATTAGTACATTTCTAGCTGATAAACAAATTTACTAAAGGAGCTGTATACAAGAACAACATACTTAAATCAATAGCATTCCTATATTTCAAGAATAAACCTACTGCTAAAGAAATTGGGAAAACAATCTCGGTCACAATACCCTAATAAAATACTTAGGAAAAAAAATCTAACCTGGGAGGTAAAAGACATCAAAAATGAAAACTACAGAACACTCAAGGAAAAAAATGGAAGAAGACCTTAGCAGTTAGAACTAGTTCCCATGTTCTTGAATAAACAAAATTAATATTCAAAAATTTTATACTAACCTAGAGCAATAAACAGATTCAATACAATCCCAATCAGTGACATTCTCCACAACACACTGACAGAAAAGTAGTTCTAAAATTTATTTTGACAAATAAGAGTCATAGAAAAGCCAAAGCAATTCTGAATTTAAGAAAAGTGATGCTGAAAGCATCACAATAACAGATATCCATTTATGTTGTAGAGTTTTATTATGAAAACAGAATTCTATTGGCATCAGAACAGACCGTAAGACCAATGGAATATAAAACACAGAAAAATCCACATAGATAAAGTGACCTGATTGAAAAAGAATGAAATGAAGATTTTTATCTCACTCCCCTTACACTAGTATTTATCAAAATAATGTGAGACTCCACATATCAGGCAGAACATTTGGGAGTAGAAGGGTAAAATAAAAGTTTATTGGATTAGAGAAAGGAGAATTAAGGGAAAGGAGGTGGATGGGAATAGGACAGACAATAGAATTAAACAAATATTTCTTTCTTATGTTGCTATATGACTTATGTAACTCCACATTATGTATAGCACAAGAATTGGAAGTCATATTCCATGTGTTATAATTTGTCAAACAGACTCTACTGTCATGTATATCTAAAAAAATTAAGCACAAAAAAAGGAATAATGTGGGAGAAGTCTCCATTTATGCAGTGTTTGTTGGACAGCAAATTAATATAACCATTTTGGAAAACTGTATGACTATCTGTTTCAAAACTTGGAAAGGGAGCAACATATGATTCATTTGTCCTGCTCTTCAACATATATCCAAGGATCAAAAATCAGCCTACTATAGAGACACAGCCATATCAGCATTTATAGCAACACAATTCACAATAACCAAATTACGGAACCAGCCCATATACCCATCAACAGACTAAGTGATAAAGATAATATGGTGTACATACACAATGGAGTTTTACTAAGTCACACAGAAGAATGAAATGATGGCATTTGGTGGAAAATTGATGAAACCTGAGAACATGACTCTATGTGAAATAAACAAGATTCAGGAGTCCAAGGGTCAAATATTTCCACTCATATGTGAATGCTAGATGAAATAATGGAAAAAGGGGAATCCAATGAAAACAGTAGAGTCATCTGTAGAGTAGAGGATGGGGTTATAAGGAAGAAGGAAGGAAAAAAAGTGGGATGATGAGTAAAATAAAACAAACCAAACTCTCTTATGTACACATATGAATAAAGAAGAGTGAAGTTAAATTTTACGTATATCTATAATATGCTGATTTAAAAATCTATAAATAAGGTCTTCTCTGGGTAACAGGAAGCAACTCCCCCAAGGCCCCTGCCACAGATGACCCGGAGGTGTATTCTATGGGCGCCTTTGCTGCTCGTGCCCACAGGAACCACCAAAACACTTTTACCCAGGTGCTCCTGCTGTAGGCACCACTACCACAGCCCAGAGGTCTTCTCTTGGGGCAGATCTGCCCCTGATGCCACTGCTGCAGGTGCTGTTGCTGCTGTTGTCGCTGTCACAGTCACCATCACCTGGAGGTCTGCTGCTCTTGATGCTGCCTGGGATCCCAGACTGCCATGTTCACTGCTGACACCACTGCTGCTACCACTGACACCACTGCCATCAAAGCCTCTGCAACTCCCTGGAGATCACCTGAAGGTTTCCACTCTGGGTGCTGTTGCAGTTGCAGCTACAGCTGATGTCACTGCCACTGCTGCCTCTGTTCCCCACCTACTGCCATCACCACTGACATCTGCAGCTGCTGCTGACCCCCTGCCTGCTGCCACACACTCCTGCTACTATCACTTCCACAACTGCCCAGAGGTCCACTGCCAGGGAGACACCAGGGTTGTTAGCACATGGTCACAACCATTTTGAGACACTGGCCAGAGTCTGGGGTTTCTTTCGGATGTCAGAATGTTTTGCTGCCACAGTCATATTGGATTGCATTTGTCTCTGTCTGGGGACACTGGCCAGGACCTACAGATTCAATGTCAGTGTGCCTAGAGTTTTGGATGCAACTGGGGTCTTCCTCAAGGAAATGCAGGTTTCTGCCATCTAGTTACTCTCTCTCAGGATTACTCATCCCTGGTGGTCTTTTTTCCAAATGCCAGTGGCATTGAGATCTTGGGATTGCAATGTGGTCAAACCCAGGGCATCTGAGGCCCAGACGGGTGAGATAGTAACTAGGTCAACCAGGATCTCTCTGGGCCAGACAGTCTTGCTGGAAGTCAGAGAAAGGGATGAGAAACTTTGGGATACTGGCAGAGACAGTTGTTCAATTTTCTACTGAGATTTATCTTATTTTTCTTTCTTCTCTGGCATCTCTCTACACCATATTTGGAGCAAAATCTTTTTTTCATTCATCAGTTAGAAGACAGTGATATATACATGGTGTTTTACAATTCTGTTGTATATTCTGTACATTCTTATATTTTTTATTCTTCTTCTATGTATTTTTCCTCTCACTTGTCTTTCTTCCTAATTTCTATTTCTCTCTTTTCTCTACCAAACAACCAGTCTTTTGGATCCTTTTCAATTTTTCTGTTAATTTTTCCTTCTGACATCTTTCTTCCTCATGAACACTGTGTCCTCCACGGATTCTTGTTCTTTCTTTGTTCATTATTTGAGATTGAAAATCTGATTGGCAATTGCTATGTTTCTATTGTTGACAGTGAATGAACTCATAATTACTGTTTACAGTAAGAACGCAGTGGATGACTTGCTGGGAGCTCTTAGATTTGAGGCTGCACATTGTTTGTATGGGGTGTTGTTGATTTTGTTCTACCTCTTAAAGGCAGGACATTGAAAATCTTCAATGCCAGGGAAGAAGCTATATAACCTCAGAACTATACAACTAGATGGGAAAGCACACAAGCAAAATGAAGAAAGAAGGGAACAACATGCCACAGACAAACTAAGATGCCCCAATAAGAGAAATCACTGATGACAACAGAAGAAAGGTCCAAGGAGTTTAGAATGAACATAGATAATCTGATCTGAAAAGTAGAGAAAGATATAAAGAGTAAAATCAAAGAGAAAATAGAGGAAGTGAAAGATCACTTTAATAAAAAGTTAGACATTGTGAAAAAAATAACAAGCAGAAATCATTTAAATTAAGGAGTCAATAAATCAAATTATAAATTCAATGGAAAGTAACAACAGTCTAGATCATTTGGAAGGCAGAAACTCAGACAATGAAGACAACATATTTAATATTGAGGAAAAAGTCAACCATGCAAAGAACATGATAAGAGTCCATGAAGAAAACTTCCAAGAATTATGGGATAACATGAAAAGACCAAATGTAAGAGTTATCAGGATAAAAGAAGGAGCAGACATAAAACCCAAATGAATGCACAATAATTTCAATGACATGATATCAGCTCATTTTCCAATCCTAAAGAATGAAATGGAAATCAATACAGGTGGCTTACAAGAACCCAAATATATAAAACTACAGCAGACCCACACCAAAACACATTATAATGAAAATGACCAAAATACAGAATAAGGATGAAATATTAAAGTCAATGGGAGGAAGAAAGTAAATTATGTATAAGGGAAGCAAGTTCAAGTCTCAACTGATTGTTCAATCCTGATCCTCAAAAGTAGGAGGTCATGGAACTTCATATTCAAGCTTGGAATGAAAATGGATGCCAACCAAGAATTGTTTTTAATTTTTTAAAATTTTTTCTAATTAGTTGTACATGACAGTAGAGTACATTTATATATATGGATAGATCATACATAGAGTGTAATCTCTCATTTTTCTGATTATACATATTGCATGATCACATCTGTCACATAATCATACATTTACATGAGGTAATAATGTCTGTTTTACTCTATCATTCTTTCCCCTCCTCCTTCACTCCCCTTTGCCTAAAATTAACTATTTTCCCTATCTCCCCTTTATTGTGAATTAGCTTGCATATATCAGAGAAACATTCATCCTTTGGATTTTTTGGGGTTTGGCTTATTTTACTTAGTATGATATTCTCTAACTCTCCATTTACCAGAAAATGCCAGAATTTTATTCTTCTTTAAAGCTAAGTAATAGTTCATTGTGTGTATATATATATATATATATATATATATACACACACATACATACACAATGATATATATATATGATATATATACATATATATATAATGTGTGTGTATGTATATATATATATATGTACATATATATCACATTTTTGTTATCCATTCATTGGTTGAAGGGCATCTAAGTTGGTTTCATAGTTTAGCTATTGTGAATTGAGCTGCTATAAACATTGATACAGCTGCATCCCTGTAGTATGTTGATTTTAAGTCCTTTGGGTATAAACCAAGGAGTGAGATAAGTAGGTCAAATTGTGGTTCCATTCCAAGTGTTCTGAAGAATCTCCACACTGCTTTCCATAATTGTTGCATGATTTTGCAATCCCACTAGCAAAGTATGTGTGTATATTTTCCCCCATGTCCATACCAAAAATTCGTGCTGCTTGCATTCTTGATAATTCCCATTCTCTTTGCAATTTACCAGTCTTGGAATCATTGGACATGGAGATCCAAAGTGACTTCTTACTTGCAGACATATCTATCCAGCCCTAGGGGTGCAGGGAAAGATCTCACTTTCTTTGGTCTTCATGTGTTCGACATGCTAACACAGACAGATTTAAACTTATATTTAGACAGTAGCCCTCATCTACCCCTCAGCAGCATCCTGAAACATTTGAGTTTTTCCGTGAATACTGATTCATCAGACATGGAGACACAAACTGAGGTTATCTCCTCTGCTAAAAATAAATCTGCTCTGGAGAGAAAAATTAAGTTGAACAGTACAGAAACACAGACCATGACTTCATGTTTTGAAACATTGTGGAGTTTCTTCTTCAACAGCAATGAAATTCAGACAGCAATGGATGACTTTCTTTGGGCCGCTTTGGCATGAAACACAAATGGAGTCTCAGTTCAGCTCTGTAGAAATTCGGACTTGTGCTGGGCTGCATGCAGTCACCAAATTCTAAAAGTGAAGTCCAGGTTGGACAACATTTATTTTTTTCCATATATAGAATATGGGGAGCAGGGACAGCAGCATTACCTCTGTTTTATGTAGCTGATGAAGCAGTTGCTTATAAAAATAAACTTTTGTATAAATGTTAGTATATTACAAAATGTAAGATGTTCATCTAAAACAGGGAGAAACTAAATGAAATTAAAAGCCAGAAATAAACCAAGATGGCTGGGAAACCAAGTCAAATTTTGTTAATAACCTTGAGTATTATTGAGCTAAACTCATAAGTCAATGGATGTAGATTTGAAAGTTATAAAACAAGACCCAACAATATGCTGTCTACAAAAGACTTGACACATAGGCAAAAACATCCACAGACTGAAAGTGAAAGGATGGGGGAAAAAATGCCACTCACATAGATTACATAAACAACCAGAGGTTTCCATTCTCATATCAGATAAAGTGTATTTTAAAACAAAGTTAATCAAAAGGGACAAAGAAGGTTACTTCATTCTACTGAAGGGAATTACACAGCAATAAGACATAATGATTGCAAATATTTATGCTCCAAACAATGAAGCATCTATGTACATCAAAAAATCCTTCTCAATTTCATAAATCAACTACACCAAAATTCAATTTTACTGGGTGACTTTAACATGTTTCTGTCAACTACTGGACAGATGTTCTAAACAAAAATTAAAGAAACTATAGAATTAAATAATATAATCACCTTTGTAGACAAAACCTACATATATAGAATATTTCATCCATCAACAAGTGAATACATTTTTTTTCTTGGAAGCACATCAATTCTTCTCTAAAATAGATCATACCTTACACCACAAAGCAATTCTTAGTAAATACAGAGAAAAGGAGATAATACCTTGCATTCTATGAGATCATAATGGACTCAAATTGGTAATCAAAGATAAAAAATGGAAGCCACTCTAACCAATGGATATTAAATAATACACTGTTGAATGATGGATGGAGAGTAGAAGAAATCAAGAATGAATGCAAAGATACTTAGAATTAAATGAGAATACTGATACAACATACCAAAATCTCTGGGACACTATGAAGGCAGAGAAAAGTTTATTGCATTCAGCTAATTTAATAATAAAAAAGTCAACAAATAAATGACCTAACATTACATCTCAAAACCCCAGAGAAAGAAAAACACACCAACACCAACAAAGAGTAGAAGGGAGAAAATAGTTAAAATAAGAACTGAAATCAATGAAATTGAAACAAACAAAAAAACAATTCAAGAAACATAGAGTTGTTTCTCTAAAAAAATCAAAAAAATTGATAAACCCCTAGACACACTAACAAAGAGAAAAAGAGAAATCACAAGATAAAAAATACATGACGAAAAAAGAAATATCATAACAGACACAATTGAAAAACAGAAGATAACTAGAAACTATAATAAAAAAGGTATACTCCAGTAAAATAGAAAATATTTAAGACCTTGACAAATTTACAGAGATATATGGCCTACCTAAACTGAATCAGGAGGTCATGCATGATATAAACTGAACAATTTCAAGTAATTCAATACAAAACATCATTAAAAGCCTACCAATTAAAAAAATCCCAGGACCAGATGGATTCTCAGCTGAGTTCTACAGGACTTTCAAAGAAGAACTTATAACATTAATCCTCAATATCTCCATGAAATAGAAAAGAAGGAACCCTTCTAAACTCATTCTATGAGACTAATATCATCTTGATTCCAAAACCAGAAAAAGACACATTAAGGAAAGAAAATTTCATACCAATATCCCTGATGAACATACACTCAAAAATTCTCAATAAAATTCTGGCAACTTGCATACAAAAAAGTGTTAATAGGATAGTGCATCACAATCAAGTGAGGTTCATTCCAGGGATGCAGGGTTGGTACAACATATGGAAATCAATAAATATAATTTTATCAGATCAATAGCCTTAAAAACAAGAATCATGGGATCATCTCAATAGATGCAGAAAAAGCATTTGACAAAATACAGCACCCTTTCATATTCAAAACACTGGAAAAACTAGGGATAGTAGGAACATACCTCAACATCACAAAAGCCATATTGCTAAAACAAAGAGTAACATGATTCTAAGTGGAGAAAAATTGAAAGCATTCCCTCTAAAAACTGGAAAAAGACAAGAATGACCTCTTTCACCACTTTTATTCAACATTGTCCTTGAAACTCTAGCCAGAACAATTACAAAGAAATTAAAAAATATATATACATATATGTATAAATATATGTAAAAAATAATTCAAAGTATGACTTTTTGACAATGATATAATTCTATATTGGGGAGACTCAAAAAGTTCTACCAATATCTTATAGAAGAATTAAATGAATTCAGCAAAGAAGCAGAATATAAAATAAATATTCAGAAATCAAATGCATTTCTATACATCAGTAATAAACCCACTGAAAAAGAAATAAAGAATACTACCCCATTCACAATCACCTAAAAAAAAAGAACTATACATTGGGAAGAAATCTTTACTATCTGCTCCTCGGATAGGGTGTTAATTTTCAGGATAAATAATAATTGTAAAAACTTAAGGCCAAAAAGAAAAAAAAATCAGTAAATGGACAAAGGAATTGAAAGGAAACTTTATAGAAGAGAAATACAAATGGGAAACAATTTTAAAAAATTTGACATTTCTAGCAATCAGAATAATGCAAATTAATACTGCACTGAGACTTCACATCACTTATAATAGCAATTTTCAAGAATACAAGTAACAATAAAGTTTGTGACCATGCGGGGAAAAGGTTCACTCATACATTGCTGTTGGGACTGCAAATTGGTGCAACTGCCCTGAAAATAAGTATGGATATCCTAAAAAGCTAAGAATGGATCCACCATTTGACTCTGTTATCCCACTCCTTGGTATATACCAAAAGATTTCACATATAATATATATAAATATAATATATATATATTATATATATATAAATTGTATGAGTGTGTGTATATATATATAAATATCACAGTGAAGTGCTTATTCAGTTACAACCACAAAGTGGGGTACTAATTAAAGTAGGATATATTCCATGCTTGTACAATTATATCAAAGTAGATTTTACTACTATAGCCAAAAAAATGAATGAATAAGTAAATAATGATAAAATAATAAATGACATGTATCAATAAATTCAAGAAAGATCAAGAGAACAGATAAAAGCCAATAAGGGAACAAGGAGAAAATTTAATCAAGGAAAACCAGGGATTGAATTGGAGAAAGTTATATTTGGTTCTTCTATAATTATGAAAATAAATCCTATTTTATTTGTATTTGTAATTGTAATGTGCTAATAACAATTTTAAAAAGTAACCAGAATTCATCTGTAAGTGGGAGTTTATCTTGATAAACATAAAATTCAAGTTGAATGTGGAGGAGAGAAAAAAGACTGGAGGAAATTAGAATGGAAAGAATGTGAGAGCTCAGTATTTTATATTTAAAAGAATCTGGGGTTCTGCAAAGAAGAACTTAATGATAAAAGGTCCATGATTTTCACTGAATTTTTTAATAGAACATGACTGGAAATATAGGAGAGAGGGCAATTACCCTTTTCCCAATAAAATTAGAAGACTGTATCAATGGGGTGAACACTTTAGTAAATTGCCAATATTGCATTTGTTTCAGGGAAAAAAAATGATGTTTTGCTGTGAAAATAAAGATATGAGTATCACAATTACGTATGCATTGTGGAAGGTTTATTTAAAGGAAGATTTTTTGATACTAAGACTTAAAATCATGAAAAACATTAATAAAAATCAGTGTCAATAATTTGATAGTTTTCTCCCTTTAGATACATACATCAAATTTTACCATAAAGTAAGATTACTATGCAGTGGATTTAAATAGAGTATGGGATACATTTTCATTAATGTTACAAGAATTATTTTGCAAACACATGAAGTTTTGAATTTCCTTTGGCATTCAGATGCTAACAGTCATTGATATATGTAAGGGAAGTGTCCTCCCTTGTCCAGAACCAGCAGGCCAAGCCCCCACCTTGCCACATGTTGAGCTAAGATGGCGCCTGCCAGATGCTGCTGGGGCATGCCTCTCCTGCACATGTAACTGTCAGACAATACCAGATGTATCAGACTAGATTGCTTGGTGCTTCACAACTGGCCAAGTACACTTCCTTCTTTGAGCTCTGGCACGTAGACTAGTCTTGCCTTCGCACGCTTTCCCCTGATTGGATTTTGTACTTTATATTAACTGGGTTTATTCCCCTAATAAATGAGACTTGATCAGGCTTTTGTCTTGTCTCCATTTCTCATGTCTCTTGTCTCTCCTAATCCCCGCTCCTCCCTCTAGGTTTCTGTTGCAGTCCTGCGGGTCGGAACACTCCATCACCTCTAAATATTTATGCATTCTCCTTCTTCTTCAGTGCCTAAGCCCAAGTTTACTCATTTGTAAAAGACAATACCATTCTTCACAGGATCCCACAGTTGGTTCAGACTGACAAATACAGATACAGAAATTCAGCTTTAACACTCATGCTTCTGCATTTTTTTTCTTCTATCATCTTCCTTTTGTGCTCAAAGATTAAAACTCAAGCATGGACTAGAGTAAATTATGGTGACCTTACATTGGACATCTATGTTAATACACTAGAAACTACATTATAGGGTGAGTAACAGAGAACAATTTCACACATTTATATCAGACTACTGGGCTAAGAAGAGACATCTGTAGAAATTATGTTGGTTCTCACATACTAATCAGCATTAGTATCCAGGCAGACAATCACAGCCTTCTGAAACTCAGAGCTGACCACCTTTATTCAATGGGTCCATGTGAGAGAACACACAGTGGAGTGTATTAAAAAACAGGACATCACTGAAGCACCTACAGCACTGCCTGTGTCTTTGACCTGCTCTACACAAGATATAAAAGGGGATAGGAGCTGAAGTAAGAAGGAAGAGTACTGCTACTGTATTGCTAATTGCTGCTGGTTATAGAAAAGCCATGCCTATTGCTGATGTGTAAAACATTCTACTAAAACTCTATAATTAAAAAAAAAACTTACTGAAAACATTGAAAGAAAAAAATACTTCATCTGCCTGGAAATTTGGATCTTCCTGTTTGTATGAAATATATGCTCACGAAATGAAAATTTTTGCTGAAAGAAAGTTTCCTGAAAGAGGAAATGAAAACTAACCATTTGTTTTCTGAAATACAGCAAGGTGGTTTGGTTTCAGGATGAATTTGTGCTGTATATTTTGAGATACATGTTCCATGAGAAAATGGTGTAGCAACTTGGAAGTAATACCACAGTCCTTTCATCACTGTGTGAAGAGTGCAGTGCCTTGAAGATGGCTCATTTCCCTCCTCTGGGGATATCCAGGCCCTATAAAGAGAAAAAAACTATACGTAGAAATCAGGCTGCAAATTGCCATGACCATTTTTGTTACAAGATAAAATGGACTGCAGTTTTCCCCTGGGACTTTTGCTGTAAAGAATATTTTGATGCCTGAATTACTCCAGGTTCACTTGTACAGGTGGAGACAATTGCATAAAGCATATTTTTGTGGGGAGTTGGGAAAGTGGAGAAGATAAAGAAATATTTAAGAATCTGATTTTTTTGGAATTATTTTGCACATCAGTTAGCATTATAGTTGACTCTAGTTTTCATCTGAAACATTTAAAGTTATTCTAACTTTACACAATGCCAAAAATATTCTTTTAACTTTTTGAAATCCTTGTTCTCTGCTGGACTCAACTTATAATTTAAAGAATTTGCCCTACATATAAAAAGGAATTATAAAGAGAAAATACATAGAACTTAGCAGCTAATATCATTCATACATTAGGGAGAAGCACTATATATATGCTGCATCATTCTTACTATTTTCTAGCATGTCCATATGAAAAAGATATCTTATGGTTTTACTAATTATGTAAAAAGATTGACTCAAGAGCACTGGGACTGGTATGCTTGATTTATGCCTCCCTCTCTGAAGTTTATGTCCACAGGCAATTATCAGAAGGAAGAATGAAGAGGATTGAAAACACAGAAATAGGTGCAAACATTAATTTACAGACTAGAAATGCTGAGCCCTGGAGACCTTCCCATGGTGTGACTTTTGTCCTCTTATTCTTCAAGCAATTGCATCCTCTTTTACAGTCCTTTTGTATTTTAATCCTGGCAATTTTTAGGTATACGTATGCAATTATCTTCTATTTATCTTCTAGTCTTAACCTGAATGACACTTAATTAACGCTTACTCTTCCATTCCACATGGTGCAGGCATGTAATACAAATGTTCCAAATATTTACACATTTCAGTACTTTTTAGGGTTGAAAAAATTAGCATTTAGAACAGCAGTACACAAAATTTATTTATCAAGGTAACTAAGACATGTCCCAGAGTATTTAATAAGAGCTTGCAATGAAGTTTGAAACTTCTGTAAGTAGTTACTCTCTGTAATACAAAGCTGATCTCCCACCTCTTCCTTTGCACCACAACCTAACTTGCCAGTCAGAAAGCTGCTCTGCCCGCCCCTTACATTGCAGGAATTTCTGGCCAATGCTACAGTCATTTTCTGCTTCCCATGTTACATCCTAGCTTGTCAGTCTGAACATCCTAGCTAGCTATTGGTTCACCTGTCAGCTTGCAAGTGTTCTCCTCTGCTACTGGTTTCTTCCAGCCTGGGAGATTCCAATATCTTGGAGAAGCTTCCATGCCATCTTTCTCTTTCCCTTCTTTCCAGCCCCAGAGTGGACACTCTAGTCGCTTGCATAATAAAGTCTCTTGGTGAGGTCCTGTGTGTGTTGTGGATTTCTGGGTGCTGTTGTTGGACTGCAACTCAGAACAGGTGTACAGAACACTCGCTTTGTCAGATTTAAGAGCCAGAGTCACCATGGGTCCCGAGCTGAGCTGTATTTTTCCTTACACTATCTATGCACTTTTACATATATACTTTTAATAATGTTTTATTAGTAGATTTATTTTTTATTTTAATTACATACTTCATAGTCACTTATTCATTTAAAAAATGATCAAAAGAACATGAAATTCCATCAATATTGCATTATGCTCTATGTGTGAAAGCTTTCTATATTCTAAGAGTTAGCATTAGAATATATTGCAATACTTCATAGTAACATTTGGCTTTAAATTATACAGATCACTGGAAACATTCTGGATTATTCAAGAGTGACACTGCCAGCAAAGAGATAATAATATGGGATTACGCATATGACATGCTTAGCACAATGCCCAGAAGATAGTAAGCATTTTAAATTACTAACACACTATACTCATTATTTCATCATCATTTCAAGAGGTCTAATAGTCACTAATTTTAAGTGAAATGTTTCTATTCAGAACACTGAATATAATTATCTATCAAGAATTTTGTTATGTAAATATAAGCAAGATTTATCTCATTCATATGTGAACACGGCATTATTTTTTAGGTTTCAATCCCCAGTACTGCCTCAATTCATTCAATGCTCTGTTCCTCTCTACACCTTTTCTTTACTCTATTGATCTCCCTAATATTTTCATGAAGGTTGTCGCTGGCTCTTAGTGGTACAAAATCCATGGATATTTATCACCGCTTGCAGCAACAATTTGCACGGGTCTTTTGGGTGGTGGACTGGAAACTGAACTACTTCTATCTTTCTCTTTAGTGCACTGCTTTCTTGTTTGTTTATAGAGGATAGAGGAAATGAGGTTTACTTGCTTTGAGAGGAGAAAGAAAGAGACTTTGTTTATCAGAGAGAAAGAGAGACTTTGCTTAAGAGAGACTTTGAGAGAAGGACAGGCTTTGCTTAGAGCTTAGAGGAAGAGAGACTTGTTATGCCTCACTTAAGGTCTGCTGCTTCTTACTGGTGTGTCCTGCATCCTGTGAACTAAGGGTGCATCTACCTAAGGTGCTTTAGTGATGCATCTCAGTTCTCCGTTCTGCGATCTGCCTTCTGCCGCTGTCCCTACTCTCTACTTCTATCGGCTAGCCGCTTCTTCTTCATAGTTGCAGTTCTGCTGTCTTTTCTTTCTTCTTGCCCCTTCTTTTGCTAGCTGCTGTGTTTTTTCTTTCTACTAGCTGCTGTGTTTGCTAGCTGCCGCCGCTCTTCCCTACTAGCAGTTGTGTCTTCTTCTAGCTGCTGCTGCTGTGTGTTTTTTTTTCTTTCTCCTGGCTGCTGTCCTGCTGCCTTTCTCCGCCTACGCTTATATCACCTCCAGGAGGTGGAAAGCAGGGCCAGGCCTCTTACACAAAGATTAGGCCAGATGCTAGAAGTCCGAGCAGGCACAATTAGGAGTGCTTGAGAACACATGCACATATACGGTGTGCCTGGATGATAAATCACCTGAGTGTGCTTATGTCAATTAACCTCATCGCTGCCGATGTGATCAGGTGCTGCCCTGGCATGGTCAACATGGCACAGCCCCCAACAAAGGTCACCACCATTTTTTCTTTTCTTTCCAACATCAACATATGAAAGAAAATTTAACCTCTATCTTGAGGCAGGCTTATTTAAGTTAGCATGGTGTTCTCCACCTCCACTCATCTATAAACAAAAAAGGAAATTCCATGCTACTTTATGACTGTGCAAAAACTTCATTGTGCACTGGGTCATAAACTTGAGAAGACTGTCCTGTGTGTACTATAAAGACACATCTAGAATGGAAATGTGTTTGTACTGACTAGTCTATCCATATATTAACTTCCATTACTCTTCAATAACTGGTAGTACTTTCAGGCCATGTTTATTAGGAATATTTGTGCTTCCATGCCACATTCTTTCTTGACATGTTTCTATCCCCAGCGCACATGCCATAGGCCTAATGTCTCTGGCTTCCTCCTTCTGGTGAGAGATCTTGGACAGAGGTTTTTTGTGTCATTCCTTACCCTCCAAAGCACAATGCATTCATTCCCAGATCCCCGGTAAACATGAGAGCAACTCACACTCGAGTTGTTTTTATGCTTCATCCAATTCTAAGCTGCATCTCTTGAGGAGGTCGATCAAAATTAACAAGAGTGACTAAAAGGGCTCCATTCCTTCTGACACTGGAGCTCCAATGATATTGGGAGAGTAGGTTGTAAATACCCGTGATAGTCCTGAATGCTACCAATAGAGGCTCTTATCAATTCAGTCCGAAATTCTACCATTATTCATCAAGAAGTCACAAGCAAGCCACTGCAAAGCCAAATTGTCAGAGAAAATCCAGGGACAAGAGTGGCTTTATTTTGTGTTAACCTCTTGTTTTTCCAGTTGACATTGAGGTGCACGTGGAAAGTGCTCAGGTGTGGAAGTCCCTTCATTGGCAGAGGGTATGGGAGTATGCCCAAAAAGCCTGAAGAGAGCCAGGTATAAGTGCGGTTGTCATCTTGAGTTTCCTGCTGGTGAAACCTGGTGAACAATGAGCAGGGGAGGAAGGTGGTGAAGAATTATTGGAATAAGCATACTCATGAGTCACACGTGACCTCTGTCCTAAGGAGAGCAGAGTGAAGTCGTGGAAGTAGTACTCTGAAGAAATGCAGGTGAGTGTGCAGCACTGCTCTCTTGGAGCACATTTGCAAACTGAGAGATGTCTGTGGAAATGGGTTGCAGGTGAAACTGGTGCTGTTTTCCAGTGTCGATTCTTTCTGTGAGGTGAGGAGAAAAGAAAAGTAGGAGGTGAAAGGATGGAGTGTTGGGAGGCTCCGATTCAGAGTTGTTTGCTTGTTTGTAATTTCTGTAATCTAACAGTGCTGGGATCTACTAACCCTGGTCTGGAGCATGGGAGGCAGGCTCTCCATCACCAGCACAGGAATGTCTGGTATGAGTTACAACACTTGATGACTTACAGTCCTAATTGGTGAAAATGTATGCAGACAAGCAATCATGACCAAGCCAAACAATGCCTAAGGAGTTCTGAATCCTCTTGTTCACGACAATCCAACAAGGAACTCTTTTGCATGTCAATACCCAAGACCAGTGGTGTGTCCTGAGGGACAGATTTTTCCCCTCTTCACTTAAGGAGGAAAACGGATGTAACTGATCTCTGATAACAAATTTGTATCAGGGATCCAAGGACGCCAGGAACAGGGGCAGAGGCAGGACTACATGGGATTGAGAAAATGCTCAATTGGTAATTATGACTGGACACTTTGGGATCATTCACATATGCAACACAAGCCAATATATTCACATTCTACTAATTAATTCCTTGATCCTGTTTTTGTCTTAGTTTTCCATTTGTCATTTTCTTTTGAAAAATTCTAAACAGCAGAGACCTGTGCATAATGGACAAGCCAGTTTTGGAGGTGGATCTGGCCCATCATCTCAGGAAAGGGTGAGGCAGAAGAATTGTTCCTCCTGTGCTATGCCTGTTTCCCTCAGTGAGGGGGTGCTTCAGCAATTTAGACAGATGCTGTTGTGAGATATAACAAGGCAAAGGCAAGTGTTGATGGCTCATGGGGTCTGGGGTCCCAGAAGCAAAACGTGGTGGCAAAAAGGAAACATTCTTCATCCAGTTTCAATTTCCTGCTCGTTATGTTTTCAGTTATTAATCTCAAATATCATTACAGAGAGACCTTGGCTGAAAGTCATATCCTTGATCCTACATTCATTCAGATGCATTCACTTCCACTCAGAAAAACGCATCAATTGCTTACCAGTTCTACTGTGATATGAGAAACATTTATGGGAGAAGTCCTCTTATCAATTTGAGGGAGCAGGCTCTGGGCAGCTAGGTTGTGAGGGCACAGGGCTTCTAGGCTCCAGTAGGAGAAGGCACTTGGTTGAACTCCCCAGATGGTTTGTGAAGCCTCAGGCAACAGGAACGTTGAAGGCTGGCTCATGTGACATGGCGCCTGCACCCCACATTCCACCTGAGGTCACAGAGGAGTGGCCTGAGATCACTGTGGCATCACGGATCCCATGGCAACAGAGACCATTCCGCTCCTGGCCGCTTCAAGCCCACATTCAAGATAATCACCAGCTTAGCTGTGAGATTAAGAGGACTGACGAAGGGAGCGTGAGCTAGGGTCTTGTGTTTTTAAACAAATGATTCTATCCTTGTAGCCTGGTCAACTAGAAACCAGGCTCTAAGCAGTATGCAGCCCTGTGGGCGATAAATCCCTCCATATCCAGGCAGGACCAGGGTTTCCACTGAAGCCTGACAGCTCGCAATTCCACCTAGGCCCGCCAGGTGGTGCTGTGCTTCTTTGACCGCACCATTCACACTGAAAGCCAGCACACCTGGTTATACTGCAGGCTATTAGGCCCCTTAATGTCCAGTGGAACAGGCTGGGACCCAGGGGCGCCTGAGAAGACGTGGCTCAACAAGCATACCACCGACACCAGGGATTTCCACTCCGACCCCACTCCTCATGACTGGGAATGCCCGGCTTTTCTTCAGAGTCAGGAAATGATCCTAGAGGCCTAGCAGCCACACAGTAAGATGGGTGGTGAGCGCCCAGCTCAGTAGATCATGCAGTGCAGTGCCAGGGCCTAAGTGATCATTGAATTGGGACACATTCACATTCCATCTGTCGGGTTTCCCCTACTAAACTACAAATCTGCAAAGGAGACAGCTGAAACATGGGATGTGCTTGTTCCACGTGAAGGTGTTTGGCTCCTCTGGTGGCTCATGAAGTATTGGGGTGTTGGACGTCAGACAGAACGGACCTGACATGAAAGGAGAGTAGTTCTGTGCTCACTCTTACTGCCAGACCGCACCTGCTTGGCTGCTGCATTATGAATTTGTTTCACTCAGAAACTTTCTGGGTGGGATATTTCCAGGGTCACGTCAAACCACCTCAAGATGCAGAAATGTCTTGCCAATCTGCATTCACACAATGGTTCACTTTCTTGACCAGACAAATGCCCCTCGTTCCCAAGGGTCTGTGCAATATTGCCAGGAGTCATCTAATCAGCACTGGGAGGGAGCAGCCTACAAGCCCGTGAAACAAATAAAAGCCTGGTGATGGCATGAGGAGCACAGTTTCACAGGGCATAACACCAGCTTTGAACAGAGAACCTGCTGAACGTGGAGGGTGCAGAGCTTCAAACCTGAATTTTCAAAAGGGAAGAGTAAGGACATTTGGGGTCAAGAAAAGCTGGAGAGTGTCTTTCTGGAAAACTAATTCAGAGAAGAGACACTCTGAAACTCATGGTTGTTCATGATCAAAGCACCCATTCCTCAACATATATACAGCCTTTTCATACACTACTAAAACAGGAAGTAGTTATTTTCCATTCATTCTGTATGCAACCATGAACACTGACCCTAATGTCATTGCAAGTACATCAATGTCCTTGAATATGCCTGTCTCTTTCTGTTGCTCCCAAGGGCCAGCCGAATATATGTATACTGATTCCTATATATTTCTGGCACAAGTACCATGAGCAAAGGCTTTCCTAACATGACAGCACCTTCCCCAGGACCTACAATTTAAACCAGCTGATCCTGGAATATGCAACACAAATTCCTGGCTGTCCGAATGAAGAGTTCACCACAATCCCAGTAAAGTAGTCCCCAAAAGAACTACAAATATTCAAGTGTGAAGACCCTACATCAGCAAAATATGAATATCAAACCAGAGTTGGTTCCATAATAACCAAAAGTATAATAGAATTACTGAGAAGAAAAAGCATACTGCAAGCATTTGCAAAGTGTCAAATCCACTTTCTTTCTTGACATGTTTCTATCCCCTGCCCACAAGCCATATGACTAATGTCTCTGGTTTCCTCCTTCCAGTGTGAGATCTTGAAAAGAGGTGTTTTGTTTCATTCATTATCCTCTCAAGCACAAGGCATTCATTCCCAGATCCCCGGTAAACATGAATTCAACTCACACTTGAGTTATTGTTATGCTTCACCCAATTGTACGCTGCATCTCTTGAGGAGTTCCATCAAAATTAACAAGAGTGCATTAAAGGTTCCATTCCTTCTGAAACTGGAGCTCCAATGATATTGAGAGAGTAGATTGTAAATCCCTGTGATAGTCCTGAGTGCTACCAATAGAGGCTCACATCAATTCAGTCTGAAATCCTAACATTATACATCAAGAAGTCACAAGCAAGCCACTGCAAAGCCAAACAGTCAGAGAAAATCCAGGGACAAGAGCGACTCTCTTTTGTGTTCACCTCTTGTTTGTCCAGTTGACATTGAGGTGCACGTGGAAAGTGCTCAGATGTGGAAGTCCCCATCATTGGCAGAGGTTATGGGAGTATGCCCAAAAAGTCAGGAGAGAGCCAGGTATAAGTGTGGTTGTCATCTTGAGATTCTGCCAGCGAACCTGGCTTACAATGCACAGGGGAGGAAGGTGGTGAAGAATTATTGGCATAAGCATACTAATGAGAGACCCGTGACCTCTGTCCTAAGGAGAGTAGAGTGAGGTCGTGGAAGTAGTACTCTGAAGAAATGCAGGTGAGTGTGCAGCACTGCTCTCTTGGAGCACATTTGCAAACTGAGAGATGTCTGTGGAAATGGGTTGCAGGTGAAACTGGTGCTGTTTTCCAGTGTTGATTCATTCTGTGAAGTGAGGAGAAAAGAAAAGTAAGAAGTGAAAGGATGGAGTGTTGGGAGGCTCCGATTCAGTGTCATTTGCTTGTCTGTAATTTCCGTTATCTAACAGTGCTGGGGTCTTGAACCCTGGTCTGGAGCATGGGAGGCAGGCTCTCTACGTAATGGACTACATCACCAGCACAGGAATGTCTGTTCTGAGGTACAACACTTGATCACTTACAGTCCTAATTGGTGAAAATATATGCAGACAAGCAATCATGACCAAGCCAAACAATGCCTAAGGAGTTCTGAATCCTCTTGTTCATGACAATCCAGCAAGGAACTCCTTTGCATGTCAACTCCCAAGACCAGCGGTGTGTCCTGATGGACAGATTTTTTTCCTCTTCACGTAAGGAGGAAAACGGATGTAACTGATCTCTGATAACAAATATGTATCAGGGATCCAAGGACGTCAGGAGCAGGGACAGAGGCAGGACTATATGGCATTGAGAATATGATCAATTGGTGACTATAAATGCACACTTTGGGATCATTCACATATGCAACACAAGCCAATATATTCACATTCTATTGATTAATTCATCGATACTGTTTTTGTCTTAGTTTTTCGTTTGTTATTTTCTTTTGAAAAATTCTAAACAGCAGAGACCTGTGCATAATGGACAAGCCAGTTTTGGAGGTGGATCTGGCCCATCATCTCAGGAAAGGGTGAGGCAGAGGAAGTTGTTCCTCCTGTACTATGCCTGTTTTCCTCAGTGAGGGTGTGCTTCAGCTATTTAGCTGGATGCTCTTGTGAGGTATAACAAGGCAAAGGCATGTGTTGATGGCTCATGGTGTCTGGGGCCCCAGAAGCGAAACGTGGTGGCAAAAAGAAAACATTCCTCATCCAGTTTCAATTTCCTGCTCATTATGTGTTCAGTTTTTACGCTCAGGATTCATTAGAGAGATCGTAGCTGAAAGTCATATCCTTGATCCTACATTCATTCAGGGGCTTTCACTTCCTCTCAGAAAAACACACCAATTGCTTACCAGTTCTCCTGTGATATGAGAAACACTCATGGGAGAAGTCCTCTAATCAATGGGGAGGGAGTAGGCTCTGGGCAGCCAGGCTGTGAAGGGCCCAGGGCTCCTAGGCTCCGGTAGGAGAAGGCACATGGTTGTACTCCTCAAAGGGTTGTGAAGCCTCAGACAACAAGAACTTTGAAGACTGGCTCACATGACATGGCTCCTGCACCCCACATTCCATCTGAGGTCACAGAGGAATATCCCGAGAACACGGTGACATCAAGGATCCATTAGCATCCAGAGACCATTCGGCTTCTGGCCACTTCAAGCCCACATTCAAGACAAGCACCAGCTCAGCTGTGAGGATATGAGGACAGACGAAGGGAGCGTGTGCCAGGGTCTTGTGTTTTTAAAGAAATGATTCTATCCTTGTTGCCTGGTCAACTAGAAACCAGGCTGTATGCGGTATGCAGTCCCGTGGGAATAAATCCCTCCATATCCAGGCAGGACCAGGGTTTCCACTGAAGCCAGACAGCTCGCTCTTCCACCCAGGCCCACCAGGTGGTGCTGTGCTCTGTTGGCACCACCATTCATACTGACAGCCAGTACACCTGGTTCTACTGCAGGCTGTTAGCCCCCACAATGTCCAGTGGAATAGGCTCGGGATGAGGGGTGCCTGAGAAGATGTGGCTCAAGAAGCATACCACTGACACCAAGGATTTCCACTCCGACCCCACTCCTCATGACTGGGAATGCCCGGCTTTTCTTCAGAGTCAGGAAATGAGCCTAGAGGCCTAGCAGCCACACAAAGAGATGGGTGGTGATCACTCAGCTCAGTAGAGCATGCAGTACAGCGCCAGAGGCTAAGTGATCATTGAATTGGGACACATCAAATTCCTTCTGTCGGGTTTCCCCTAGTAAATTACAAATTTGCTAAGGAGACAGCTGAAACATCCGATGTGCATGTTCCACATGAAGGTGTTTGGCTCCTCTGGTGGCTCATAAAGGATCGGCATGTTGGACGTGGGACAGAACGGACCTGAAACAAAAGGAGAGTAATTCTGTGCTCATTCCAACTGCCAGGCCCTACCTGCTTGGGTGCTGCATTACGACTCTGCTGCACCCAGAAACTTACCAGGTGGGATTTTTCCAGGGGCATGTCAATCCACCTCAAGATGCAGAAATGTCTTGCCAGTCTGCATTCACACAATGGTACGTTTTCTTGACCAGAAAAATGCACCTCGTTCACAAGGGTCTGTGCGATATAGCCAGGAGTTATCTAACCAGCCCTGGGAGGGAGCATCTTACAAGCCCGTGAATGAAATAAAAGCCTGGTGATGGCATGATGAGTACAGGTTCACAGGGCATAACACCAGCTTCGAAGAGAGACCCTGCTGAACGTGGAATGGTGCAGAGTTTCCAACCTGAATTTGCAAAAGGGAAGTCAGAATATTTGGGGTCAAGAAAAGCTGGAGAATGACTTTCTGGAAAACAACTTCAGAGAAGAGACACTCTGAAACACGATATTGTTCATGTTCAACCCACAAATTCCTCGACATACATACATCCTCTTTAAACACTACTAATACAGGAAGTAGTTATTTTCCGTTCATTCTGTATGCAACCATGAACACTGACACTAATGTCATTGCAAGTACATCAATGCACTTGAAAATTCCTGTCTCTTTCTGTTGTTGCCAAGGGACAGCTGAATATATGTATACTATATATTTCTAGCACAAGTACCATGAGCAAAGTCTTTCCTAACATGACAGCACCTACCCCAGGACCTACAATTTAAACCAGCTGATCCTAGAATATGCAACACTAATTCCTGGCTGTCCGAATGAAGAGTTCAACACAATCTCAAAAAAGTAATCCCCAAAAGGTTATGATTATTCAAGTGTGAAGAGCCTACATCGGCAAAATATGAATATCAAACCAGAAGTGGTTCCATAATAACCAACATTTTAATAGAATTACTGAGAAGAAAAAGCATACCGCAAGCATTTGCGCAGTGTCAAATCCACTTTCTTTCTGGACATGTTTCTATCCCCCTCCCACATGCCATATGCCTAATGTCTCTGGTTTCCTCCTTCCGGTGTGAGATCTTGGAAAGAGTGGTTTTGTGTCATTCCTTACCCTCCAAAGCATAAGGCATTCATTCCCAGATCCCTGGAAAACATGAGAGCAACTCACACTCGAGTTGTTGTTATGCTTCACCCAATTGTACGCTGCATCTCTTGGAGGTCCATCAAAATTAACAAGAGTGCATAAAAGGCCTCCATTCCTTCTGACACTGGAGCTCTAATAATATGGGAGAGAAGGTTGTAAATCTCCGTGATAATCCTGAATGCTACCAATGGAGGCTCACATCAATTCAGTCCTAAATCCTACCATTATTCATTAAGAAGTCACAAGCAAGCCACTGCAAAGCCAAACAGTCAGAGAAAATCCAGGGACAAGAGTGGCTGTGTTTTGTGTTCACCTCTTTTGTTTTCAGTTGACATTGAGGTGCAGGTGGAAAATGCTCAGGTGTGGAAGTACCCTTCATTGGCAGAGGGTAAGGGAGTATGCCCCAAAAGTCTGGAGAGAGCCAGGTATAAGTGCGGTTGTTATCTTCAATTTCCTGCCAGCAAAACCTGGCGAACAATGTGCAGGGGAGGAAGGTGGTGAAGAATTATTGGAATAAGCATACTCATGAGAGACCCATGACCTCTGTCCTAAGGAGAGTATAGTGAAGTCGTGGAAGTAGTACTCTGAAGAATTGGAGGTGAGTGTGCAGCTCTGCTGTCTTGGAGCACATTTGCAAACTGAATGGTGTCCGTGGAAATGGGTTACAGGTGAAACTGGTGCTGTTTTCCAGTGTCAATTCATTCCGTGAGGTGAAGAGAAAAGTAAGAGGTGAAAGAATGGAGTGTGGGGAGGCTCCAATTCGGTGTCGTTTGCTTGTTTGCAATTTCTGTAATCTAATAGTGCTGGGGTCTTGAACCCTGGTCTGGAGCATGGGAGGCAGGCTCTCCACGTGATGGGCTACATCACCAGCACAGGAATGTTTGGTCTGAGTTACAACACTTGATCATTTACAGTCCTAATTGGTGAAATTGTATGCAGACAAGCAATCATGGCCAAGCCAAACAATGCCTAAAGAATTCTTAATCCTCTTGTTCACAATAATCCAGCAAGGAACTCTTTGGCATGTCAATACCCAAGACCAGTGGTGTGTCCTGAGGGACAGATTTTTCCCCTCTTCAGTTATGGAGGAAAATGAATGTAACTGATCTCTGAGCACAAATTTATATCAGGGATCCAAGGACGCCAGGAGCAGGGGCAGAGGTAGGACTATCTGGGATTGAGAATATGCTAAATTGGTGACTGCGACGGGACACTTTGGGATCATTCACGTATGCAACAAGAGCCAATATTTTTCTCAATCTACTGATTAATTCCTCGATCCTGTTTTTGTCTTAGTTTTCCATTTGTCATTTTCTTTTGAAAAATCTAAACAGCAGAGATCTGTGCATAATGGACAACCCAGTTTTGGTGGTGCATCTTTCCCATCATCTCAGGAAAGGGTGAGGCAGAAGTTGTTCCTCATGTGCTGTGCCTGTTTTCCTCAGTGAGGGGGTACTTCAGCAATTTAGCTGGATGCTGTTGTGAGATATAACAAGGCAAAGGCAAGTGTTGATGTCTCATGGGGTCTGGGGTCCCAGAAGCGAAACATGGTGGCAAAAAGAAAACATTCCTCATCCAGTTTCAATTTTCTTCTCATTATGTTTTTAGTTCTTACTCTCAAGATTCATTACAGAGAGATCTTGGCTGAAAGTCATATCCTTGATCATACATTCATTTAGGTGCATTCACTTCCACTCAGAAAAATGCATTAATTGCTACCAGTTCTCCTGTGATATGAGGATCATTCATGGGAGAAGTCATCTAATCAAAGGGAAGGGAGCAGGCTCTGGGCAGCCAGGCTGTGATGGGCCCAGGGCTTCTAGGCTCCAGGTAGGAGAAGGCACATGGTTGCACTCCCCAGAGGGTTTGTGAACCCTCGGGCAACATGAACTTTGAACACTGCCTCACGTGACATGGCGCCTGCACTCCACATTCCACCTGAGGTCACAGAGGAGCGGCTCCAGAGCACAATGGTGTCATGAATCCCATGGCAACCAAAGGCCATTCTGCTCCTGGCCACTTCAAGTCCACATTTAAGAAAAGCACCGGCTCAGCTGTGAGGGTAAGAGGACAGACAAAGGGAGCGTGTGCCAGGGTCTTGTATTTTTAAAGAAATGATTCTATCCTTTTTGCCTGGTCTACTAGAAACCAGGCTCTAAGCAGTATGCAGCCCCATGGGCAATAAATCCCTCCATATCCAGGCAGGACCAGGGTTTCCACTGAAGCCTGACAGCTCGCTCTTCCACCCAGGCCCACCAGGTGGTGCTGTGCTCCGTTGGCACCACCATTCATACTGGCAGCCAGCACACCTGGTTCTACTGCAGGCTATTAGCCCCCACAAAGTCCAGTGGAACAGGCTGGGACCGAGGGGTGCCTGAGAAGATGTGGCTCAGCAAGCATACCACCGGCACCAGGGATTTCCTCTCCAACCCCACTCCTCATGAATGGGAATGCCCGGCTTTTCTTCAGATTCAGGAAATGAGGCTACAGGCCTAGCAGCCACACAGAGAGATGGGTGGTGAACGCTCAGCTCATTAGAGCATGCTGTGCAGTGCCAGGGCCTAAGTGATCATTGAATTGGGACACATCACATTCCATCTGTCAGATTTCCCCTACTAAACTAATAATCTGCAAAGGAGACAGCTGAAACATGGGATGTGCATGTTCCACGTGAAGGTGTTTGGCTCCTCTGGTGTCTCATGAAGTATCGGCATGTTGGACGGAGGATAGAAGGACCTGACACAAAAGGAGAGTAGTTCTGTGCTCACTCCAACTGGCAGGCCCCACCTGCTTGGCTGCTGCATTACGACTCCGCTGCACCCAGAATCTCACTGGGTGGGATTCATCACCAGGGGCACATCAAACCACCTCAAGATGCAGAAATGTCGTCCCAATCTGGCTTCACACAATGGATATTCTTCTTGACCAGACAAATGACCCTTGTTCACAAAAGTCTGTGCGATATTGCCAGGAGTCATCTAACCAGCCCCGGGAGGGAGCAGCATACAAGCCCATGAATGAAATAAAAGACTGGTGATGGCAGGATGAGCACAGGTTCACAGGGCATAACACCAGCTTTGAACAGAGACCCTGCTGAACGTGGAATGGTGCAGAGCTTCCAAACTGAATTTGCAAGAGGAAAGAGTAAGGACATTTGGGATTGAGAAAAGCTGGACAGTGTCTTTCTGGAAAACAACTTCAGAGAAGAGACACTCTGAAACTCATTATTGTTCATGTTCAACCCACAAATTCCTCGACATATATACAGTCTCTTCATACACTACTTATACATGAAGTACTTATTTTCCGTTCAATCTGTATGCAACCATGAACACTGACTTTAATGTCATTGCAAGTACATCAATGTCCTTGAAAAGTCCTGTCTCTTTCTTTTGCTCCAAAGGGACAGCCAAATATATGTATACTGATTCCTATATATTTCTGGCACAAGTACAATGAGCAAAGGCTTTCCTAACATGACAGCACCTACCTCAGGACCTACAATTTAAACAAGCTGATCCTGGAATATGCAATCTAATTCCTGGCTGTCTGAATGAAGAGTTCACCACAATCCCAGTAAAGTAATCCCCAAAAGGGCTATGAATATTCAAGTGTAAAGAGCTTACATTGGCAAAATATGAATTTCAAACCAGAAGTGGTTCCATAATAACCAACATTTCAATAGAATTACTGAGGAAAAAAGCATACCAAAAGCATTTGCAAAGTATCAAATCCACTTTCTTTGTTGACATGTTTCTATCCCCTGCCCATATGCCATATGCCTAATGTCTCTGGTTTTCCCCTGCTGGTGTGAGATCTTGGACAGAGGTGTTTTGTGTCATTCACTACCTTCCAAAGCACAAGGTATTCATTCCTAGATCCCCAGAAAACATGAGAGCAACTCACACTCAAGGTGTTGTTATGCTTCACCCAGTTCTAAGCTGCATCTCTTGAGGAGGTCCATCAAAATTAGCAAGAGTGCATAAAAGGTCTCCATTTCTTCTGACACTGGAGCTCCAATGACTTTGGGAGAGTGGTTTGTAAATCCCTGTGATAATCCTGAATGCTACCAATGGAGGCTCACATCAATTCAGTCCTAAATCCTACCATTATTCATCAAGACATCACAAGCAAGCTAAACAGTCAGAGAAAATCCAGGTACAAGAGCGGCTGTCTTTTGTGTTCACCTCTTGTTTTTCCCGTTGACATTGAGGTGCACGTGGAAAGTGCTCCGGTGTGGAAGTACCCTTCATTGGCAGAGGGTAAGGGAGTATGCCCAAAAAGCCTGGAGAGAGCCAGGTATAAGTGCGGTTGTTATCTTCAGTTTCCTGCCAGCAAAAGCTGGCAAACAATGCGCAGGAGAGGACTGTGGTGAAGGATTATTGGCATAAGCAAACTCATGAGTGACCTGTGACCTCTGTCCTAAGGAGAGTATAGTGAAGTCGTGGAAGTAGTACTCTGAAGAAATGCAGGTGAGTGTGCAGCTCTGCTCTCGTGGAGCACATTTGCTAACTGAAAGTTGTCCTTGGAAATGGGTTGCAGGTGAAACTGGTGCTGTTTTCCAGTGTCGATTCATTCTGTGAGTTGAGGAGAAAAGAAAAGTAAGAGGTGAAAGGATGGAGTTTTAGGAGGCTCCAATTGGATTCAGTGTCATTTGCTTGTTTGTAATGTCCATAATCTAACAGTGCTGGAGTCTCTAACCCTGGTCTGGAGCATGGGAGGCAGGCTCTCTACGTGATGGGCTACATCACCAGCACAGGAAAGTCTGGTCTGAGTTACAAAATTTGATCACTTACAGTCCTAATTGGTGAAAAAGTATGCAGACAAGCAATCATGACCAAGCCAAACAATGCCTAAGGAATTCTTAATCCTCTTGTTCACCACAATCCAGCAAGGAACTCTTTCGCATGTCAATACCCAAGACCAGTAGTGTGTCCTGAGGGACAGATTTTCCCCTCTTCACTTAAGGAGGAAAATGGATGTAACTGATCTCTGAGCACAAAATTGTATCAGGGATCCAAGGACGCCAGGAACAGGGGCAGAGGCAGGACTACATGGGATTGAGAATATGCTCAATTGGTGACTATGACTGGACACTTAGGGATCATTCACATATGCAACACGAGCCAATATATTCACAAGCTACTGATTAATTCCTCGATCCTGTTTTTGTCTTAGTTTTCCATTTGTCATTTTCTTTTGAATAATTCTAAACAGCAGAGACCTGTGCATAATGAACAATCCAGTTTTGATGGTGGATCTTGTTCATCACCTCAGAAAATGTGAGGCAGAGGAATTTGTTCCTCCTGTGCTATGCATGTTTCCCTCAGTGAGGGATGCTTCAGCAATTTAGCCAGATGGTGTTGTGAGATATAACAGGCAAAGGCAAGTTTTGATGTCTCATGGGGTCTGGGATCCCAGAAGGGTACATGGATTACACAGGCTATGTAGATTCTAGAAAGTACTCAGTTCACAGAGTCTATGGAGTCCACAGAAGATATTCAGGCCATACAGCCTATATAGATTGCAGAGGCTACACTGGCATAGAATTTAGTCTGTACATGGAAGACATGCTGGTCTGAGAAGTTATGTAGTTCAAGGCCCTACAAGACACAAAAGTGATGGAGATCATGAATCCTACTGAGGTCATATAAATTTTAATTTTCAGGTTACTCCTGTCATAAAGTATATGCTTGTCATAAAGACAGCACCATATTTTATATTTTGGCATCCCATCAGAGATCATGTGCAATATAATCTGAGAATTGTCACAAATGAAATGATTACATTATGATAGTTGTAATCTAATGAGTGTATTCAATACTTGGTAGAACTACTAAGGACCTTTAGGAAATGTCAGTCAAAGGTTACACATGTCATAGAGGCTGTAAAATTCATAGAAGCTACTCTGATCATAGATTCTAATCAGTCCATAGGAGATATTCAGGTCATTCAGGCTATATGTGTCATACAGTTTACTCAGGATATGGAGTTGAACAGGTCATAGAGGCTACTAAACTTACTGGACTTTTCAAGTCATTTATGATATGTTGGACTTAAAGGCTACACAGGTTACAGATACATTACCAGTTATAGAAGTCTTGCAGGATATAGAGGCTGTTTCATGATAATGAATCGCCAGACCCATGGAACTTACACTAATTGTGGACACTCTCAGTTCATAGAGGTTATTAGGGGCACAGAGAATTTTCATGCAATAGGCCCAATAAGTACATTGCAGAGAGGAGATACCAAGGTTATTAAGACTCCTCATATCATAGAGTATGTTATAATGGATATTTCAGCCATAGAAATTATACATCATAATTTTATGCAGATTATCAAAAAAGTTCAGTTTATAGAAGCCTTCTCAGGTAAGTATGTATACTCAGGACATAAAGACAATGTAAGTCACAGAGATATAACCAATCCTAGAGGCTACTCAGACCTTTAGTCTACCAACACCATATAGAGAATACATATCACAGAAACTAAGCAGGTCATAATGGCAACTGAGGTAATAGAGAATAATAAAGTCATTTATGCTCCAAAAGTCTTATATTATGTAGTTAGTAGAAGCCACATGAGGACTGGAAGGTATGTAGTTTAAAGATGTGTCTCAGGTTATACGTACACCTGAGACCATAAAGACAATGTAAGTCAAATAGGGTACACAGGGCTTAGTGGCTAAGGACATAATTCAGGCAACTCACAACATAGAGGTTATGCAGGACATATAGGCTACCAAGGTCATAGATGATATTCAGGCTACAGTTATTATGCACACCATGAAGGCTGCTCAAGTTATAATGGGCTATGCAGATTTGGCATAGAGGTTATTTAGGCCATGGAAACTATTCAGTTTACCAAGACTATACAGATCACAGAGGTTAATAAGGTCACAGAAGTACTTACCTCCTTTTGGTTACTAAAACCATAAAGAATACTTAGATTACACAGTAGATACAGTTCTTAAAGACTACTCAGGCCACCCATAATATTCACACTACAGAAGCAACAAAATTCAGAGACGTTCTGTAGGTTGAAAATTCATGCACATCATAAAGGCTAAGCCAGGCATGGAGGATTCTCAGGTGATTTTGGCACGTCAGCACATAAATTTTCCATGGACCTAAATATCAATTATTGTACACAGGTAACACATGTATTGAAATTTATAGAGACAAATCAGGCAATACTGGCAACACAAGGCATAGAGCCTACACAGAACATAGATGGCACGAAAAACATAGAAGTAACAGAAAATATGGTTTGTGCTTGTGATGCAGTCTACTGGGTACATAGAAGCTACTCAAGTCATAGAGAGTACATAGGTAGTAGAGGCTATGCTTATCATATAGGCTTTGACATTCATAGATGATGCTCAGGACACAGAAGCTAAGAATATCATGGAAACTGTACATATTTGTAGGATAGAAAACTCATAGAAGTTTCTCATTTAAAGGAGGCAATTTAGGCCATAGAGATGACACAGGCCACACAGGGTACTCTTTCCATGAAGGGTACCAGGTTCCAGAAGCTATCCAGATCACAGCAGCTATGCAGTTTGTAAATGATGCTCAGGTTATACAAGTCAATTAGGTCATAAAATTTACACAGGTAATTCATGTTGTTTGGGTCACAAGGCTACACAGAATATGGAGGCTAAGCAGGTCAAAATGGCTATTGATGTTTTGGAGGTAAATTGGGTAATGTAGTCTCTGTGGGCATAGAAATTACACAGGATATATAGGAGATGTGGGTCAAAGATTATATGTAGGACAGATGTGCATGCATAACAATCAGGCCATCAAGGCTTTGTAGGCCATAGCGGCTACACAGACCTTAGTGGCTATGCATAACAAGGGCTTAACACATCATAGAGTGTAATGAAATTAAGGAGAATACTCAGGCAATAGTAGCTTTCCTGAATACATAGTTTAATAAGGTTTTAGAAGATATTCAGGTCATAGAGTAGATGCACATTATGGGGGCTTCTAAGACCATAGAAGCTAGGCAGGCAATAAGAGTTCCACTGGTCATTCAGACTACCCCCATCACAGAAGTTCCACAGGTCATAGTGACCATGCAGATTCTAAAGACTATGCAGGATGTACAGCTTACTCATGTCATAGAGTGCAGGCCATAAAATATACTCAATTCACAGATGCTATAGGGATCACCAAAGACTCTGAGACCCTAGATAAAATATAGGTCAAAGAGACTACTCAAGCCATAGAGACTACATAGACCATAAAAGCTATACAGGCAATAAAGGTTATCGTCTTCAAAATGCAAAACTTCCTAATACTGCTAATATTATAGAAGCTATTGAGGCAATTGAAATTACTCATGCCATAGAATCTAGACAGATCATATGTGCTACACAGATGAGAGGCTACACATATGATCAAAGCTGCTGAGTTCAAAGAGGCTATGGGCATTTTAGAGACTACTTGGGTCATTGAACATACACAATTCACAGAAATATGTAGAAGATAGACTACTCTGGTGATGGAAGGTAGGCAGGCTACAGTGAATACTCAGGTAGTAGATTTTAATGGATCATAAAAGTTACAAGATGACAGGGCAGGACACTGTATGTGCACTTAATAGAGGATACTCACGCAATGGAGATTATACTGGTCATAGAATATAAAAGTCATACATCTATTAATGTCCTTTAGTCTACTCAGGCTGTAAAGGTTACACACGTCATGCAGTCTCTGCAGTTATTAGACCTAATGAGGTCATCCAAACTATTCATGCCATAGTGGTTACTCTGATAATAGTGGAGTCTGAAGACAAAGAGGATAATCAGGTCATTTAGACTATCCAGGCTATGTAGTTAAACATATCATATGAAAATTTCAGAACAAAGATGTTCTGCGCATCTCTGAAGCTACACAATAACGCAGTCTATGAAGGTCACTGAGGTTTTACTGGTCACAGATGCTACCAAGAGTCTACATAGGTCCTAGAAGTTCCTCAGGATATAGAAGCTATGCAAGACATTGAGGTTACTCAGGTCATGTAGGCTACTCAGGTCCTAAGAGCTGATCAGGTCATAGAAGGTGCACAGGTCATTTCAGTTATGCTAGTTACAGGGCTTATAGTATTTCTAGTGATTCTTAGTTCCACAAGGGTACTCAAGTCAAGGAAGTTGTGGCAGCTATCCTCTTAAGGTCATACAGGGTAGGCAAAATTTTTCTACTTGTAAAATATGTGCTACACAAACTACAGAATTTACTTACACTACAGAAGCTTCAAAGGTCACAGAAGTTACACAGGTCCTAGAAAATAACCTGGTTAATATTTGTCTCCAGTCTTAAGAAACTACAAGGATATAGGATATTCATTCCTCAGAGATTTTGCATACATAAAACCATTGTAGGAAATACAAGCTAGCAGGTCATAGAAGTTATGCTGGCCATAGGGGCTCTGCATATATTTTACAAGCTACTCAAGAAATAGAAACTTTGTAGTTCACAGAGGCTACACAGGTCATGGTATTTACCTAAGTCATAAAAGGTAAACAGTCCATAGAAACAACCCAGATCAGATAAGTTCTACAGTTCATAAAAACTATGCATGTTATAAGGATACTAAATTAATTTCAGTTAATAAACCCCTATAGGCTAGGGAGATCATGTTCCTGTAGTTGTAAAGGCTATACAGGTCATGGAGGTTACTCAGGTGATATTGGTTACAATGATCATAGAAACTACACAATACATAAATACTCAGACCACAGTAACCACAATGGTTATAGTTGCAAGAGAGGTCATAGAAAAACTGAAGTCATTTAGAGTACTCAGTTCATTAAGGCTATGAAGGTCATAGAGACTGTGCAGATGATTGAGGCTATCCAGTACTCAGATGCTATGCAGGTCATAGAGGGTTTTTAAAATACACAGGTAATTTAGGTCATAGTGGCAATTCATTGCATAGAGCCTATGAAGTACATAGAAAGTTAACAAAAGTTATTTCAGCTGTTCAGGCCTAAGTTGCAATGTTAAAAGAAGAAGTGTGGGGACTAGAATCTCTGCTCATTGTAGAGCCTTCCATTTTCCTAGGGCATACTAGGTCATTCAGATTACTCAGTTACAAAGGTCACACAGGTCATAGAGGCTGCTTAGGCCATAGAGCTACTCAGGTAGTAGAGTTTATTCAGATCAATAAGGCATCTCCAGCCATAAAGACACCTAATAAACTATTCTAACTCTAAAATTGTTCAGGTCAGAATATTTAAATTGAAGCAGCAAAAGCTGACTAAAAAGATACTAGTTTATACAGCCTACTTAGATAATTCAGGATGTGCATGTCATGAAGACTAGGCAGAATGTAGGGGCTACTAAGGTCTTTTAGTTTACTAAAACCATACAGACTTGGTAGAGAATTTTGCCTATACTCAGAGAATAAATGTTATGAAGGTGATACTGGCTATTCATAAGATATAGAATACTCAAGTTTAGAATCAATGCAGTATATACAGACTACTTAGGCCATGGAGAATATAAAAATCATAGTGGCTACAGAGGTGAGAAAATATATTGAGGTCATTTAGGTTCCTCAGGATTTTAAAGCTATGCAGGTCACAGAATTCTCAGGTTATTTAGACTATTCAAAATATAAAGGAAATACAGCCTACAGTGGCTTAAGAGGTTAAGAGGCTACTCAGGTCATAAAGGCAATGGAGTTCATAGAAGCTGCAGTCAATAAAGTCACTTCAGGTCATAGAGTATATTCAAGTTTTGAGTCTTCAAAGTAAGTGATTTCAATAACCATACAGGCTATCCTGTTAACATATTCTATTAAGGTGGTAGAAGATATGTGAGCAACAGAAGCTACACAACTGTTAGGTCCTACACAGAAAATAGATGCTACTCATTTTACAAAGTCTAATAGATCATTAATTATACTCAGGTCAAAATGGGTACTAAGTCCTAGATTCTACACAATTTTCAAAGTTTGTACAGGTAATAAAAGCTTCTCAGGACATAGAAATGTTCTGGATTTGGCCACATTGCAATATCAAGATCACAAGACCACAGGAATTTGGAAATTGACCACCAGGGATGAGTAATTCTGAGAGAGAGTAACTAGATGGCAACAACCTGCATTTCCAGTAGGAATACCCCAGTTGTAGCCAAAATTATAGGCACCCCACATTGAATCTCTAGCTCCTGGCTAGTGTCCCCAGACAGGGGTAACTTCAACCCTATATGGCTGTGGCACCAAAAAACTCTGTGTTTTGAAAGAAACCCAAGGTTCTGGCTAGAGTCTCAAAATGGATGTGACCATGTGCAACCAACACTGATGTCTCCCTGGCAGTGGACTTCTGGGCAAATGTGAAAGTGATAGTAGCAGGAGATGATGGCATCTGGCAGGGGTTCAGCAGCTGCTATAGATGTCAGTGGTGATGGCAGCAGGTGGGGACACTGAGGTAGCAGTGGCAGTAGGGTCAGCTGTAGCTGCAGCTGCAACAGAATCCAGAGTGTAGACCGTCATGTGGCCTCCAGTGATTTTCAGTGGCTTTACTGGCAGTGCTGTCAGTGGTAGCAGCAGTGGTGTCAGCAGTGAACATGGCTACCTGGGATCCCAGGCAACATCGAGGGAAGCAGCCTTCTGGGTGATGACAACCGTGAAAGTGACAACAGCAGCAACAACACCTGTGGCAGTGACATCAGGGGAAGCTCTGCCCCGAGAGAATACCTCTGGACTGTGGTAGTAGTGCCTACAGCAGGAGCACCAGGGTAAGAAACCTCTGGTGGTTGGCATGGGCACGAGCAGCAAAGGCACCCATAGAATACACCTCCGGGATTCTATGGCAGGGTCCTCAAGGGCAGCTGCTCCCTGTGACCCAAGGAAGGCCTCATTTATAGATTTTTAAATCATATTATTGATATACTTAAAATTGAACTTCACTGTACTTTATTCATATGTGTACATAAGAGAGTTTGGTTTGTTTTGTTTTACTTTTCATCTCACTCTTTTCTTCTTCCTTCCATATAACCCCTTCCTCTACTCAACAGATGACTCTTCTAATTTTATTGAATTCCTCCTTTTTTATTATTTTATCTGGCACTCACACATGAGGGGAAATATTTGACCCTTGCTTTCTGCATGTCACTTATTTCACACAGAATAATGTTCTCCAGTTTTATCAATTTTCCACAAAATGCCATCCTTTTATTCTTTTGTGTGATTTAGTAAAACTCCATTTTGTATGTGCAACCATATTATCTTTATCCATTAGTCTATTGATGGGTATGAGGGCTGGTTCTGTAATTTGATTATTGTGAATTGTGTCGCTATAAATGTTGATATGACTGTGTCTCTATAGTAGGCTGATTTTTTTATCTTTACATATATATGTTGAAGAGTAGGACAACTGGATCAGATATTGCTCCCATTCCAAGTTTTGAAAGGGATAGTAATACAGTTTTGCAGAATTATACTTATATGCCACCCAACAAACACTGCATAAGTGCTCAATTCCCCCACATTATTTCTTTTGTTATATTTTAAAATTCTTTTTAGATATATATGACAGTAGTGTGTGTTTGACATATTATAACACATGGAGTGTAACTTTCCATTCTTGTGCTGTACATGATGTGGAGTTACATGGGTCATGTATTCATATAGAAAAATGATAAAATAATGTCTCTTTAATTCTATTGTCTGTCCTATGCCCATCCACCTCCTTTTCCTTAATCCTTTTTTCTCTAATTCAATAAATTTTATTCTTTCTCCCCCCAAATGTTCTGTCTGATATGTGGATTCCAACTTTATTCTTGATTAATGCTTTTGTAAGTGGAGTGAGATAAAAATCTTCATTTATTTACTTTTTTTGTTTTTTTTTGTTCCTTTCATTTTTTTATTAAAAATCATAAATTTACATAGGGCAATGTTGTTTGATTCATTCTGTTATTTTTTTCCCTTTCCCCCCACCCCTCCCACCCCTCTTTTCCCTCTATACAGTCCTTCCTTCCTCCATTCTTACCACCCTCCTTATTCCTAACCTAAACCTAACCCTAACCCTAATGCTAACCCCTCCTACCCCCCATTATATGTTCTCATCACGGGGTGAGTCTCTCCCACCTGGTGAAGCTGGGCCTGGGCAGCAGGCCCGAATTCAGGTGGCTTATTAGAGTAGGGCAGGGCAGCTATAGTATCCCCTAGGCAGCCCTGAGCACTCCAGCGGTGGGCTCCTCCCACAGGGCCAGATACTCCAGCCTCTAGGAGCAGCCCCCCAGTGAGAGCCTTTCTGCACACAACCAGCTCCAAGTCCCTGATCTAGCGCATGGCGAGCTCTGGTCCGCCCACAGAGTGCTTCAGAGACCAGGACAGGTCAGCCAGGGACTTCCCCAAGCAGCCTGCTCCCTCTGGCGGGAAGTGCCTTTCCAGGCTAGCTTCTCGGAGCAGACAGCCCATTTATTTATTTTGAATTTAAAAATTTTATTGAAGTATAGAAAAAGAGCAAGGGCACAATAATAATCAGTTTATTCTCCATGCAGTTTTGATTTGCATTTCACTGATTGCTAGACATGTTGGACATGTTTTCACATATATGTTAGCCATTTGTTTTTCTTATTTTGAAGAATGCCTGATTAGAGTTTTGCCTATTTAGTAAATGGAGATGATACTTTTGTTTAGTTCTTTTTATATTCTGTATATTAATTTTATTACTGAGAAGCAGATGGAAAATAGTTTATCACATTTGTAGGCTCTCTATTCACTTTCTTTTTTCCCTTATTGTACAGAAGTATTCAAATTTGATTTCATCCCACTTATTGATTCTTCATTTTACTTCTTGTGCTTTCAAAGTCTTGTTTAGGAAGTTGATGTTTTGACAATATATTGGAGTGTTGGGCCTGCATTATCTTTAAGCAGATATAGAGCTTCTAGTTAAATTCCTAAGTCCTTGATTCACTGGAGTTGGCTTTGGTGCAATGTGAGAGATAGACATGAGTCTTTTTTTTTTTTTTTTCCTACATATGAACTTACTTTTCAGAGCACCATTTGTTTAAGTTTTATTTTTCTACACCCTGTATTTTGGCACTTTTATCACATGTAAGTTTACTCTCTATGGATTTTTTTTGTGTGTGTGTTTTATATTTCATTGGTCTTAAGGTGTGTTTTGGTGACAAAATCATGCTGTTTTTATATTAAAACTATACAGCCTAAATGGATATCTGTTATTGTGATGTTTTCAGCATCACTTTTTTTTTTATTCAGAGTTGCTTTGTCTCTTCTACCTCACTTATTTGTCCAAGTAAATTTTTGAACTACTTTTTTTGTCAGTGTGTGTTGTGGAGAATACCACTGATAGTTTTGTTGGGATTGTATTGAATCTGTTTACTGCTCTAGGTAGAATAATGTTTTATAATATTAGTTCTGCTTATTCAAGAACATGGGAACTCTTTCCAACAGATATGTTCTTCATTTTTCTCCCTTCAGTGCTCTGTAGTTTTCATTGTTGATGTCTTTCACCTCCCAGGTTAGATATTTTTTTCCTAAGTACTTTTTTTAATCATTATTGTGCCTTTGCTCTTTTTCTATACTTCAATAAAATTTTTAAATTCAAAAGTGAATAAATGAAGATTTTTGTCTCACTCCACTTACAAAAGCCTTTATCAAGAATAATGTGGAAATCCACATATCAGACAGAACATTTGGGGGGAGAAAGGAAGAATAAAAATTACTGAATTAGAGAAAAGAGTATTAAGGGAAAGGAGGTGGATGAGAATAGGACAGACAATAGAATTAAAGAGACATTATTTTATCATGTTTCTATATGAACACATGATCCATGTAACTCCACATCATGTACAGCACAAGAATGGAAAGTTACACTCCATGTGTTATAATATGTCAAACACACACTACTGTCATGTATATCTAAAAAGAATATTAAAACATAACAAAAGAAATAATGTGAGGGAAGTGTCCACTTATTCAGTGTTTATTGGGTGGCGTATAAGTATAATCATTCTGGAAAACTGTATTACTATCCCTTTCAAAACTTGGAATGGGAGCAATATCTGATCCAGTTGTCCTACTCTTATATATATATATATATATATATATATATATATATATATATATATATATATGTAAAGATCAAAAATCAGCCTACTATAGAGACACAGCCATATCAACTTTTATGGCAATACAATTCACAATAATCAAATTGCAGAACCAGCCCACATACCCATAAATAGACTAATGGATAAAGATAATATGGTTGTACATACAAAATGGAGTTTTATTAAGTCACACAGAAGAATAAAATGATAGCATTTTGTGGAAAATTGATGAAATTAGTGAACATAATTCTGTGTGAAATAAGTCACATGCAGAAAGCCAATACTCAAATATTTCCCCTCATATATGAGTGCCAAATAAAATAATAAAAAGGAGGAATCCTATAAAAATAGAAAGCCATCTGGAGTAGAAGAAGGGATTATATGGAAGGAGGAAGGAAAATAATTGAGATAAAAGTAGAATAAAACAAAACAAACTCTCTTATATACACCTATGAATAAAGTACAGTGAAGTTCAATTTTAAGTGTATCTATAATGTGATGACTTAAAAAAATCTATAAATGATTTCTTCCTTGGGTCACAGGGAGCAGCTGTCCCTGAGGACCCTGCCACAGATTCCTGGAGGTGAATTCTATGGGTGCCTTTGCTGCTCATGCCCATGCCAACCACTGCAGATCTTTCACCCTGGTGCTCCTGCTGTAGGCACTGCTACCACAGTCCAGAGGTATTCTCTCGGGGCAGAGCTTCCCCTGATGTCACTGCCACAGGTGTTGTTGCTGCTGTTGTCACTGTCGCAGTTGTCATCACCCAGAAGTCTGGTGACCTCAATGCTGCCTGGGATTCCAGGTTGCATGTTTACTGCTGACACCACTGCTGCTACCACTGACAGCACTGCCAGTAAAGCCACTGAAAATCGCTGGAGGCCACCTGAAGGACTTCACTCTGGGTGCTGTTGCAGCTGCAGCTACAGCTGACCCCACTGCCACTGCTTCTCATTGTCCCCACCTGCTGCCATCACCACTGACATCTATAACTGCTGCTGAACCCCTGCCTGCTGCCACCATCTCCTGCTACTTTCACTTTCACATTTGACCAGAAGTCCACTGCCAGGGAGATATCAGGGTTGGTTGCACATGGTCACATCCATTTTGAGACTCTGGCAAGAACCTGGGGTTTCTTTGGGGTGCCAGAGTGTTTTGGTGCCACAGCCATAAGGGTGGCAGTTGCCCCTGTCTGGGGACACTGGCCAGGAAGTAGAGATTCAATGTCGGGGTGCCTATAGTTTTGGCTACAACTGGGGTATTCCTACTGGAAATGCAGGTTGTTGCCATCTAGTTACTCTCTCTCAGAATTACTCATCCCTGATGATCTATTTCCAAATTCCAGTGGCATTGTGATCTTGATATTGCAATGTGGCCAAATCCAGAATATTTCTATGGCCTGAGAAGCCTCTGACCTGTCCAATCTTTGAAAATTGTGTAGAATCTAGGACTTAGTACCCATTTTGACCTGAGTATAATTAATGATCTAATAGACTTTGTAAAATGAGTAGCACCTATTTCCTGTGTAGGACCTAACAGTTGTGTAGCTTCTGTTGCTCACATATCTTCTACCACCTTAATAGAATACATTAACAGGGTAGCCTGTATGATAATTGAAAACTCTGACTGAAGACTCAAAAGTTGAATATACTCTATGACCTGAAGTGTCTCTATTGACTGTGTTGCTTCTATGACCTATATAAACTTTATGACCTGTGTAGCCTCTTAATCTCTTAAGCCACTGTAGGCTGTATCTCCTTTATATTTTGAATAGGATGAATAACCTGAGAATTCTCTGTGACCCTCATAGCTTTAAAATTCTGAGGAACCTAAGTGACCTCAATATCTTTTCTGACCTCTGTAGCCACTATAATTTTTAAATTCTTCATGGCCTAAATAGTCTGTACATACTGCATTGTCTCTAAACTTGAGTATCCTATATCATATGAATAGCCAGTATTGCCTTCATAACATTTATTCTCTGAGTATAGGCAAAATGCTCTACCAAGTGTGTATGGTTTTAATAAACTAAATGACCTTAGTAGCCACTATGATCTGCCTAGCCTTCATGACATGCACATCCTGTATTATCTGAGTAGGTTGTATGAACTGGTATTGTTTCAGTCAGTTTTTGCTGCTTCAATTTAAATAATCTGACCTGAACAATTTTAGAGTTAGAATAGTTTATTAGGTGTCTTTATGGCTGGAGATGCCTTGTTGATCTGAGTAAACTCTATTACCTGAGTAGCTCTATGGCCTAAATAGACTCTATGACCTGTGTGATTTTTGTAGCCGAGTAATCTGACCTAAATAGGCCCTAGGAAAATGGAAGGCTCTAGTCCCCACACTTCTTTTAACATTGCAACTTAGTCATGAGCAGCCCAAATAACTTATGTTAACTTTCTATGTACTTCATAGGCTCTATGGCATGAATTGCCACTGTGACCTAAATTACCTGTGTATTTTAAAAACCTTCTATGACCTGCATAGCATCTCAGTACTGGATAGCCTCAATCATCTGCACAGTCTCTATGACCTTCATAGCCTTAATGAACTGAGTACTCTAAATGACTTCAGTTTTTCTATGACCTCCATTGCAGCTCTGACTTTTGTGGTTACTATCATCTGAGTATTTATGCACTGTTTTGTTTCTATGATCTTTGTAACCAGTATCACCTGAATAACCTCCATGACATGTATAGCCTTTATAACTACAGTAACATGATCTCCCTAGCCTATAGGGGTTTATTAACTGAAATTAATTTAGTATCCTTATAACATGCATAGTTTTTATGAACTGTAGAACTTATCTGATCTGGGTTGTTTCTATGGACTGTTTACCTTTTATGACTTAGGTAAATACCATGACCTGTGTAGCTTCTGTGACCTACAAAGTTTCTATTTCTTGAGTAGCTTGTAAAATATATGCAGAGCCCCTATGGCCAGCAAATCTCTATGACCTGCTAGCCTGTATTTCCTACAATGGTTTGATGTATGCATAATCTCTGAGGAATAAATATCCTATTGCCTTGTACTCTCTTAAGACTGGAGACAAATTTTAACCAGGTTATTTTCTAGGACCTGTGTAACTTCTGTGACCTTTAAGGCTTCTGTAGTGTAAGTAAATTCTGTAGTTTGTGTAGCATCTATTTTACAAGTAGAAAAAATTTGCCTACCTTGTATGACCTTAAGAGGGTAACTGCCACAACTTTCTTTACTTGAGTACCCTTGTGGGTATCACTAGAAATACCATAGGCTCTGTGACCAGCATAGCTGAAATGACCTGTGCTCCCTCTATGACCTGATCAGCTTTTAGGACCTGAGTATTACATGACCTGAGTATCCTCAATGTCTTGCGTAGCTTCTATATGCTGAGGATCTTCTAGGACCTATGTAGACTTTTGTTACGGAGTAGCATCTGTGACCAGTAAAACCTCAGTGACCTTCATAGACTGTGTGATTGTGTAGCTCTAGAGATGTGCAGAATATCTTTGGTCTGAGAATTTTACATGATCTGTTTAACTAAATAGCCTGAATGGTCTAAATGACCTGAGTATCCTCTTTGACTTCAGGCTCCACTATTATCAGAGTAGCCACTATGGCATGAATAGTTTGGATGACCTCATTAGGGTCTAATAACTGAAAAGACTGCATGACGTGTGTAACCTTTACAGCCTGACTAGCTTAAAGGACATTAATAGATGTATGACTTATTATACTCTAAGACCAGTATAATCTCCATTGCATGAGTATCCTCTATTAAGTGTATGTACAGTGTCCTGTCTGTCATCTTGTAACTTGTATGATCCATTAAAATCTACTACCTGAGTATTCAATGTAGCCTGCCTACCCTCCACCACCAGAGTAGTCTATCTTCTACATACTTCTGCCAGTTATGTGTGTTCAATGACCCAAGTAGTCTCTAAAATGTCCATAGCCTCTTTGAACTCAGCAGCCTTGATGATCTGTGTAGCTTCTCATCTGAGTAGCACCTATGATCTGCCTAGATTCTATGACATGAGTAACTTCAATTGCCTTAATACCTTCTATAATATTAGCAGCAGTATTAAGAAGTGTTGCATTTTGAACACCATAACCTTTATTGCCTGTTTAGCCTTTATGGCCTATGTAGTCTCTATGTAGTCTATATGGCTTGAGTAATCTCTTTGACCTATATTGTATCTAGGTTCTGAGAATCTTTGGTGATCTCTATAACATCTATGAACTGAGTAGATTTTATGGCCTGCACTCATTGACATGAGTAAACTTTGCATCCTCAATAGTCTTTATAATCTTCATACATGGTCACTATGACCTGTGAAACTTCTGTGGTGTGGGTAGCCTGAATGACCAGTGGAACTCTTATTACCTGCCTAGATTCTATGGTCTGAGAAGCCCCCATAATGTGCATCTACTATATGACCTGAATATCTTCTAAAACCTTATTAAATTATGTATTCAGCAAAGCTACTATTGCCTAAGCATTCTCCTTAATTGCATTACACTGTATGATGTGTTAAACTCTTGTTATGCATAGCCACTAATGTCTGTGTAACCCCTATGGCCTACAAAGCCTTGATAGCCTGATTGTTATGCATTCACACTTGTCTTACATATAATCTTTGACCCATATCTTTTACTTATCCTGTGTAATTTTTATGCCCACAGAGACTAAATTACCCAATTTACCTCCAAAACTTCAATAGCCATTTTGACCTGCTTAGTCTCCATTTTCTGTGTAGCCTCTATGACCCAAGCAACATGAATTACCTGTGTAAAATTTATGACCTAATTGACTTCTATAACCTGAGCATCATACACAAATTACATAGTTGCTGTGATCTGGGTAGCTTTTGGAACCTGGTACCCTTCATAGACATAGTACCCTCTGTGGCCTGCATCATCTCTATGACCTAAATTGCCTCCTTTAAATGAGAAACTTCTATGAGTTTGGTATCCTACAAAAATGTATAGTCTCCGTGATATTCTTAGCTTCTGTGTCCTGAGCATCATCTACGAATGTCAAAGCCTATATGATAAGCATATCCTCTACTGCCTATGTACTCTCTATGACTTGAGTAGCTTCTATGTACATGGTAGACAGCATCACAAGCACAAACATATTATCTGTTACTTCTTTGTTTTTCATGCCATCTATGTTCTGTGTAGGCTCTGTGCCTTGTGTTGCAAGTATTGCCTGAGTTGTCTATACATTTCAATACATGTGTTACCTGTGCACAATCATTGATATTTAGGTCCATGGAGAATTTATGTGCTGACGTGCCAAAATCCCCTGAGAATCCTCCATGCCTGGCTTAGCCTTTATGATGTGCATAAATTTTGAACCTGCAGAACATCTCTGACTTTTGTTGCTTCTGTAGTGTGAATATTATGGATTGCATTTATTCTCCATGGAGTTTTGATTTGCATTTCACTGATTGCTAAACATGTTGGACATGTTTTCATATATATGTTGGTCATTTCTTTTTCTTATTTTGAAGAATGCCTGCTTAGAGTTTTTGCCCATTTATTAATTGGAGATGTTCCTTTTTTTAGTTCTTTATATATTCTGTATATTAATTTCATCTCTGAGGAGCAGATGGAAAATATTTTATCACATTTTTAGACTTTCTATTCACTTTCTTATTTCCTTTATTGTACATAAGTATTCAAATTTGATTTCATCCCACTTATTGATTTTTCATTTTACTTCTTGTGCTTTCAAAGTCTTGTTTAGGAAGTTGATGCTTTTGTCAATAGCATCAGCTATTGGAGTGTTGGGCCTGCAGTATCTTTAAGCAGATGTAGAGATTCTACTTAAATTTCTAAGGCCTTAATTCAGTGGAGTTGACTTTGGTGCAATGTGAGAGATAGGGATGATTCTCTTTTTTTTCTACATATGAATCTAGTTTTCTGAGCACCAGTTGCTTAAAAGTTTTATTTTTCTCCACCCTGTATCTGGGCACTTTTATCACATATCAGGTTACTCTATCTATGTGGATTTTTCTGTGTTTTATATTTTATTTGTCTTAAGGTGTGTTTTGGTGACAAAAGAATGTAGTTTTTATAATAAAAATCTACAACATAAATGGATATGTGTTATTGTGATGCTTTCAGCATCAGTTTTTTTTTTTTTTAATTCAGAGTTGCTTTGGCTCTTCTTTGTCACTTATTTGTCCAAGTAAATTTTTGAACTACTTTTATGTCAGTGTGTGTTGTGGAGAATGCCACTGATAGTTTTGTTGGGTGTGTATTGAATCTGTTTACTGTTCTAGGTAGAATAAAAAATTTTATAATATTAGTCCTGCTTATTTAAGAACATGGGTACTATTTCCAACAGATATATTCTTCTTCATTTTTCCTTTCTTCAGTACTCTGTAGTTTTCATTGTTGATTTCTTTCACCTCCCAGGTTAGATTGTTTTTCCTAAGTACTTTTTTAGAATACTGTGATTGAGATATTTTCCCCAATTTCTTTAGCAGCATTTTTTTTTCTTGTAATTTAGGAATGGTATTGATTTATGTATGTTGTTCTTATATATAGCTCCTTTAGTAAATATGTTTATCAGCTAGAAAAGTGCTAATGTACCATTTTTAATCTTCTACATAAAGATGTATATTATTAGCAAAGAGATAAGTGGACTTCTTTTTTCCTATATGCATGCCATTAGATTTCTTCTCTAGCCTGATTGCTCTGGCTTGAATTTCAAGTTGAATAGGAGTGGCGAGAGTTTATTTCCTTGTTTTATTCTTGTTTTAAGAGAAAATATTTTATTTTTCTCCATTCAATATGAAGTTGGTATTGGCTTTCTCATACAGAGTTTTTACAATGCTGAAGAAATTTCTTTCTATCATTATTTCTAGAAGTTTAAGCATGAATGGGTGCTGGATATTGTCAAAAGATTTTTCTCATCTGTTGACATAATCATGTAAATTTGTACTTAAATCTGTTTATGCAGAGAATTACATAAACACAAACACCAAGTGATATGTAAAATATTAATTTACATAATAAATTTAAAAAATTATTATGTATAAAGTTTATTTTTCATAGTGTGGATTTAACCTAGGGATGATTTGATGACTAGAAACATATGCCACTAGTCACTTTTTAAATTCTTTCCATATTTTATCACATTAGAGTTTTACATTATCAGGGGATTTATTGTTACATATTCAAACCTTATAACATATAAAAATATACTGTATCTTTCCTGAGTTTCCATTTTTCTTTTCTTCCCAATACACCAAGTCCCTTTCCTCTTTTTATTTACTCTTTTTGACAAATGTGACTGAAGAGTATATTTAGAGATATTGTACATGCATGGAATATAACTTTTTTCTAATCAGGATCCCACTTTTGTGGTTGTACGTGATATGGAATTTCACTGTTCATGTATTCATAGATGAATATAGGAATGTTTTGTCCAATTTATTTGATTGTTTTTTCTATTCCCATGCCATTCCCTTAACTTCATTCCCCTTTGTCTAATCCAATAACATTTTTATTCCCTCCCCACAACTTATTGTGTGTTATAGTCCACATATGAGAGAATATATGACCTTTGGTTTTTTGAGTCTGGCTTATTTCACTTGTCATGATAATCTCTAATTCTACTCATTTACTGGTAAACATCATAATTTCATTCTTCTTAATGGCAGAGTAATATTCTATTGTGCATCTATACTATGTTTTCTTTATTCATTCATCTGTACAGGAGCACCTATCATGGTTCCTTAGCTAAGTTTTTGAGAAGTGAGCTCCTTTAAGAATTGAAGTGGCTGCACTACTATAGCATACTGATTTTAAATCATTTGGCTGTATACTGATGAGTGGGACAGCTGGGTCAAATGGTCACTCCATTCCACTTTTTCTGCAGAAACAACATGCTGCTTTCCAGAGTACTTGCACCAATTTGCAGTACCACCAGCAATGTATGAGTGAAAATTTTCCACCACATTCTCACTGACATTTATCATTACTTGTATTCTTGATAATTGCCATTCTGACTGGAGTAGGAAGGAATCTCTTTTTAATTTTAATTTGCATTTACTTAAATGCTGGAGATATTGAAATTGCTTTCATATATTTGTTGACAATATGTATTTCGTCCTTCAAGTGTCTCCTAAGTTTCTTTGCTCAATTAGTGTTTGAATTATTGTGTGTGTGTTTGTGTGTGTGTTAAGTTTGTGAGTTCGATATGTATCTTAGATATTAATGCTCTATCTGAAGTGCAGGTGGCAAAGATTTCTCCCATTCTGTAGGTATTCTTGATTCACATTCTTGTTTTACTTGCTGTGGAACATTTTTACTTTAATGCCATCCCATTTATTTATTCTTGATTTTACTTCTTGAGCATTAGAAATCAGGAAGTCAGATTTTAAACTAAAATGGTGGGCAATTTGGCCTAAAATGTGTTGTACTATGCAAAGAATCTCTGGTCCAATATCGAGTTTGTTGATTTACAATGATTTTAGCTTTATTCCAGTTGAGGGATAGGAGTTTAGTTTTACTCTAGTATACATGTATTTCCAGTTTGCCCAACACCATGCGATGAACAGTCTATCTTTCTCTAGTGTGTGTGTCTGACAACTTTTCATAGTACGAGTTAACAGTATATACTTAGGTTTGTTTCTGTGTCTTCTATTCTGTTCTGTTCGTTTTTATGAATGTTTTGGTGCCAATGCCATGCTTTTTTTTTTTTTTTACTATACCTCTGTCGTATAACTTTGGGTGTAATATTTTTATGTCTCCCCCTTCATTTTTCTGACTAAGGATTGCTTTAGTTATCCATGGCCACTTCTTTTACCAAAAAAAAAAAAATTATGCTTAACATTTTTATTTCTATGAAGAAAATAATTGGAACTTTATAAGAGGTGAATTAAATCCCTATATTGCTTTTGGCTGCATGGCCATTTTGGCATATTAATTCTCCCTATCCAAGAACATAGGCAGTCTTTCAATATTCTAACATCTTCTTCAATTACTTTTTTTAGTGTTCTGTAGTTTTCATTGTAGAAATCTCTTACCAGTTTTGTTAGATTGGTACAAAAAAATTTTATGGGGCTATTATGAATTGAATAGTTTCCTAATACCATTTCAGATGATTCATCAATGATGTAGAGGAAAAAATGGTTTATGTGTATTAATTATATATCCTGCTAAATTTGTGAATTACTTAATGAATTCTAGAAGTTATCTGGTGGAGTTTTTGGGTCTTCTAAATATAGAATCTTGTCTTTGGCAAATAGAGATAGTTTAAGTTCTTCTTATCCTTTTTATACCACTTTAATTTTTTCCCCTTTTTAAATTGCTCCCCCTATGGTTTCAAGTACTATGTTGAGTTAAAGTGGTAAAAAATAGCATCCCTGTCTTGTTCTAGTTCATAGGAGAAATAATTTCAAATTTTCTCCATTTAGAATGATAGTGGCCTTTGTTTCAGCATATACAGCATTTAGAATGTTGAGGAATGTTCCTTCTATCACTATATTACTTAGTGGTTTGAGCATAAATGCATGCTGAATTATCTCAATTACTTTTTCTTCACCTATATGGTAATGATGTGATTATTTTGTTTCAGTTTATTCATGTGATAAGTTACATTTATTGATTTTGTATGTTGAATCATCCTTACATTCCTGACATGAACCTCACTTTAGCATGATGCTCTGTCTTTTAAATATGTTTTTGTATGAATTTTGAAAGTATTTTATTTAGAATTTTGTTATCTATATTCAGGGATATTTGTCTGAAGTTTATTTTCCTTGATATATATATATATTTTTTATTTTGTAAACAAATGGGATACATGTTGTTTCTCTGTTTGTAGTTCCTTCCTTCATACTTGTCCCCCTCCCTAACCCTAACTCTAACCCTAACACTAACCCTTCCCTCCCCCCCATTATGTGTCATCCTCCACTTATTAGTGATATCATTCGATATATTTTTGTCTAATTTTGGTATTATGGTGAAACTAGTATCATAGAATGAGTTTGTAAGTGTTCCCTCATTCTCTGTTTCATGCCATAATTTGAGAAATATTGGTGTAAATTCTTCTTTGATGTTCTAGAAGTACTAAGCTGAGAATCCATCTAACCCTAGAATTTTTTTGTGCTAGGTGTTTTATGGCATATTCTATTTCATTATTTGTAATTGATTTGCTTAAATTTTCTGTGTCTTCCTGCATTATTTTGCATAGGTTATATTTCTCTAGAAATTTGTTGCTATCTTTATGTTTTTCTATTTTATTACAGCATAGACTTCCAATTTTTTTCTATCATCTGTATTTTAATAGAGTCTGTGTTGATATTTAATTTTTATGATGAATTTTAGTAATTTGATCTTTTTTTTTCTTTTCTTCAGTTACTAAATTTTGGAATTGAAGTTGTGGCTCAGTAGTAGTGCACATGTCTCGCATGTGTGAGGCACTGAATTTGATTTTCTTCACCACATATAAATAAATAAAATAAAAGTCTATTATATACTAAAATTTTTAAAAGAAAAAAATTGGCTGCCATTCTAATTGAATCACATTTGTGCTATGTAATGATGTTGATCAATATCTTTAAGAAGTGTTCAAAAACTGTGTCAGAAAAATCTCTTCTGCACTATATACTTCTCAGTGATACTCCTTTTTACATATCAGTACTGAGATTATTTACATAGCTCAAATTTTCTAATACAGTCTCAATCCATAAATATTCATATAATTTTAAACAAGGTATATTTATTGGATTGTTTTTCACTTTGCAGTCACTCAGGAATATTGAAAATAAGGATATTCCATAAATAAAATGTGCTGTGCAATTAACTCAGTGGTTAGTTTTCGTCAGTCCACCCCCTCCATTATTTTTTTTTTCAAAATGTCCCCATACCTTATAATTAAAAACTTTAAGTAACTACAATGTATGGATCACATGAAGACATCATTTGAGTTCTTTCAAATAATATACACCTTTTTATGTAAAACATATATTTTGTGATCAGTTACCTTAAAATGTAATTATATTCGAATAACGTGAAATGTCATGCCTTAGCAATTACAAAACCATGGTTTTGACAAGTAGCAATTCATAAGTTACACAAATGTGAAATGGTAAATATGTGAACTGTTGTTCTATTTAAGTCTACGTGTTCTTTTAAGAATGCTGAAAACTCAGGTAATGACTTTGTTTAATTAACATAACTAGTTTACAGTACAGCATCTTAATCATAAAGTTCAAATTAAAGGAGAAGTCTGGAATTGCACACTTTTCCAGAGGGATCTATATGTCTGCCCAGCACAACTCTAACTGAATTCTTAGGGATTCAGCAGTTCTACATTGCAGATATTACAACAGCTTTCCATGGGTGTTCAAAAATGTTCTCAAAGGTCCAGAGCTTCAGGGTGCCAGTCACCTGAGCTCTACCTGGACAATGCTGGTGATAAATGAGTCACCTACCCACACAGCTCCACCCCACCCACAAACAGTCAGCTGCACAGAATGCAGGAGCCAACAGTTCCCAAGGCAGTATGTCCCAATATGCAACTCCTAAATGTTTATATTTTTCTAAAGGTTTTCTAAAATGTGAAATCGTCATTTAAATATTCAGAACTTTCTTAACTGTAGTTTATTATTTCAAATGCAGAAAGTTTTAACATTTGTCACTGCATAAGATATTGATAAAACTTGTAGCATAATTTATTATTAAAGGAAATGTACCATATTATTTATTGTTTGTCTCTAGAGAGCTTAAAACCTGAGTTCAATTACTACAGAAGATACTCAAATTGGTTTACCATTGAAAGAAGTCCTACCAGAAAACTTTGTATTAGGCAGGTGTACAGATCTGTTATTTCTATTCATATCATCCTTACACTAATGCACTACATTGGAAGCTTTGGGAAAATGATACTTTATATCCATTTTTTCCTCCATCCATCCTGCTACCCTATACTACCTTTTTCATTTTGTTTTAATGCTACATAAACATGCATTGTCTCATGCCTCTTTGCTTTGTATGCAGTGTGTTTAGCTATAAAAAGTTGTTGCTTTTGTTATCTGTATACAGCTACTTGATTTAAATTATTAGATCCTGAAATAGCTTTTCTTGCATGTCTAAAAAAAATTATTATATCTAAAATAAACTAATAAAAACTACCAAAGTAATGTCCATGTGGACAAGTTGAAAGGTAAGTATTGTTTCTGTAGTTCTTATTTTTCTTCCTTCTCTTATTTACATGGAATACTTGAAGTTTTTATACTTTTGATACATTTGAATCTGATAATATGTGAAACTCATTATTCCACTAGCAAAGAGAACGTAGCCCCAATCTAACATTTTTGATCTCATTCTTGGGAAATATCTGGCTAAAAAGACAATCATTTATTTTTCACCCATAAATGAGATCATACATAGAAAGCACTTATTCTGTCCTGCCTAAGAAGCTAAAGTTTTACAGAATATATTTAAAAAAAAAGAGTGTGACACCTACAGAACAGTACAAAGAGTGCTATACAATTAACCTTCAAGGAGCCATGAGAGAACACCACAGAGGCTGTTATCTGCAGGGGCGACTTGCTCTCCTTACAGTGCTTGACAGAGTTCCACTGAAGGATGATTGCAAAGACTCATCCTAAAAGGATTGCATGCCAGATGTATGCCTTCCTAGCTTGGATGTTATTCTGTGAAGTTTTCCTAATAATATATTGCTCACTTCAGTCTGGGGATCTTTTTTTATTTATTGTAAACAAATGGAATACATGTTGTTTCTTTGTATATGTCGTAAAGGTATACCATTTGTGTAATCATAAATTTACATAGGGTAATGTTGTTTGATTCATTCTGTTTTTCCCCCTTCACCCCACCCCTCCCACCACTCTTTTCCCTCTATACAGTTCTTCCTTCCTTCATTCTTGCCGCCCTGTCTAACCCTAACTCTAACCGTAACACTAACCCCTCCCTCCCCCCATTATGTGTCATCATCATCCACTTATTAGCGATATCTTTTGTCCTTTGGTTTTTTGAGATTGGATTATCTCACTTAGCATGACATCCTCCAATTTTATCCATTTGCCTGCAAAGGCCATAATCTTATCATTCTTAATGGCGGAGTAATATTCCATTGTATATATATGCCACAGTTTCTTTATCCATTCATCAATTGAAGGACATCTAGGTTGGTTCCACAATCTGGCTATGGTGAATTGAACAGCTATGAATATTGATGTGGCTGTATCTCTATAGTATGCTGATATTACGTCCTTTGGGTATAGGCCAAGGAGTGGGATAGCTGGGTCAAATGATGGGTCCATTCCAAATTTTCTAAGAAGTCTCCACACTGCTTTCCAGAGTGGCTGCACTAATTTGCAGCCCCACCAGCAATGTATGAGTATGTCTTTCTCCCAACATTCTCGTCAACACCTGTTGTTGCTTGTATTCTTGATAATCACCATTCTAATTGGGGTGAGATGGAATCTTAGGGTAGTTTTGATTCGCATTTCTCTTATTACTAGAGATGTTGAACATTTTTTCATATGTTTCTTGATTGCTTGTACATCTTCTTCTGTGAAGTGTCTATTCATTTCCTTAGCCCATTTGTCAATTGGATTATTTGTATTCTTGGTGTAGAGTTTTTTGAGTTCTTTATAGATTCTGGAGATTAGTGCTCTATCTGAAATATTATTGGCAAAGATTTTCTCCCACTCTGTAGGCTCTTTCTTCGCATTGCTGATAGTTTCCTTTGCTGAGAGAAAGCTTTTTAGTTTGAATCTATCCCCGTTATTGATTCTTGCCTTTATTTCTTGTGCTATGGGAGTCCTGTTGAGGAAGTCTGGTCCTAAGCCTAAATGTTGAAGATCTGGACCTACTTTTTCTTCTATAATCTGCAGGGTCTCTGGTCTGATTCCGAGGTCCTTAATCCATTTTGAGTTTAGTTTCGTGCATGGTGAGAGATATGGGTTTAGTTTCACTCTGTTGCATATGGATTTCCAATTCTCCCAGCACTATTTGTTGAAGAGGCTATCTTTTCTCCATTTCATATTTTTGGTCCCTTTGTCTAGTATGAGAAAATTGTATTTATTTGGGTTTGTGTCCGTGTCCTCTATTCTGTACCATTGATCTACCTTTCTATTTTGGTACCAATACCATGCCGTTTTTGTTACTATTGTTTTGTAGTAGAGTTGAAGATCTGCCATTGTGATACCCCCTGCTTCACTCTTCCTGCTAAGGATTGCTTTAGCTATTCTGTGTTTCTTATTCTTCCAGATGAATTTCATAATTGCTAGCTCTATTTCTGTAAGGTACATCATTGGGATTTTAATTGGAATTGCATTGAATCTGTATAGCACTTTTTGTAGTATGGCCATTTTGACAATATTAATTCTTCCTATCCAAGAACATGGGAGATCTTTCCATCTTCTAAAGTTTTCTTTAATTTCTTTCTTTAGTGTTCTGAAGTTCTCATTATAGAGGTATTTTACCTCTTTTGTGAGATTGATACCCAAGTATTTTATTTTTTTTTAGGCTATTGTGAATGGGGTAGTTTTCCTAATTATTCTTTCCAAAGATTCATCACTTATGTATAAAAATGCATTAGATTTATGTGCATTGATCTTATATCCTGCTACTTTACTGAATTCACTTATCAGTTCTAAAAGTTTTCTGGTGGAATTTCCTGGTTCCTCCCAATATATAATCATATCATCAGCAAATAGGGATAGTTTGAGTTCTTCTTTTCCTATTCGTATCCCTTTAATGTCTTTGGTTTGTCTAATTGCTCTGGCTAGAGTTTCAAGGACGATATTGAATAGAAGTGGTGAAAGAGGGCATCCCTGCCTTGTTCCAGTTTTTAGGGGGAATGCTTTCAGTTTTTCACCATTATTATAAACAACTTCTTTTTGTACTGTGGATTGAAACCAGGGTCTTAACCACTGGGCCACATCCCCATCACCCTTTTGTATTTTATTTAGTGACAGTTTCTTGCAAAGTTGCTGAGGCTGGCTTTGAACTTGCAATCTGCCTACCTCTATCTTGCAAGCTGCTGTAGTCACATGTTTGTTCCACCATGCCTGGCAAAAAAAAAAAAAAAAAAAAGCTTATCTTGATTCCAAACCCACTTGCTTATTTAGGGGCATTCATCATAGAAAGATAAATATCATGTACTGGAAATTATAACTAAGGCCAAATTGCAAAATAAGGTGTTGATCTTTAATACTGAATCCCCACTATCCAGTCAAATAGGGTGTATGTCAGCAGTAGACTTCAGAAGTTCTTTCCTTTTTCTGAAGAACATCTTCAAGCACTACCTGAAGTCCTATCTGAGCACATATATGCTATTATTCCAGAATATTCCCAGATTGTGTGGTGAATTGTGGAGAGGGATGATCATCAGAATCACAACTCCAAGTATTGTTTTCTGTCATGAGGAAGACTGTAGTCTGTAGTGTGTAGGTGTCTCAGATCTTCTTTCTCCCTGAGTTTGTTTTTCATTTTTGGTGGGATGGCGGTAGTATGGGTTAACCCAGAGATCCTTTACCACTAAGTTACATTTTTGGTACTTTTTATTTCTTATTTTAAACAGACACTGAGTCTGGCCTTGAACTTGTGCCTAGCCTCAAGAGTTGCTAGGAATATTGGTGTGTACCATCCTGGCTGAATCCTCCTGAATGATCTAAATGGAAGCAAAATGTGAAACCCAGAACTCTGTCTCCCAGCCTAATCCTACATATGTATGTCAATAAAATCCTAAAAATCAACCTTCCTGTCCATATTCCCAATGACAAATTCTCCTCTGCTTAGTATTATTAATTATGTTTCTCTATTATATTTCAAATGAGCACATTATTTTAATTTTTTTTAACCAAGAAGTGGATAGAACTTTACGAATAATTTGTTTTTTGGCTGGGTTTAATGACTTGGGCCTATATTCCCAGAGACTCAGTTGGCTAATGCATGCAGATTACAATTTCAAGGTCAACATCAAGAATTTAACTTGAGCATACGCAACTTAGAAAAACCTGTCTCAAAATTTTAAACCATGAACTGGGTATGCAGTTCAGATTTATCATGCCCATGTGACAAATCCCCAGTACCATAGAAAAAATCAAAAACAAAGACTTCATTGTTGTTGTTGTTATTTATGAGAATTTCACATGATAGAGAATATTCACTTGACCTTTGCAAAACTATGTGCTTATATTCTACTTTTGTCTCTCCAATGCCAGACACCTTGTCACATGTCTTATTGTTGAGAAACACCCTGGTGGAATTTATGTCAGAAGGTTCTCCTTCCCCTCTCTTGTATTTTCCTGGTACTGTGTTTTAGCACTGTCTGATATGAGGATCCAACAGCAGGCATACCTAATATCTCTTGAGAGTTTAGTGAATATCAGTACTTGTATCTTATTTTGTAAGAGAGCAGACTAAATTTAGGGACTGTAGCTTTTCAGGAAAGTAGTTAAGTGCCCAAAAGGTGGTAGAAATCTTCTGGTTTGACCTTCATCCAAAGGTCACTTCAGTTGTTCCCTGACCTTGGCTACTGTAAATACTGCTATAATGAAGATGATAATGCAACCATTTATTTAACATACTGATTAAATACTTTGGGACTGCACCCATAATTATTATTATTATTTTGTAAACTTTTAAAGAACTTTCAACTTTCAAGTCATTTTAAAAATTATCCCTATTGAAATCATATCCCAGCACAGTTTGCAACTATTTATTTTATCCATATCCACATAATTGGAGTACAAGTTATTCTTCCAACTTTTGGTAGTAGCCATTCTAACAGCTGCACTTAGGCTGCAGTAGTTCTCCTAAATGAGGGGTGCAGTGAATTTATGCTGAAAGTTAGAATCCATGCTGGCTTATACTCATTTAAAGAAAGGGATGTGAACCTATTATATAAATAAACAGGAGTCTGTACTTTTAAATTTTTTTCTTCATTCCTGGTGAAGATTGCAGCCCATGAAAATTCTTGCATGCCAATGTGGAGCCATATTTTGGAATACAGAGAGATATGTAAATGTGCATTTGTTAATGCTCCCAAATCCTGGAAGATTAGGATGTAGTCCATCGACTACATCCTTAGAGAAAGAATTGTTTAGCTCTGGAGTTATTACTGAGGTGAGCTGAGGAAGAGGACTCATTTTGTACCTCACTATCACTTTGCCTGCCCGTCATAGACTGTATTTCCCTTTTTAACTCTTTGATGCTGCGTTGATAGTGCAACTATTAGCAACAACATTTTGCAGATTACACTGGAAAATATCTTTTAGGAAAAATTGAGACCTTTGAGATTTAACTCCTCTTTTTCTCTGGTCCCATGGAAGGGACCTTGCATTTTCATAGAAAAACACTCTTTTTCTCTGAGCTTGATACTCATGTATATCTGGTCTCTTTCTCTGTGTTTACCACTTATGTTAAAATTCAAACTACAAGTGATTTGGAGTTAAATGTGTTATATTTATGACTCAAACTGTCTTCCTCTACTCAGGGTGAGAGTGGATTTAAGCATCCTGTCCCAGTTATAAGAATTATTGCTCAAGGAATGTTAATGTTCTAATATAACCCAACTTTGCCTACTTATCTGATGGTGGGGTATTTTTTTATATGTCTCTAACTAATTTATAAATTTAAGAGGGATCCACAACAGTAAGTATTTCTTTGGTATATCCATGAGTGAGTCGAGAGTCAGGAGGTTCATATTCTGCTATATTTTTACAATCATCCCTCTTTATATCTGCTTTCTGTTGGGCAGTGCTGGGGTATAATTGCAGTGCCATACACATTCTGCACATAATTCCAAAAAGTGTTCTGTGCCTCTAATTCTAATATCTACCTTTAGGCTGAGTTGTATCTTTCATTCACATTAAATAATTTTCTTGATATGATTTAATTTATATAGGCCACTTTTCTTCACTTAATAATAAAAACAATGTTTACACACATATGGATTTACCTATGGAATTCTCTCTAGTGTATTTCTTGATCTTTATATTATCACAATATTTTATTGTGGTATATATAATTTTATAATGCCGCATATTATAATTCTATAACATATATTGGTGTCATGTAAATGATAGCTGGTAATTTTTGCCTTTACATTTCATAGAGTTCTTGGCTATTACATAGATGTATAATCTTCCAGGAGAATTTTAGATGTTTTCACTTTGTTTCCCTTCTTTAATTTTCTTGGAATATTATTATAGATTGACTTGGGGAAATTAGTCATCCTTGTAATGATACTTTTACCATGAATACATAGGGTGTGCAATTCATTCTGTGTTGTACTTCTGTGTATTTGTAGTTTCTCAAATTCTGCACCTTTTTAAATATACTCACATATGAAATATAGCATTCATATGACATCTTTATAAAATATACATGGTGTTTTTTAGTATATGTCAAACTGGATATAACAGAAAATGTTTCTGGTTTGTAGAACCATTATTGTCCACAGTTTATTATTTATTTCTTCCTAAATGTACATCCCCTCTAACCATGACCATGGGTTTCAACTCTGGAGGAACATAGTTATTTCCTCATATGTCCAGGAGTTGTAATCAGTCTCTGTGTTTGGAGGTGGTGTATCATGTATGTTTGCTTAAGAAAATACATTTTCTGCACATGGAGAATAACAGTATAAGTTGTATTTTTCCTTTATGAGAATACCTCTATTCCACATGATCATCAGTATTATTTAATTTTGTGTACACGTTGTGGTTTTATTTTACATTACCTAATCTCTGAACATGTTTAGTTTTTCATGATTATGGAACACTTAGATATCTTCTATTTAAAGTTGCTATTCAAGTCTTTTGCCTGCTTTTCTTTTGCAGTCTGTTTTCTTTCTTCTTATAAATGTTTGATTATATATGAAGCAATTACATCCTTTGTCCTTGTGCCATTTCATAGAATTATTTGATTAATCAAATTTTGATATTAATCTATAAATTATAAATTTAAAGATATTATTTTGTATATTTTTTAAAATTGTAAACGTTTTTTGTTTTCTTTTTCCCTATTGTGATATTGGGGATTGAAACTGGTATATTATTACTGAGCTATATCCTCTGCTCTCTTTTAAATTTTATTTTCAGACACACTTTGCTCAGTTTCTTGAGCTGGCCATAGACTCTTGATCCCCATGCCTTATACTCCAAAGTATTAGATATTTTAGGTGTGCACCACCATATGCATCCTCTCTCACTCTTTCTTATGTCAACTTTAGGGTCAATTTTGTGAATGCTTGTGACATGGTTCATTTCCACTTTCCTACAAGGGTCGCAATATGGCAAAGGGTAATTTGTGCTTGGCCTCTGGTGTTGTGATGCCATTTGCAGCCTGATTCCAAGACAAACTGCTACGTTCTAGAAATTTTTTTCCTGCTTTTGTGAAGTTCAGGGATAGTAATCGAGCCTGCCCACCTCACAGAACTTTTATATGTGTGTATTATTATCAAATAACTGGGACAGATATGTGAGTTTTTGTGAATTACCAAATTCCATACCTGTGAAATCATTTCTAATGTGGGCTCATACTTCACTGTAATCAGAGCTGACCAAAACCTAGCTAGTTCTAATGGCTTCAGTGTTTGCTTCAAAGACCATTCACAGTGTGCATTGTATTCTAAAAGTTCCAAAGGCTCTTATAAGGAGTTCAGTGTATATAGCAGAATACTGGAAAACTGGTCAGGGGATGGGGTTCACAAGAAACCCAGTATCTCAAGTGCCAGATTAAAGGTGACATCATTACAGTTGACTTTCAATTCACATAGATGGAGAAATAAAAAAGGGAGGGGGGCTGAAAAATATTTGATTAAAATAAGGTAACATATGTATGATAATTTTTACTTTTTCTTTTTGTTGTTGAAGGACCATTATTTTATATTTTATATTTGGTGCTGAGAATCAAACCCAGTACCAAACATGTGCTAGGTAACCATGCTACAACTAAGCCACAACCACATTACTATGGTAATTTTTAAATAGAGTGATTTCACAAATTCAGATGAAGGAGAAATAATTGCTAACTTGATATATTTCTTTCGTGACAAAAAGTACTATATGATACAGGATCGCCTTGATGGTGTCATTAAATTTTTGATATAAAAGTACACTATAATAGGAGCATTTTCAAAAAGACTGGCCTCAATGTTGCAATCTTCCTGCCTCAGCCACCTAAGGCCCTTGGATTAGAGGCATGTGCCAGTGCACCTGGCTATTTTAATTTTTATTGTTTTAGGTGCTGGGGATGGAATCCAGAGCCACACACATGATAAGCATTTGTTCTGTCACTGAGCCACACATCCAGTCCCAAACTGGATTTTTGAAGTACTAGCAACAGATTTTTTTTTAAATATAAGGGCTCCATGGAACAATTGAGTGTGTTCTGGAGTTTGTCCAGAGCAAACAGCTCTGCTGGGGTAACTGTGCAGATGAAATGCTACAGGGTTTCAGTGGTCATGTTTGGATGGGAAGCAAGCAAGGATAGACCCAGGATTCTGATCTGAGTGAACTTTGCTGGGTTGTTTTGGGAGTTCAGGCAGTAATGGTCAGGTTGAGACAATGTTTTGTCATGCATGCAAAGGAAGAGTGCATTTGGGACCTTAAGCACGGAGCCACATCCCACTCCCATTTATTATTATGAGGAAGGGTCCAGTTAAGTTTTTCAGGACCTTGCTAAGTTACTGAGGATGATTTTGAACTCCCAATAATCCTGCCTCAGCCTCTCAAACCATTATAATTGCAGGCATGCACCAGTGTGCCAAGTCTAAAGTAAATTTTAAAGTAATTTTTCCATGCAAATGTAGATTTACTTAAACTTATACTATAAAAATATACATATAATATTTTGACTAATGTGAAAGAAATTTAAAAGAATGGGCATATGCCATTTATATGTACAGAAATACCGCAAAATAAGAGAACTGTATTTTAGTTATCAATAGTGACTGATAAAAATTTGGACACTTATGGAAACTTGATTTATATATTTCCTGTTATATCTTTTGTCTGGACTTATCATGGGAGACAAACCCAAAGCACAGAATAAGTTAATGGAGAAAATGGAGTCAGGTTATATGTACTCCTCAGGCCATAAAGACAATGTAGGCCAAATAGGATATAAAGGTCATAGAGGCTAAGAATGTCAATTAGACAACTCAAAATATAGAGATTTTGCAGAAAATAGAGGCTTCCAATGTCATAGATTATATTCAGGCCACAGAAACTATGCACACCATGAAGGCTGTTCAAGTTATAAGCGGCTATGCAGATATGGCATAAAGGGTATTTAGGCCATGAAAACTACTCAGGCCAGTAAGGCTACACAGATCATAGATGTTAAGTAGGTCACAGAAGTAGCTAGCTCCTTTTTGTTATTAACACCATAAAGGCTACTTAAGTTATAGAGTGGATACAGTTCACAGAGGCAACAAAAGTCATAGATGTTGTGCAGGTTGCAAAGTCTATGCACATAATAGAGGCTAATGGATCCATGGAGATTCCCTGGGAATTTGGTAAGACATAAATTCTCCATGGTTATGAGCATTAAAGAATGTGCACAGGGAATATATGTAAAGAAATTTATAGAGACAACATAGGCAATACTGCTAACACAGGGCATAGAAGTTAAACAGGACATAGAGGGTATGAAACACATAAAGGTCACATAGATAATATGGGTTATGCTAGTAGTGCAGTCTACTAAGTACATAGAGACTACTCAAGTCATAGAGAATATCTAGGAAGTAGAGGTTATGCATATAAATACTTTGAAATTCATATATGATGCTCAGGCCAGAGAAACTAAGAACGCCATGGAGACTGTAAACTTTTTAGGCTAGATGGAAATTTCTCAAGTAAAGGTGGCAATGTAGGCCATAGAGATGTCAAAGGCCCCAGAGGGTACTCTGTTCATGAAGAGAACCAGATTTTAGAATCTACCCAGATAATAGAAGCTCTGCAGGTTTTATATGATGCTCAGGTTATATAAGTCAATCAAGTCATAAAATTTACACAGACCATTCAGTCTATATGGGTCATAGAGGCTACACAGAATATGGAGGCTAAGCAGGTCATAATGGCTACTGAAAATATGGAGGTTAATTGTGTAATTTAGGCTATGTGGACTTTGAGACTACACAGGACATGGAGGATACAGGGGTCACAGAATATATGTAGGATGCATGTAATACCATTCAGGCTACTGAGGCTTTGTAGGCCATAGAGGCTACACAGACCTTAGTGGCTATGCAGGATATAGTGGTTTAAAAAAATCATAGAGTGTAATATATTTAAGGAGAATTCTTTGGAAATAGTAACTTTCCAGAATACATGGAGTAATAAGTTTGTAAAAGATATTCATGTCATAGTATAGATGCACATTATGAGTAAGCACTCAGACCATAGAAGATAGGCAGGTAATAGTAGCTCTACTGGTCATTCATGCTACCCAGGTCATAGAAGTCCCACAGATCATAGTGACCATGCAGGTCCTAAAGGCTACTCGGGATGTAGAGTTTACTCATGTCATAGAGTTCAGGCCATAAAAGGTACTTAGTTCACAGATGCTATAGATATTATCAAAGAATCTCAAACCCTAGATACAATATAGGTCAAAGAGAATACTCAGGTCATAGAGACTACATAGGCCATAATGACTTTACAGGCAATAGAGGTTATGGTGTTCCAAAAGGCTACATTTCTTAATCCTGCTCTTATTATAGAAGGTATTGAGTCAATTGAGGTTACTCATGCCATAGAATCTAGGCAGATCATTGTAGCTTCTCAAATGAAAGGCTAAAAAAATCATAGAGGCTACAGATGTCAAAGAGACTATGAATATTTTAGAGACTACTTGGGTCATTGAGCCCACAAAATTTATAGAGGTATGCAGAAGATAGACTACTCTGGGGATGGAAGCTAGGTAGACTATCGAGAATACTCAGGTCATAGATTTTAAAGGATCATGCAAGTTACAAGATGTCAGGTCAGGACGCAGGACATGCAATTCATAGAGGATACTCATGCTATAAAGATTTTACTGCTCATAGAGTATATGCAAGTCATAAATCTATTAATGTCCCTGCAGGGGTGCCTGGCTCTCCTTGCAGTGCTTGACAGAGTTCCACTGAAGGATGATTGCAGAGACTATTCCTAAAAGAATTGTAGCCAGATGTATGCCTTCCTAGCTTGGATGCTATTCTGTGGGGTTTTCCTAATAATATATTACTCACTTCAGTCTGAGGATCTTGCTACAGGTGATGGGAATAATTCTACAAATTTCCAGAAAAACATGATGGAGACAAAACACATGTTGAAACCTTGTGATGTTAACCTCATTACAGGAGAATGTTTTTATTATGTTAAAAATCAAACACTGCATTTACTGGCACAGCCAGAACCTGTTGGGGCACAGAAACTTATAGATAACAATGTTTCCACAAGTTCTAAGCACAAAGCACCTCCCACAGTAGCTACTAGATATGGACCAGCTTATTTTATCAATGGCAAGCCCTGGTACCCCCCTAAAGGCAAGCCCTTAGAGAAAGTAGATATAGATCTCCCCCTGTTTCCTACAGGGTGGTTTAATCCAGATGGTGGTTTTGTTTATGTGTGGTGGTAAGGTAAAAGAATAAGGTTTCATAACATTCCTTCCTTCCTACAAAAAATATGTCACCCCTATAATAAATGTTGGTACACAATAACCATTGGGACCGCTGCCCTCCTGTAGCCCTTAACACAGAAATTTAGATATTAACCAGAATGTCCTAGTAGAGATGGTCACATGACATTATTTGTCTATTGCTTTACTGCAAAAATAATAAGAATAATCTTAGGTCATATAGAGTTTAGATATTAAGGAAATAAACATTGTATTTGCTCATCGACATTGTTAGATATTCTTAAAATAATTGTGATTAAGTAGGGATAATCTGTAAGGTTACTGTTTTCTCATAATCTTTTGGTAAAAGCAATTTCTGCCTATGCTTTGGAAACTTCTTTAATTTTATTCATTACAAGCCTGTTATCAAAGCCTGAAGAAAAATGTATATAAAGCCAGCCTTCCCCAGAATAAAGTGGGATTGATTGCACCAGAACTAGAGTCTGTGTCTTTCATTCTCCATCCTTCGCCAATGCTGTCTCCCGCACCCCATTTACCAGTTTGGAACTCATGGACTCCTGGTAGGGCTGGACACCGGCAGTCCCTTAGGCTACTCAGGCTGTAAAGGTTTCACTGCTCATGGAGTCCCTGCAGTTATTAGAGGCTAATGAAGACAACTAAACTATTCATGCCATAGTGGTTACTCTGAAAACAGTAGAGTCTAAAGTCATAGAGGATACTGAGGTCATTTAGGCTACTCATGCTATGTAGTGACACAGGTCATATAGGATTTTCAGGTGAAAGAATTGAAGCACACCTCTGAGGCTACACGGGTAACAGAGACTATGAAAGTCACTATGAAAGAGGTTTTATTTTTATAGATACTACACAGTAACTAGAGTCTACAAAAGTCCTAGCAGTTCCTCATGATATAGGAATTATGCAGGACATTGAGGATAATCAGGTCATGTAGGCTATTCAGGTCCTAAGAGATGCTCAGGTCATAGAAGCTGCACAGGTCATATCAACTATGTTTGTCAGAGAGGTTACAGTAGTTCTATTGATACTGAGTTCCACAGGGGTACTCAAGTCAGGGAAGATGTGGCAGCTACACTAGTAAGGTCATTCAAGGTATGCAAAGATTTTAGTCTTTTAAAATAGGTGCTATACAAACTGTAGAATTTTCTTAGGTTAAAGAAGTTCCAAAGATTAAAGAGGCTAAAAGATCTTAGAAAAATAGTCTCCAGTCTTAAGAGACTACAAGGGAATAAGATATTCATTCCATAGAGTGTACACATACATAAAACAATTGTAGGAAGTAAAGTCTAGTGGGTCATAGACTTTATGCTAGCTATTGGGACTATGCATATTTTACGAGTTACTCAAAAAAAGAAACTTTGTAGGTCATAGAGCCTACACAGGTCATAGAATATAACTAAGTCATAGAAGTTAAACAGGCCATAGAAACAACCGAGATCATAGAAGTTAAACAGGTCATAAAATCTATGCAGGTAATGAGACTACTAAGTTAATTTAGGTTAATAAATCCATATAGGCTAGAGAGATTGTTTAGGCTACTCTTATTTATAAGGGCTATAAAGTCACGGAGGTTTCTAAGGTGATATTGGTTTCAAAGATCATAGAAAATACACAGTGAATAAATTCTCAGACAATAGAAACCACAAAGGTTACAATTTCTGCAGAGGTCATAGAAAAACTGAAGCCTCAGTAGCCCTCCCAAACTTCTCCATTCCTTTCCAATTCACTAGACCTGTTAGGGAGTAATTACTTGCAGCAGGACAGAGGTGGGGAAGGTGGCCATTATGTCTCACATGGACAAAAGAGGACAGTTTTACAAAGCAGACCTGGAGGACTCTGTGGACTATCAATCTTCAGAGGAATCCCTTCTCTTGGACAGAGTTGTTTAGATCAAGGACATTGAGGCCAGAAACCCAACACTCCCTGGTTCCTCTGCTCCTGGGCAACAATATTTGTATCACATTACATGAAAAGCACAGGCTCCTTGGACTCACTCTCTTCATTTTCCCACTTAGAATCACAGGTGAGCTTCCACTTGTTTTGAAACTTGATCTGAAACAGCTAGGACTAGAAGTCTCTGTATTTGCCAAGGTAACTGTGATGTCATCATACACTCATTCCACACTCTATGACATCATGAGGTATCTGAAGCACAGCCAGGCTTTCTGGGAAGCCACTCATGGAAACCCTTCTTTCCCAAGGTCCCCAAACAACACTTGGGGAGAGATACAAAGTGCATTCTTCAACTGGAGCCTAGAAATTATGTGCCCTTCAACCCCTATTTTCGGGATGCCATTCCCTTCTACTTTGAATATTTTATCTCTTGCTATTTTTGCTCACCTTCACAGGAGCACATGTGAACAGGATATACATTTCTCCAAAAATAAATAAATAAGTAAATAACACCAGAGTACAAACAATTTGAATGGAAATAAATGAATGAGCATTCAATGGGCATGGTTTTCTGCAACAAATCACAATCTAATGAATCATGAGTGGAATTGCTACAAATAAAATTGCTAGAAAATTTGAAAATTGAATGAGGGTTTCGATTTTCTTTTTTTCTTTTTTTATGCCAGTAAATATTTACTGGCATCACTGACCTGTGAGTCATCACCTCTTCCCTTAGATAGACTATTTATATTTACAGACAGTATATGGCTAATTTTCTTATGCATTCTCTAAGGCTTTGCCTTTGAGAACCACATTCCCCATCCTCCCCTATGCCTGAGAGAGCTGACAAGATTCAGCTTCTCTTCTGGGCTGTGTAGAACTGGGTGAGGGATATCATGTTCCCATTTTACCATGGTTGTGGAAATAATTTTATTTTGCTCTGTAGAGTAATTCATGACACAAGAACTCCTATTTGAAAGAAGTCACATGGAAAAAAATGAAATCACAGACATTAGGTAAGTGGCATGTTTGTGGTTGATATAAGCATTTACAAGAAAAGAAGGATTTTGAACTTTGGAAATGCTTTATTAACTGCCGGGGTCCAGCCCTAGCAGGAGTCCATGGGTTCCACACTGGTAACCGGGGCGCAGGGAGACAGCATCGGTGATGGATGGAGAATGAAAAACACAGACTCTAGTTCTGGTGTAATCAATCCCACTTTATTCTGGGGAAGGCTGGGTTTATATACACTTTTCTTCAGGCTATGGTGACAGGCTTATGATTAATAAAATTAAAGAAGTTTCCAAGGCATAGGTAGAAATTTTTTTTTACCAAAAGACTGTGAGAAATCAGTAACCGAACAGATAACAATTATTTTAAGAATATTTAACTAAGTTAATGAGCTAATACAATGTTTATTTCCTTAATATCTAAACTCTATGTGACCTAAGACTATTATTATTATCACGGTTAAAGCTATAGACAAATAATCTCACATGACCATTTCTACTAGGTCCATCTGATTCATATCTAAATTGCTAAGTTACAGGAGGGCAACAGTCCCAATGGTTCCCATGGCTAAGTTTTTATACCAAATAGATTACATTGTCTTATGTAGCTCTTTTTCTCAGAACAGGACATTGTGTATCAATGTTAATTATAGGAATGACCTATTTGTAGGAAGGAAGGAATGTTGTGAAACCTTATTCTTTTACCGTACCACCACACATAAACAAAACCATCATCTGGATTAAACCACCCTATAGGAGACAGGGAGAGATCTATATCTACCTTCTCTAAGGACTTTCCTTTAGGGGGGTAGCAGGGCTTACCGTAGTTAAAATAAGCTAGTCCATATCTAGTAGCTACTGTGGGAGGTGCTTTTTGCATACTCATAGTTGAAAAGACAGACAGTTCCGTGGCCAAATTTATGTACTGCATTACATGTTCATAACAAGCACCCCAAGAAGAAGACACATCACACAGGGGTAAAAGGTTTTTTACTACTTGTGCCTGAGAAGGAGTTATAGTCCCTAATGTTTTATTAATATTCTTGGGAAATTCTGTAGTATTGTCTTCACCCTCAGTGATTACTACCAAGGAATAGTATGAGTAATATAATATTAGAAACATAATGCAGAAAAAGGACCAGAGCCCAGAGTCAAGCATCTGGCATCTCCCGGGACGATGAGTCCTTGCAAACATCATTCCCCCAGTGGATCCTTGTCAAGCACAGGTTGGGTTGCCAGGCGCCCCCGCAATTAACTGATTTTTCTGTTCAGTATATCCTATCACAGATTTAGGTATTCGTTAAAATTTTCTGTTTATGAAATTCAGCTTTCACGTGTATTCTGTACTCATTTTGGTATTTTAGCAGAGATGTTTTGATTAGATTTCTTATGATGTGGTGCATTCTTTATTTGAGAAACATATTCATTGTCACATTTCCATATTTGTACTTGTTTAAATTTTATTGCTTGTGTGTAGATGCTCTGGTGTAAGAAAAATTTTCTTCATAAGTCATGTGCCAGAAAATCCAATCTGCAAATGTGTAATCAGCCCTCGCTTGCAAGCAACAAGAAAGAAGCAGAAATTTGCAAGGGCATTGATGTCCTTTGCAAATGAACTATTGTCAGTAATTATAGTTGCTTACAAATGACAACACAATTTCTCTTACTGTATTTGAATGTATGATGAAGCTGAAGAAATGTCCTGGAATTTTGTGGGAGACCATGAAGGATGACAATTTCTTTTAGTGTCCTGTCACTGATGATGGTTTTCAAGTCCAGCACCCTTCTGCATTGAGTACCCCCAAAATGTCCTTAACATTCCCTTTCTGAATCTTCAATGTGAACCTGTGTACCATTCCTCTCTTCCAGTTTGGTGCATGTTGAAAAATGGTATTATGCCATGATAAACTTTGCTCTTCTTGCCACCATCAGGCACTTTTTCAACCAGCAATTTGACTTAACTGAAGCATTATTGTGCAGTGTTTGTTGAACTGTCCTGTATTCAGTGTGTCCTACAGGGGCTGGTAAAAGCAACCTTGGCATTATCAGAGTGGACTTTTCACCAGACATGCAATAGTCAGGTCAAGAGAGTGAACTTTTATGTGAAGACAGTACAGCCAGATATTTCTGCACCTAAAAGTGCATGTCAGAACCTCAGGGAAAATCATACCAAGAGAATTTCTGAGTGCAGCCTATTTGTATGTCATCATCAATAGAAGGTGGTGCCTGGCAGGTGGAGTGAGCACAGAACATCTCTCCTAGCTTGCTACCTCTTTCCTGGAATCCATCCTACATGCTGAGTAATTTACTCCCTCGTCTCCTCATTGGAAATCACAGCACCCACCCACCTCCACTTAACAATTGAAATTCCTAGGTTCCAGTTGTCTCTTCATTGAGCATTCCAGGAAATGTGATGTGTTCCACCAGAGTTGGTGTGATGGTTTCTAATTCAATCCATACCTAACAGAACAAACTGCACTGAATTCTGCTGTACCCTGAGTTGTGAACAGCCAACAGCCTGTGTGGATCATAGAGCCATAGGTTAGGAAACATAGCACAATCACAGATGAGCCCAGACCTGGATGAGTTGGTCAGAAGGGCAGTGCTTCAGGAAAATGTGATTAGCTCATTGACCCAGTGCCCTCTCACACCCCTCTGTCACTCCCTGATCATCTAGACATGTCAGGGAATAATTGCTTGTAGCAAGATTCTAGTTGCCAGGCGACCATGATGCCTGGTGTGCAGGTGAGGACTTCGCCACCTAGCGGGCCTGGAGAAAATTGTGGGCTGTTGTTCTTCAGCCAGGTTCTTTAACTGAAAAGAGCTGGTTAGATCAAAGGCCTGAGTTTCCCTGTGCTAACACTCCCTGACTACTCTGCTACTTGGAGGTGATATTAGAATCTCATTTCTTGAAAAGAACAGACCCCCGGGGCTCCCTCCTTTCATCTTCCCTATTACAATCACAGCTTTTTGGAGGCTTGATTAGAATCATGATATGAAGTGGCCAGGACCAGATGACTTTCTGGTTGCCATGGCAACTGTGATGCCATCATATTCTCATTCCACCTTTCTGTGACATCAGAATGTATCTGCAGTGCAGCCAGTAATCAGGGAATTCAATCATGAATACCCATGTGGCCCTAGAATCAGACACAACCCCTGCAGAGAGAAGCAAAGTGCATTCCCTCACTGGAGCCTGAGACCTCTGGGCCCTTGAAACCCAACATGTCTGATGCCAACCCCTTCCACACTGAATATTGTAGCTCTTCAATCTTTTGATCCTGGGACAGTGGTAACCAAGTTAGGCATTTTTTTTTTTTTTTGAGAAGGATCATACCAGCCTAGAAGAAATTTGAATGGTTATAAATAAATGAGAGTTCAATGGATATGATGTTCTGCAACTAATCACACTGCAATTTTTCTTGAGAGGAATTGCTGCAAGCATGATTACTGGAAGTATGAAATTTGGATGAGTTTCTCTTACATTTTTTATTTTTCTGCCAGCAAATATTGTGCCTTGTATCACTGACCATTAAGTCGTCACCATTCCCATTTGCCTATTTATATTTACAGACAGTTTTTTGCTAAGTTGCTTAGGCATTCCCTAATGTAGGAAAACAGGCTTTGTGCTTGAGAACCACCTTACTCAGGCTCCCCTATACCTGAGAAATGTGGCAATATTTGACACCTCCACTGGTCTATGCATTTTGCCCAGGTATCTTCTACTTAGAATGTTTCAACACAAAGATCAGAGGAATCAGAACAAGTCAGAAAGGAATGAATAGACTGACTGCAATGGCTTGGGGTTCAGGTTTAAATAATCCCTCCCAACAATTGCTTTTATACTAATGATATGAGCACATATTTCCCACATGTGCCTGCATCTCCTTCAGCCCAAGGCTACCAGGGATCACTGGGATAATTGCCAGTTCAGTATTCAGCTACAATCTTTTATATACTTATATGAGGTTAAATCATTATCTCAAGACCCCTGGACTGGGTCTTGATATGCAACAAAATATTTTACAGAATTGGTCTCAAAAGTGCAATTAAAAACTTTCAAAATTGTTTGGCTTTGCCTTGGGATGGTTTCCTGAAAATTATTTCAGAGAGTCAGACTGGAATATAATCCAGTCCCCTAATTTACAGAGGCTGCATATAATGATAAGCCTCCAATTTCTCAACATTGAATCCTCTGTTAAATCAAGTGAATGGTACACAGTTTAAAAAGTAACAATTTTTAAACTCATTCCTAGGAAACTCATTCCTAGGACAGATTTTAGGATGGAGATGCAGTGGTAGTCAGCAGTGTTTTCCCAGTGACCTGGATTTCCTAAGACTAAGCATTCTTGCAGATGACACAACTCTCAGGAACTGAAAGGTTTTATCAGTCTTATGAACATGCTGATACGTTATTTTTTCAGCAAGTTCTTGAGGAAGAAATTGCTCACCACATTTTAATGACTTGAATTTCAACATGTGTACTTCAGTATTCTTCTTGAGGTAGTAGCCCACATTGGCACACATGCATTCTCATTTCAAACAAAGGAGACTTCTACAGATGAGAGGTTTCCATGTCATCCTCAATGTGAACTGGAAAAACAAGACGTAAATGGAAGTGACCGCAGCATAAAACTGCTCTTTGTCTCCCACTTTCTCTTTCTGTTTTCTTATGCATTGGGATAAATATTATATTACCAAATACTTGCATTATCTCGGGCTGAATGCTTATATTCAGCTGTAATCATTCAGGAGGCACAGGGGTATATAAACCTGGTTTTCTGTATCATTTGAGATACTGTCTAAATAGTAATGAAGGATTTTTATAGAAATGCTTAATTCTAATGGCTGTTCTTAAGATATACTGTGGAGAAATGGGTGAAAGGTGGGATATTCTCATTTTTACCATGGTTGTGTGAATAATTTGGTTGTGCTTTCTAGGGTAACATGTGGCACAAGAACCCTTATTTTAAATCACTGACATTGATACAGTAAAATCAGAGATATTAGGAATGTGACATGTTTATGGTGAATATAAGAAATGACAAAAAAAAGAAAAGGACTTTGAATTTTGGAAATACTTTATTATATGCTTTCCTGCTCATTATGTCCATTCACAACTTTAGGTATTCATTAAAGTTTTCTGTTGATGAAATTCAGGTTACCTTTATATTTTCCCTTCATTTTCATATTTTAGCAGAAATGCATTTGTTTGAATTTCTGGTGATCTGGTACACTGTTATACCACCTGCAATTCCCCTCAGTGCTTGACAAGGATTCCATTGAGTAATAAAGGTTTTTGCAAAATCTCATCTCTTGGGAATTTGGGTTGCAGACTTTCCTTCCTTGCTTGCTTAATATGTGTAGATTTATTATTATTATTTTATCTGTTTTCCCTGAAAACTGGGATCTTAACAGAACCAGGGTTAGAACATAAAAACCAGACTTCTAATGGAACAGTAATTTCAGATTTAGCCATTTGCTATAAAACACTGAGTAACCAAGATTGCTATGAGAAAATACAAAAACAGATTCTAACTGCTGATACCCTGTTGACTACTCTCAGATGACCTGAAACACATAGGCAAATAATTCGAACCCCATTAGGAAGGATTAACAGAAACAGAAGAAATAAAATTTTTCTTAATATTAAGTTCACACAGTATAATATGATATCATATATTTCTTAGCTTAAAATATCTAGCATTTATTAACTGCAGTAGTAGGCACATGACTGTCATTTATTCAACCCTACTGAGCTTGCTTTAACCTTTATGATTAGGTAAATATTAATATGTCAATTGTTTAGTTAGAGGTTATCACATGTAAACAATTACTAGAATAATTAGAATACTTCATTGTCTAGTATAGTAATGATTATACAAAATATTTTTGTTTTTCTCCTTTTGATCTTTTCCTTTTCTGAAAAAAAAAATGTGCAACTGCCTGCCTTTTAATGTATAAAAATCTGGCTGGAAAAAAATAAAATTTTGAATTTAGCATCCATTCCTTGAGTATCTGTTGCTTTGTTCTCCACTGCTCCAATGCCTACTCCATCACCTGAGACCACTACGACCCCTGCTAGCACTGGAACCCGAAAGTATACTCTTCATTTCAAGTGATATGGTTCTGTACTACTTTTCTAAATTTGAACTTGTTTAAATTTAAGTGCTTGAGTGTAGATGCTGTAGCATAAGGCAACCTTTCCTCACAGTTCATTTGCTGGAAAAGCAAAATCAGCATATATATAATCAGCTGTCCCTTGCAAGCAACAGGAAGGATCCAGAAATTTGCAAGGGCATTGATGTCCTTTGAGAGTTGAAATGCTGTCAGAAGTTAATGTTCCTTACATATCTCACAGTGACTTCTTACTCTATTTGTGAATAGTATGAAGCTGAAGAATATTTCTGTAATTTTGGGGGGAGATGATTAAGAATGACAGTTTCTTTAGTGTCTCTTCACTGATGATGGTTTCCATCTCCAACACCCTTCTATATTGAGTTCTTCAAAAACGTCCTTTACTCTTCAAGTGACATGGTTCTGTACTACTTTTCTAAATTTGAACTTGTTTAAATTTAAGTGTTTGAGTGTAGATGCTGTAGCATAAGGCAACCTTTCCTCACAGTTCATATGCTGGAAAAGCAAAATCAGCATATATATAATCAGCTGTCCCTTAGAAGCAACAGGAAGGATCCAGAAATTTGCAAGGGCATTGATGTCCTTTGAGAGTTGAAATGCTGTCAGAAATTAATGTTCCTTACATATCTCACAGTGACTTCTTACTCTATTTGTGAATAGTATGAAGCTGAAGAATATTTCTGTAATTTTGGGGGGAGATGATTAAGAATGACAGTTTCTTTAGTGTCTCTTCACTGATGATGGTTTCCATCTCCAACACCCTTCTATATTGAGTTCTTCAAAAACGTCCTTTACTCTTCCATTTTTGAATATTCACCTTTGAACCTGTGTAGCATTCCTCTCTTCCAGGCTGATGCATGTTCAAAATTTATACTAAGTCACTTGAACTTATCCTCTTCCCACCATCATCAGGCACTTTTTTCATCCATCAGTTTTCTTATTTGTACCTTCATTGTGTCAGTGTCCGTGGCACTGTCCTATAGTCTGTATCCTACTGGTGATAGTAAAAGTAGTTTTGACATTGTCACAGAGGGCCTTTTACCAAACAAGCATTAGTCATGTCAAGTGGTTGCACCCTTATGTGAAGATAGATTGACCTGATATTTCTGCATCTAATAGTGAGTTGAAGGGCCCCTGGGAAACTCTTGCTAAGAGAATTTCTGACTCAAGCCTAGTTGTAAAGTAGCAGCAAAGGAGGTGGTGTCTGGTGGGTTGAGTGATCACAGAGCATCTCTCCTAGTTTGCTACACATTTCCTGGCCTCCATCCCACATGCTTAGTGATTCACTCATTCTTCCTTCTCACAGCATCCACCCACATCCACTTAGAAATCAAACTACCCAGATTCCATCTTTCTCCTCTTTGGGCATTCCAGGAAACAAGGGGTGTCCCCCAAAATTGGTGTGATATTTCCTCATTCAATCAGCAGCTAACACACTGAGCTGCACTGAACACACCCTGCCCTGAGCCACTAACAGTCATCATCCTTTGTGGCTGGTATCACCTTAGGACAGTTTCCTGACACAAAATCCTGAATGACACCAGACCTGGAGGAGTAGTTTCAGAAGGCTATGCCTTAGGAAACTGATAAGCTTGGTGACCCATGTGCCCTCCAGCACTCTTCCATCCCACACTGATCCACTAGACCTGTTGTGGAATAATTGATTGCAGCAGAATTAGAGAGTCCAGGTGTCAATTATGAGTGGTTTGCCACCTGAGGACTGCACTCCATAGCTGGCCTGGAGGTAACTGTGGGCTGTTGTTCTTCAGCAGATTCCCTTCTCTTGGATGGAGCTAGCTAGATCAAGACCCTCAAGACCATGTTTTCAACACTTCCTGGCTCCTTTGCTCCTGGGTGATGATGTTTGGATTGCATTTCTTTGAAAGAGGAGGCCTCTGGGTCTCTCTACCTTCATCTTCTCTCTTAAAATTTCATCTGAGCTGATGCTTGTTTAGAATCTTGATCTGATGCTACCATGAACAGAACCCTCTCTGTTTTCCATGACACTTGGGATGTCATTGCATTCTTATTTCACAATCCTGTGACAACAGAAATTATCTGCAGTGCAGCCAGGGTCTCAGGGAAGACACTAATGGAAACCTATGTTACCAGATATCATGCACAACACCAAGGGAGAGAAACAAAGTATGTTCCCCTAAAGAGATTGGAACCTCCCTACCCTTCAAATCCAACATACCAGATGCCAACCCCTTCCACTTTGAATACTTTAGCTCTTGTGTCCTTTGGTCTTCCTTTCCAGGAGCATTGGTAACCAAGTTCGGTATTTCATCAAATTGGATCACACGTGGTTAGAAGGAATTTGAATGGAACTTCAATGGATATGATTTTCTTCAACTAATAAGACTGTAATGCATTTAAAAATTTTTACTTATTTAAATTTAAGTGCTGGGGTGCATATTCTCTAGTTTAAGAAAACCTTTCATCATAGGTCATGGGACAGAAAAGCAACATCTGCATATGTGTTATCAGCTGTACCTTGAAAGCAACCAGAAAGAGCCAGGAATTTGCAAGGCCATTGATGTCCTTTGCAATCTGAACTAGGGTCAGTAATCATCGTTGCTTACAAATGATCTCACAATTACTTCTTACTCTATTTGTAACTACTATGAAGTGGAAGAAATGTTTTGGAATTCTTTGGGAGACCATTAACAAAGACAATATACTTCAGTGTGTCTTCACTGATGATTGTATCCATCTCCTTCTGCAAAGTGCCCCAATAATGTCCTTTACTCTTCCTTTTTATAATACTCAGTTTTGAACATGTATACCGTTCCTCTCTTCCAGCCTAGTGCATGTTCAAAGTTGGTATTATACCATTAAGCTATGTGCTCTTTCTGCCATCCTCTGATACATTTTTCATCTATCAGTTTCACATATTTGAAGCATAATTTTGCCAGTTTTTGTGTCACAGTTCTGTAGTCTGTATCCCACAGGGGCTGGTAAAGGAAAACTTGGCATTGTCACATAGGGCCTTTGGCCTGATATGCATTATCCATGTCAAGAGGATTAACCCTTTGTTGAAGGCAGATTGACCATATATTTGTGACTCTGAAAGTGAGTTGAAGGGCCCTTGGGAAACTCATAAAAAGAGAATTCCTGCACGAAGTCTAGTTGTAAGGCAGCAGCATGAGGTGGGACCTGGAAGATGGAGTGAACACAAAACATCTCTCTTAGTTTGTGATCACTTTCCATGTCATACCACATGCTGAGTGATAGCTCCCATCTCTCCTCATTAGAAATCACAGCATCCACCCACCTCCACTTGGAAATCAAACTTCCTAGGGTCCAGCTCTCTACTTTTTGGACATTCCTGGAAAGAAGTGGTGTCCCACCAGAATTGATGTGAATTTTCCCAATTCAATAATCACCAAACCCACAAAATTCACTGCATGCTTTACTGCCCTGAGCTGTCAAGAGCCAGCATACTGTGTGACTGGGAATGCCATAGGTCAGATTCCTAACTCAGAAAAATTATGGATGAGCCCAGATCTAGAAGATTGGGTTTGTTGCACAATACCACAGTGAATTTGATAAAGCTGGTTGACCAACATGCCCTTCCACACCACTCCATCCCTCCCAGTTCCACTAGACCTGTTGGGGAATTTTTGCTTGCAGCAGGATCAGGGTGGCCATGTGACCATAAAATCTGGTGTGCCATGCAAAGACTGTGCTGCCTAGCAGTCCTGGAGGATAATGTGGACTGTTGTATTTCATCAGGGTTTATTCTCTTGAATGGAGCTTATTTGATCAAAGGCCCAAAGGGCAGTGCCCACAACACTCCCTGGCTACTCTGCTCCTGGTTAATGATGTTAGGATTGCATTTCTTGGAAAGAGCAGGCCCCTGGGGCTCACTCCCTTCATCTTCCCTCTTACAATTCCACCTGAGCTGATGCTTGTTTAGAATATTTATTTGAAGCCACCAGGTCCAGAAGCCACTCTGTTTGACATGGCAACTGTGACTTCATTATGCTCTCATTGCACTTGTCTGAAACATTGGGAGGTATGTGCAGCACAGACAGGATCTTACAGAAGCCACACATGGAAACCCATGTTCTCCTAGGCCCAGATACAATCCCTGTGGAGATAAACAAATTGCAATCCCCTACTGGAGCCAGAAACATCCGTGGTCTTCAAACCCAACATTCTAGTTGCCAACCCCTTCCACTTTGAATATTGTAGCTCTTCTGTCTTTTTGTCCACCTTCCCAAAACCCCAGGAAACCAATGTAGGCATTTTTTTTGATAAGAATCACACCAATCTAGAAAGAATTTGATTGGAAATAAATGAATGAGCATTCAATGGATATGATCATCTGCAACTATTCACACTGGAATAAACATTGTGAGGAATTGCTGCAAACATAATTATGGGAAGTTTGAAAATTGGATGAATTGGCTTACTTTTTATTCTTTTTCTGCCTGATAATATTGTGCCATGGATCACCATAATATCCATCACCATTTCTCTTTGACTAATTATATTTTCAGATGGCATTTGAATAAGTGGCTAAGGCCTTGTCTAATGAAGAAAACCTGGTTTTCTCCTGGAGAAACATATTTCTCCACCTCCCCCATACCTGAGAAAATGGGTAACATCCAGCAACTTCAATAGCATGTGCATTTTGCCCAGATATATGTGGGACAGAATAATTCAAAGGAAAATGTCAAAGTAAATAGAAAAAGTCAGAAAAGAATGAATAGACTGCGTGTAATGGCTTAGGGATAAGGTGTAAATGATACCCAATATCCATTTTATACTAATGACATAAGCACATGATAGTTTGCACATGTGCCTGTCTCTTCTCCTACCCCAGGCAAACATGGATCACTGGGATAATTGTTTGCTCAGTGTTCAGCTACAAATGTTTCTGTCCTTATGTAGGGTTAAATCTTTCTCTCAAGATACCCTCAAGACTGTGTCTTGATATACAACTAAGGTTTCTTGCAGAATTGTTCTTGAAATTGCAATTAAAACTTCATTTGAAATTGACTTTTCCTTGGGATGGTTTCCTGCAAATTATTTCAGAGTGTCAGACTGGAATAGGATACAGTCCCCTACCTTATTGAGCCTCTGCAGATATTACTAAGCCTCCAATTTTTCAACATTACCTCCTTTGTTAAATCAAGTGAATAGAACATTGTTGGAAAAGTACCAGTTTAAAATCCAAGCCCATTCCTAAGACACATTTCAGGAATCTACTCTGGTGACATTCAGCAGTGTTTCCCCAGTGACCTGTATTTCCTAAGGCTTGGTATTCCTGCAGATGACACAACTCTCAGGAACTGAATGGTTAGAACATCCCCATCAACATTATGATACTTTATTTCATCAGCAAGTTGGAAGGAGAAATTGTTCATGACGGTTTAATATTATGCAATTCAAAATGTCAAATGCACTAGTATTCTTGAGGTAGTAGTCTAGTTTGTCACAAACAGATCATGCATTCAAATGAGTAAGACTTCCACAACTGATCATGTTTCAAGTTATCCTCAATATCATAACAAAAACCAAGTGGTGAAAACATCATAGAACTGCTTTTAGTTCTCCACTTTCTCAGTCTGTTGCACTTTGCATTGTGATAGTAAATGTATTATAAAAGAATTTTATGATTTGGGATTGAATGCATATCTTATCTTCTGCTGATAGCATTCAGAAGTCACAGGGGTTATATAAAATCTGTTTTCCCTGTACCATTTGATGTAGAGTCTCAATATTAATGAAGCATTTTTACAGAAATTGTTAATTTTGATAGATTGGTCCTGAAGGTATACTGGGCAAAACTTGGTGAATAATGTGTTCTCACCTTTACCATGTTTATGCAAGTAATTTGTTCTTTTTCAGGTAATGAATGACGTGAGGACCCATAATTGAAATAAGCGACATTGAAAGAATGAAATCCAAACATATGATATGTGGCATAGTTGTGGTGGATTTAAGCAATTACAGGAAAAATAAAAGAATTTTTATTTTTGGAAATGCTTCTTTACCTGCTTTTCCAGTTCATTACATCCTATCACAACTTTAGATATTCTTTAAAATTTTCTGTTGATGAATTTCAGGTTTCCCCTCTATTGTGCCTTTATTTTTGTAGTTTAGCAGAGACTCTCTTGTTTAAATGTCTGATGATGTGGTACACTCTTTGAGAGCGAAGATCAGTGCTGAATTTCCAAATTTGTATTTATTAAATTTGAAAGCTTCATGCTGATTCTGTGGTGAAAGGAAACATTTCCTCATCTGTCATGTTCCTGAAAAGCAAAATCTGCCTATGCATCCTCAGTTGTTTCCTAAAAGCAACAGAAAGGAGCCAGTAATTTGCAAGAACAATGGTGTCCTTGGCAAGTTGAATTATTGTCAGTAATTTTTGTTGCTTACAAATGATCTCACAATCACTTTTTATTGTGTTTGTATTATGACACTGAAGAAATGTCCTGGAATTTCTGGGTGACCACTAACAATGACAATTTCTTTTAGAGTCTCTGCTCTGATGATTTTCATCTCCAAAACCCTTCTGCACTACGTGAACCAAAAATGTCATTTACTCTTCGTTTTCTGAATATTCACCTTTGCTCATGATTACTATTCCATTCTTCCAGCTTGATGGATGTTCAAAAATGGAATTATGCCATTTTAAAAAGTGCTCTTTCTGCCACCTTCATGCACTTTTATAATCCAGCAATTTAACTTAATTGGAGCATCGTTGGGCCAGTGTCTATGACACTGTCTGCTAGTCTATATCTTACAGGGAATGGTAAAAGTAACCTTGGTAATGTCAGAGTGTCTTTTGCCAGACATGTATTAGTTGTGTCAAGAGGATGAACCATTCTGTTTAAAGAGATTGGTCAGATATTTCTGCATCTAAAACTGAATTGAAAGGCCCCTGGGAATCTCTTACCAACAGAAATTCTGAATGCAGACTAATTGTAATGCAGCAGCAATGGAGATGGGACCTGTCAGTTGGAGTGAGACTAGAACATCTGCCCTAGCTTGCTATCTCTTTCCTAACCTTTATCCCACATGCTAAGTGATTGGCTCCCTCCTCTCTCCATTAGAAATCACAGCATCTAGCCACCTCCACCTAGAAATTAAACTTCCCAGGTTTCAACTCTCTCCTATTGGGCATTCTGAGAAAAGAGAGGTGTCCCACCAGAGGTGGTGTGATGTTTCCCAATGCATTCATACATAACATACCAAACTCCACTGCATATTGCCCTTCCATGAGCTGTCCACTGCCAACATCCTGTAGAACTAATAGCACCACAGGTCATGTTTCTGACTTGGTAAAATCCCAGATGATTCCAGACCTGAAAAAGTGGGTTCGGAGTGCAATACTATAGGAGACTGTGAAAAGCTAGATGACCCACATGCACTCCTGCATCCCTCTGTCCCTCCCTGGTTCACTAAATATTGGGGGGAATTTCTCATTGGAGCTGGGTTGGAATAGTCAGGGAGCCATGATACCTGGTGAAGCCAAAATAGAATATGGCAACCTACTGGTCCTGGAGAATACTGTAGGCTGTCAGTATCCAGATGGATCCCTTCCCTTGGATTGAGCTGGCTAGATCAAAGGCCCACTGGGCTAATACCCTAAGACACCATGTATCACCTGCTCCTGGGTGACAATGCTAGAATACCATTTCTTGAAAACAACAGATGCCTGAGACTCACTCCCCTACTCTTCCCTCTAACAATCACAGCAGTGTTGGGGATTTTAAGAAGCTTTATCTCAATCAGTCAGGATCAGAAGCATCTCTGACTGTCATGGCAACCATGATGGCATCAGGCTCTCATTCCACACTTCTGTGACATCAGGAGGTATCTCCAGAGAAGCCAGTATCTCAGTGAAGCCAGTCATGGAAACCCATGTAGCCCAAAACCCAGACACAACCCTTGGAGGAGAAACAAAGTGCATTTTCCTACTGGAGCCTTGAACCTCAGTGCCCAAAAACCCAACATACCAGATGCCAACCCCTTCCACTTTGATTATTTTAGCCTTCTTTCTTTGCTGTATATTCACTGGAGCACTGTTGACCAATTTAGGCATTACTTTAAGAAGGATCACATCAGGGTAGAAGAAATATGAATGGAAGTAAATAAATGAGAGTTCAATGGATATGATTTTCTTCAACTAATAACACTGAAATGATTCTTAAGAGAAAATGCTGACAGCATAACATCCACAAGTTTTAAAATTGGATAAGGTTTTCATTAGTTTTTTTTATGTTTTCTGCCAGCATATATTGTGCCTGGTATCACTGACACACCATCTTGTCCCTTTGCCTATTTATATATACAGAATGAATCTGTGTAAGTTTCTTAGGCATTCCCTCATTTAGAGAAACTCCTTTCCTTTGAGAATCACCTTCACCAACCACCTCATACGTGAGAAAACTGGCAAGATCCAGCACCTCAACTTGTCTGTGAATTTGCCCAGATATCTGCTGGACAGGATATTTCAAAAGGCCATAATAGATAGAAAAAGTGAGAGTTTAATGGATATAATGTGATTGTAAAGACTTGGGGTTCAGGTGTATATCATCTCAAAATCCCTTTTATAACAAAAACATGATCATATAATGTTTCCATATGTGTCTGCTTCTCCTTGTGCCATGGGCCACCATGAATCACTGGGATAAGTGTCTGCTCAAGGTTCAGATACAACTATTCTCCTCATTATGTACGGTTAGATCATTCTCTCATGATATCCCCCAGACTGGGGCTCTTGATATGCAACTGCAGTTTCTTGAAATATTGTTCTCAAGATGCAATTAAAAATTCGTTAAAAATTGTTTGACTTTGACTTATCATGGTTTTCCTAAAAATCATTTCACAGTGATAGACCAGGAGAGAATCCAATCATACTATACAGAGCTTCTGCAGATAATGCTAAGACTCCAATTTCTTAGCATTTTGTTCTATGTTAAATCAAGTGAATAAAACTTTGTTTAAAAGAACCAGTTTGAAATGGATGCTCTTTTCTTAGAATGATTTTAGGATGGACCTACTGTGGAAGTCACCAATTTTCCTCCATCAACTGGATTTCTAAAAGTTGTTATTCCTGTAGATGAGACCACTCAAAAAATCTGATAGGTTATATCATTCTCATGAACATGCTGATACGGTATTTAACCAGGAAGCCATTGAAGAAGAAATTTATCACCATGTTATAATGGCATAAAATTCTAAACGTGAATGACAGTAGTCTTTCCAAGGTAGTACTCTACTTTGGCACACATTCAACCTCCATGCAAATGAAGGAGACTTCAAAAGCTTAGCGATTGTCAAGTCAAAGTCAATATCTCTAGGAAACCAAGAGGTGAAGAAAACATAGAACTGATCTTGGTCCTCCATATTCTCAATCTGCTTGGCTTTGCATTGGATAGGTTTTGTATTAGTAAGAATTGTATATTTTGGGACTGGATTCATTTTGGAACTTCTGTTGATATAATTCAGGAGACCCAGGGGCTGTATAAAACCTGGTTTTCCTGTATCATTTGAAATACAGTCTCGGTACTAATGTTGCATTTTTATAGAAATTTTTAATTTTGTTTGTTTTCCCTAAGATGTGCTGTGTAGAACTTGGTGAAAGATGAGGTGTTCTCATCTTTACCATGGTTGTGGGAATAATTTGATTGTGCTTTGTATGGTAACAAATGATGCAAGAACATCTATTTGAAATAACTGACATTGAAAGATTGAAATCAGACACTTTAGATATGTGGCATGTTTGTGGTGGGTATAAGAAATTACCAAAAAGAAAGGGCATGATGGGTGTGTGCATGTTAGCTCTGATCTTTAACAATAACATGGAGTCACCCAATTCTCTTTAACTTATAACACACAGATAAAAGAGGGTCAAGACTTGGAGGAGCTGCTTCTGTGATGAACATGAAAGGGTGGAGTTAGGGGAACCACTCTCTTAGGGAGAATATTCCAGATGGAGACAGAAATCCTCTCCCTTGTAGTGCTACATGCTTTCCAGCAGTTCCTAGAAGCCAGGCATCTGTGTCCCATGGCTCAACCCAGTTCAATTCTGTTAAATAAAGATGACTTTCCACAATATTCAAAATATCAGTGGCAGATAGGGATGATGTGGAGCCTTTGGCAGGCCCCCACATTTGATTCACAGATGATGTCTTTGGGATATTGGATTAAGGCCCTGCCATCATCTTCAGACAACAACTTTCTCTTTGAAAAAGAGGTCTTGGCCTGCTACTGGGATTGAGTGGAATGAGACAGGTTGAATATGGATCACCAGGTTATTATTCAACCAGAACTGCTCATCACATACTGGGTGTTCTGACTTACAAAACCACAAATTTGGACATTTGCAACAGTGTCCATCTTCAAGTGAAATTGGTAGTTATATGATGAGGCATGGGCAGGAACTGAAGGTGTAAGTAATTTGCATGAACTGCCTCAAATGCCCTTGATTTTTAAGCCATCTGCAGTAAATTCTGTTCCTCAGCGTGAACCTATGGCTTCATGGGTTGTACCTTATGATCAATTAACAGAGGAAGAGTAGACTAGGGTGTTTCATGCATGGTTCTCCACCTGGAATAGGACAGCTGTAGCACTCCTGCCCATTTCTAGAAAAAATGCATGAGGGACAGTGGTGAACAGAAATTGTCACAATGGACAGAACCTCAGGCAGTATATCTGGTTGTGCATTTTGCTGGAAGGATAAATGGCCAAATGCATGCCTGTACACAAATTATGGGCTGTAGCTAATGGTTTGCCTAGATGGTCAGGGATATGGAAAGAACATCATTGTAAAATTGATGAAAAGAACAATTGGGAAAGAGGTATGTGGACAGACATCTCTGAATGGGCAATGATTTAAAGATATTTGTTTTTCATGTAAATGCTAAACAAAAGCTGAATCTGCAGAGGGGGATTTTAATAATCAAGTTGATAAGATGACTGGATTTGTGGATAGCAGTCAGCCACTTTTCCCAGACACCCCTGACTTTGACCAGTGGACTCATGAACCATGTGGTTATAGTAGCAGGGCTAGCAGTTATTCATAGGTTTAGCAGCATGGACTTCAACTCACCAAAACTTATTTGGCTACAGCCACTGCCAAGAGCCCAATTTGCCAGTAGCAGAGACCAACAATAAGCCCACCATATAGCATCATTCCCCAGGGAAATCAGCCACAAGCAGGTAGCAGGTTGATTATATTGGACCACACCATGATGGAAAGGGCAGCAGTTTGTTGTAACTGGAATGTCACTTGTTTAGGGTATGGATTTGACTTCACTGCATGTAGTCCTTCATCCAAAATGATCATCCATATACTTACAAAATGCCTGAACCAGTGTCATGTTATTTAACACAGCAATGTTTTAGACCAAAGAACTCACTTCACAGCAAAAATAGTGGGAAATGGGCTCATGACAATGTGATTCACTGGTCTTACCATGTTTCACATCATACTGAAGGACCTGGTTTGATAGAATGATGGAAAAGTTTTTTGAAGATGCAGTTAGAGTGCCAGCTAGGTGGCAATACCTTTCAGGGCTGATGCAAGGTTCTTCCAAAGACTTTCTAAACTCTGAATCAGCAATACTGCATGGGTACTCTCTCTTTTATACCTGGAATTCATGGGTCCGGGAATCAAGAACTGGAATTAGGAAAGGTACAGCTCACCATTACCCATAGTAAATCACTGGGAAGGTTCTTGTTTCCTGTCCCTGCAACCTTACACTCTGCAGGCCTAGAGGTCTTAGTTCCACAAGGAGGAATGCTTCTTACAGGAGATACAGCAATTATTTCATTTAACTGGAAACTCAGGATTCCCCCTGGCCACTTTGGGCTCCTCATGCCTCTGAGTCAACAGGCTACAAAAAGAGTTATGGTACTTCCAGGGGTAATTGACCCAGATTACCAAGGGCACATTGAACTGTTTCTCCACAATGGTGTTAAAGAAACATACTCATGGAGTGCAGACATCCTTTGGGGCTTCCCTTGATGTTACCCTATCCTCTTGTAAGGTCAATGGGAAACAAAAGCAACTCAATCAAGAAAGACAATAAATGTCTCAATCCCTAGTCAAGACCTGCTGAGGTGCTTTCTGAATTTAGAGGGAAAAAAGAATGGGTATTAGAAAAAGATAGTCATGAATACCAACTACAGCAAGGTGACCAGATACAGACATGAGGATTGTAATTGCCATGGATTTATCTTCCCTATTCCATTAAGAATATGCTGATACATACACATGCATTAAGAGAAAATATTTGATATGCTCCTGTTATTCATCATGTAATATATTACTGATTGACATAACATCAGTTATATTTCTGTTTTTATTTCTATTCTTTGGAGAGAACTAGTATGTTATTAGTTGTAAGACAGTTATGTTAGGTGGAATTATAAACTGTTAATGTGTTGATTTGGAGATGAAATGTGATGTAATGTTTCATGTTTGTGCATCAGGTTGACAAGGGGCAGACTTGTAATAGTCAATTTGAATTGTCAACTTGATTGGATTAAGTGAGGACAATGATGAAGGGGCTTCTGTTAGTGTCAATGAGGGTGTGTTTAGGAATAATTGGAATGTAGAATAAAAACTGAATTGGAACCCCTCCCAAATTGTGGGCAGCAACACACAATATGTTTGACTAAACCTGTAAAAGTTATGAGAAAAATACCAATGCAAGCTCAGCTCTTCTTGAATGGGTTCTTGATTGCTGTTTGATTGTCTGAAGATATTGGACTCTCACTTTTTAACTCTTCCAAAGTAGAATCTGCCAGTGATTCTGCAGATATTTTCCAGAAATCTTGGTCTTGGACTAGGGTAGCACTGCTGAACTTTCTTGTTCTTGGGCTTCTGTATCTTGGAATACAAGCTGCTTGTTCTTCCAACTCTCCAACTGCAGACTGCCATTGTGGACTATGCAGTTTCTGATCATGTAAGCCAATCTAAAAAATTACCTTTTTATAATCATTCTTCTTGTTGATTATTTTCCTCCAAAGAACCCTATTCCAAGCAGTTTTCAATGGTTTGAAGGAAAATGTATTATGATGCATGTATCACACAGCCCACCCCCCAATTTTGTTAATAGGAAAATTGCACAATTTCTAAAAGGACTGTTTCCTTGATTCTGATAATAAAAGGAGTCTTAAACGTAATGGTCCCCCAGTCTTTACTATCTTCTCTAACAAATAAAAGTTCTGAATTTATTGAACATTTCCATTTTTCATGTGAGGTATGTTTTTCCAATCAGTTATCTTGTCCTTTTCTTATTGTTACAAGATGTGTTTTCTTCAAATGTGACCTATTTCAGAAATTAATATTAGATCCCTGTAATTTACACATCCTTACACATAGAACATCCAGTCTAGGGGCAGGTTGATTTCTCCAGTGTGTAAAGTACAATATTAGCACTGGGTAAGAGAGGTCATCTGGGCACCAAATTGTCAACTTCAACACATAGACCCTTATTTTAGGAGTATTTATCAGATCAGCCTAATCATGGTAAAACTTGTGTTCTAACCCCAATCACCTAGAATGTGTTGTGTCAGGCAGAATTACAATGGGGCACAGTTGGAAAGGATGTGCTTAAGGATTTCTCTTCCCTCATCTCTATGAAGGGATCCCATTGCTCAGAATGCTTTCTAACAATAATTGTACAATAGCATACACATTGCTATAGATATTTCTTCATAATAGTTACCATAAAATATTTACAGAATTTTAATCATATATACTTGATGTGCTTCATTTAGTGATTTGCATTTTAAAATAGGAGATAGCATGATGACAAAAGTATATTTTTCTGTATTTTTTTCCTGTCATTTTTAAGAGTAAGATTAGCTGTGCTTAGGAGTAAATGAAGTTGTGTCCTTTTTTTTTTAATGCACACTATTGGGAGAGAGTCTGAATTTTTCCTGCTAACAATTCAGAACCTCACTTTCAGAAAACAATTTTTCAATTATTATAAGGCAATAAACAAAGAAATCCATAAATTCCTAAACATTATGCTAATTCATGGCACTGTGCACTCCTGCATTTTATTGCTCCTGTTTGTAGAAATGAAGAATCCACAGCTGTAATGAAATTACATCATTCAAAGGCTTTGAGTCACAGGTGATTGAAACATATCATCAATGAGTGTTAGAATGCTTTGCTTTGGGAAGGCAAATGTTTCAAATGTTTCAAATTAATTAAATCATATCCTGTATGCAACTCACAGAAATAATGTGACAGAATGCATTTTTTTGGTCTTGTTTCATAATACAGTATTTTTGTGTAGAGAAGGCAACACATCTTCTGTTTTAGTACCAGGGATTTGAATCCAGGGCAATTACCACTGAGTCTTTTTTTTTTTTATTCCTAATTTTGTGATAGTGTCCCACAAAGTTGTTTAGGACCTTGCAAAATTTTTGAAGCTGGGTTTGAACTTGCAATCCTTCTGTCTCAGACTCTTGAGTCAGTGCAATACAGGCATTTGCCACTGCACCTTGTCTAGTAAAATTATTTAAAGTTATCATTCTATGCTAATATGTATCCATTTAATCTTACATTATAACTATATCCATATTTGATTTCTGTGACATAAATTTATAAGAATGAGCATAAACCATTTAATATGAATAGATGTCAAAAATAAAAGAAGTAAGTCCTAGTGATCAAGTGTAATGGCCATATATTTAAATATATGAGCAATTTACTTATATCTTTCTATTCTTTTTTTCTGGACTTATCTTTGGTGACACAAAAACACTGAATGAATGAATGAATTCAGAAAATTGTATCTCTTTGCCTTATCATTAACTGGGGATAACAATGTCTTTTCCTTTTGGTGGTTGAGAGTTTAAATTATCCACAAATAATGCATGTAGGCCCTCATGTGTTGAAACTGAAAAGTTGATCACATAGATCTTGAGAACAGGAAAGCTACCTAGATCTATGCTAAGAAAGGAATTGAGATAGACTGTGTAAGAATGCTAAAGATAGATAAAAGGGTAAAGTAACACTTAGGTTTTACAGCATAATAGGGTGATTACACTCTATGATTATTATGTATGCAATTCAAAATAACACCAACAGAGTTTTCAGGTCTCAAATATAAGAAATAATTTTTGAGAAGATTGGAATTTCCCTGAATTGATCACTATACAATAGATACCCTTGGTATACCCACTCTGAAATTATAATTCTATGTCCCATACTCAGTAAAACTAGTAGATTCCAAGTAAAAATAAAATAAACAAAAAAATCAGTATTCAATATTTTACTGATTATTAATATCACCTGAGATTTTTAAATGATGTCTTATAGTCATTGATATTTAACTTTTCTGGTGTCTCTTAATATCTTGCCTTATAGGTCTACACAGTCCAGAGAGTCCGGAAATGATTTACCCTCACATGCTTGATTTTATCATGAATACATTCTTTCTATATGTGTGTGTAAATCATTAAAAATATGTACATACAATTTCAGACACTTTAAGTAAAGCACAAAAATGCTTTGTAAAGAAAATATTTCATCAGTAAATTAATATAAAATTTTCTGTATCATTTTTTCTTGGGCCTCTGAACTGGAGAACTGCTTAATAGGGAATAAAATTTGGAATCTTTCAGTCTTGTATCAAATGTTTTTTCTTTAATGATAATCTTACAATGGAATGACTCTGAATCTATTTTAGCTGTGACTTTGTCACTCTGGTTCCATATGAATGAGGGGTAAACATTAGGATATATTCCTACTAGTATTTGATAAGTGGACTTTGCTCCCTTAGAATAGATATTCTAGTCATTATAATAACAGGAATCTAAGATGGACAGATATACTGGGATTCAAACACAGACCTAAAATACCACCAGATTTCTTTCTACACATGTTGCTAAGATGTTCTAATGTTATGGAGGTTTTCTGAGACAGCAAAATAAGTAGTTGTTATTAAAATACCTGAGTTAAGTCTTGCAAATCAAATGTATGAAGAACTGAGAAATTTAAAAACAGTGGTACTTATATCTATAGATGTCATTATCTCAGAAATACTTCCATATCTGATATTTAGTGTTTCACATATAATAGTTCTAGATGATAGGTAATATGATTGCCTATACTGTAAACATTGGATGATAATATTCAGCATCAACATTACATTTGGAGTGTTCCTCCACCACACCCTCTGTCCTGATGTGCTGCCTCACCTGGGCCCAGAGCTGTGGAGTTGGCCCACCTGTATTAGACCTCTGAACCTGCTGGGAATGGAAGCCAGGCCTCACACACATTAGACAAGTACTGTACACCAAATCAACTCTTGTTGATATCTATGATCAACAGTAACTCTAAGGTAAACACAGTGTGAGAAAACTGAGTGGGACTTTCATGAGGCCCATCACCTCAATCACCTCCTGGGATCTCCTGGAAGGCTGGCTGCCCTGGATCTTTGAGCACAGGACGTGGTGGAACCCACCTGCACTGGAGAAATCGTGGAGAGCCCCTGGAGCACGCAAGCTAGGCTCAAGTGGTGGTTCTGCCTCACACTAACTCTGTGACTTGGGCATATTGAAAAATCTCCCTGTACTTCAGTTTCCTCACCTGGGCAAAATAGGGTTGATAAAATTGCAATAGTGCCTCCCTCAAATGATTGGGTAAAGACCAAAATGTGTGCTGATAAGTATAAATCCATTTGTGTTTTTCCCCCAGTACTGAGGATTGAATCCTCTACCATGAGCCCTGTCTATTTTTATCTTGAAACTGTGTCTTACTAAGTTACCCAAGCTGGCCTCCATCTTGTGGTCCTCCTGCCTCAGCCTCCTGAGTCACTGAGATTACAGGCGCATGCCACTGTCCTTGGCATGTGTTTTAGAACAGTGCCTGGTACATGGTTGACAAGTGTATAAGTGGTAGCCATTGCCATCATCTGGAAGGTCATATTTTCCATCACCATCAAGTCATGACATTTTTCTCTCAATATCCACCTTGACCTTTCCTGATGCGTCATCAACAGGACTTGGTGGTAGCTGAATAGTCCTTCAGTTCCTTTTTTGGAGTTTGCCTTTGGAGCTGGTGTGGGGCTAGTCAAGGGCACATACTTACTCGGATCACAGACAAGCGATTGTCCTTGAAAGCCTGGGTCCCTAACTGCAGAGCTCATCTTGATTTAGGGGCCCTTGGTCAGTGTCCAAATGTCTGAGGATTAAGCCAGACTCGTGGCTCTGGTTCTCCCATGACAGGTGGGAGAGCTGGAGACAGGCGGGCTGCTGGACGTGGGCGCCAACCCTAGATCTGCTTCTTAACCTCCATGCTGCCCTTGGCAAGTCCCTCGACCTCTTCAAGCCTGTCTCCTCTGCCACGCGGAGGCAGCACCAGCACCAGTCGGCATAAGAATTAGAACAGAGATGCCACGTTGGGCAAAGGACACAGTGACTGGCAGGAAGCAGGAGCTGGAAGACATAGGGAGGCAGAACAGCCATAATGAGTACTAATAATTTGTTTGTGGTAAGTGATCTCCAGACTTGAGAATTTACAGAATCCCTTCTGTGCTCACAGAATCCCCTGCTGTGGTTTTATCCTCATGCAAACCTATGACCAGTGTTTAAGGACCTTCATCTAATCATGGGACTATGTCAAATTAAGGCACATTCTACAAAGTAACTGAAACTACTCCTCAAAAGCATCAAAGTCAAGGCTGTGGGTGGTGGCAGCTTATTGGTAGAGCATGTGCCTCATGAGTGTGGGTAAGACCCTGAGGAAGGGGAAAAAGGTATGGAGAATAAAGGAAGACTGTTACCAATGGTAGGAAATCAAGAAGACATGCTCAGTGCCAAGTGAGGTTCTACGTGGATCCTGGAAGGTAAAAGGGGTTCAGCATAAGCCACTTTTTGCCTAGCAGTTTTGAGCTGAAGGCCTTGGTGTTCCTAAAATCCCTTATTTGCTTGAAAGAACACCAAAGAAACTAAACTTAAAAATTCCCTCCTCAGAGAAGTGAAATCCAGAATCAGTAAACAGGATGGGCTCAAACTAAAAAGCTTCTTATCAGCAGAAGAAACAAACAATAATGTGAAGAGAGAGCCTACAGATTGGGAGAAAATATTTACCATACACATCTCAGATAGAGCTCTAATCTCCAGGATAATAAAGAACTCAAAAAACTTAACACCAAAACCCCAAATAACCCAATCAATAAGTGGGCTAAGGAACTGAGCAGACACTTCACAGAAGATACCCAATCAATCAACAAATATATGAAAAAATGTTCAACATCTCTAGCAATTAGAGAAATGCAAATCAAAACTCCTCTATAATTTTCATCTCACTCCAGGCAGTATGGCATTTATCAAGAATACAAGCAGCAATAAATGTTGGTAAGGATGTGGGGGAAAAGGGGCACTGAGACACTGCTGGTGGGACTGCAAATTGATACAACCATTATGGAAAGCAGTATGGAGATTCCTCAGAAAACATGGATAGAACCACAATTTGTCCAGCTATCCCACTCCTCTGTTTATACCCAAAGGACTTAAAATCAGCATACTACAGTGACACAGACACATCAATGTTTATAGCAGCTCAACTCACAATAGCTAAGCTATGGAACCAATCTAGGTGCCTTTCAATAGATGAATGGATAAAGAAAATGTGATATATATATATATATATCACATTTTCTTATATATATATATGATGGAATATTACTCAGCATTAAAGAAGACTGAAAGTATGGCATTTGCTGGTAAATGGAGGGAGCTGGAAAATATCATGCTAAGTGAAATAAGCCAAACCCAAAAAAACCAAATGCCAGATGTTTTATCTGATATGCAGATGCTAATTCACAATAAGGTGGGGGGATAGGAAAGAATAGATTTACTTTAGATTAGGTAGAGGGGAGTGAAGGGAGGGGGAGGGGCATGGGGATAGGAAGAATAGTAGAGTAAAACAGACATTATTACCTCATGTACTTGTGTGACTGCATGACCCATATGATCCTGCAATATGTGCAATCAGAGAATGAGAGATGACCCTCCATCTATGTATCATCTATCCAAATGTTTGAATGCATTCTACAGTCATATATAACTAATTAGAACACATAAAAAATTAATAAAAATAAAGAAACATTACATTTGAACTCAATTGAAGTTGACAAATGAAAATTCAAACAATGTGTCTTAGAGGGCATGCTCTCAATGCTGGGTCAGTTGATGTATTAAAGATATTACATCTGGTAATAAATAAGAATTAAGGCAACACTGAAATAGTATATTCATGGGTAGAACTATTGCATTGAGATTCATTTCTTCAGAGTGTTGACATTCTCTACTATTATGCAATCCTCCCATTTCAATTCACCAAAACTTGTAGAGTTTTCATTATGTACCTGAGCTTAATCAAAAAGAGAAAGATGAAAAACAAGTATGACACTTCACAGATATATTTAAGATTATAATCAAAAATTATTTTCAATACTAAATGGTAATTCATAATATATAGAAAAACACATGTAGTGTGGGAGTCTAAAAATCATTATGTACTCCAGATATGTTTTGGTAATAATAGAAAAATAGCATGTACAGTTTGTAAGAGAGACTTGAGTGCTGAAGTGAGAAAAGGATGTTTTAAGGAAAGTCAACACATTTCCTTATGGTAAGAATATAGGCTGAAATGCATAAAGATGATACTAATTTAAATAGGCTTTTATTTTAATAGGCTTTTATTTCTCCTAAGATATATACTCTGTGGGGGTCTTTCAGTCATATCACAGATACCTGAGAAAATGGTTAACAGTCATAGGATTATGTTGGCTGTAAATCAATTACCCACAAATTTATCTACTCAATAAACACATAGGAGCCAATACTCTTTGAATGTGACAGTGCCTGATGGGTCTGACCACACGAGCTCTGGCCTTTAACAACATTGTGTAGTCCAACTCTCTCTTTTTTTTATAGACACACAGGTAAAGGAGTGAAGATTGGGAGGAGTTCTTCTGTGATGAACAGAATAGGGGTGGAGTTAGGGGAGACATTCTCTTAACAGGAATAGACAGGGAGCTCTTTATTTCTGCTAGATAAGGATGGTTTCCCATATCTCCCACTATTTAATATATTCCAAAATGTTTCTAAGAGCTCTTTTGGGGTCTCAGATCATGGTTCTGATGGAATGGCAACCTGACAGTGAATAGAGCTAACATGGCTACAAATATTGTGATTGGATATTTAACTTCTAATTGTTGAGTCATATTTTCAGCCTGTTGAATCAGATTCCTTATTTATCCCCATGATGGCAGGTGGAGTGTTTGGTTCAGTTGATTCTTACTCTTCTTTCTCCACTTTCACTTCTAGTTCTCCCTGGAGGTCAGAGCTGATGTCTGTGGTTCAATCTTCAACCATTTGAACCTTGGCTCCAGATCCTCCATGCTTCATTTGCATGTTCAGTTACCCAAGTAGGGCAGAATGCTCCTTGTGAAAAGACACAAACATGACCTCTACCCCCACTATTACTGGATCTTGTCATTTCTACTGTCCTGTTTGTAAATCTTTCCACCAAACTAGACCCAATGGACCTGTCACAGTGGATGACAGGTCTATTGGCTGCTCTGTGACCTTCAGAATCACAATTTTAAAAGTGTAAAACAAACAATGAAGAATTAAGTTTAATTTGCAGGTTCTTATTTCCCCCTTTTTGTTTTTGTAATTGTAGCTTAAAAGATAAATGTGTTCATTCTACAATGGATTACTCTTGAGGATTATAAGAAATACCTGTTTTGAGTTCAATACAAAATTGGTTGCAAAACTGCTGAAAAGAACTACTATAGGTCAGAGCATTATCAGTTTCAATCTGTAATGGACATCCTAATACTCCAAAAGCAGCTGGACAATGAGAAATAATTCATTGAGTCTTCTCTCTTTTGTATTTCTCTTTATTTATTCTAGGTGACTAACACAAATGTACATCTTAAATTACATTTAATTATTGTTTCTTCTTTAAATGCCCAAGAATGGCTATGTTTTGGCTTAACTGTTTTTGTAGGGGTTTAAGACCAAGCTGGTGGAATTGACCTTTTCCTGTCTCTTCAGTCAGTTGAGTTCCCACAGGGTTCACTCATGGGAATTTGAGAACAGCTTCTTAGCTCCTGTTGTTCCATTCAATAGGTAGGATCTTCTAGGTGAGGTGGCATCCCTTGGAGACATCAGGGATGTCTTCCTTTTCCAGTGATCCTCCTCAACATCAGGTGCACTGTTTGACTTTTCTTCCTCTAGTAGTTCCATTAATCTCCATGATCAAGAGGTCACGTTAAACAGAGTTGCAGAGCTCCTTAGAGAAGTTCTCTGGTTCACTGGATTCAGGCTGACTCTGAGGGAAAGTATCAAATACTGGTTTTTATGATCCCTTTAATTTACTCTCAATCACTAAGTTTGCTCTTAAACATACAACAAGCCAGTCTCATCAGTCACAATGTAAGAGTCTTGGGCTTTAACTTCAATACCTATAATTTTACAGTTATATACAACACTTTAATTTAATTGGAGTCTATATTATCTTATCTGTCCTATAAGTGATGCCTTACTATCTCAAATTAATTTAGGATTTTTGATCTTGAAGCAGTACTTCTGCAAAATAATAATCAGGCAACAGTTATAGATTTCCAAGGAAAATACAAAATGAGATTAACAACAGTAAAAACATATTTAGTTTGCATTATAACTATTTTGAATTTTGGCTGAGTTACACATTACATCCCCTCTTTGAGATCACAGAAATTTTACAACAAAAAAGGTATCTTTTGACTGTAGCTTTAAATGAGTTGAAGACTGGCTTATTTTGGAGCCTTTGTAATTTGGAGTAAGATGGAAGGCAGAGCCTTATTTCAAATAAGGTGGGTGTATTCACAAATCCTAAGTGTTCTAGTTCTGCAGCTGATCCCTTTCTCCTATTTAAACATTTTACAAAGTTTACATACATTGTTTCCAGACTCTTTATAAAGATCAGTCAACACACTATGATATTGCTTCTAAAACATGAATCAAGGAGAGGCTGAGAGAGATTTTAGCTTTCCTTTTATGTAGCAAAGTGACAAAATGTTTCCATGTTTCACAATATTAACTTTTAAACAAACCAGGCTCTCACTTATCCTTAGACATACATTTTTATTTTTATTTCAGTGTAGAAGATAACAAAATTTGGCATATATTCTATTTATAACAGTTCCTGTTATAGGATGTTAAATGATCTAAATAAATTCTCAATAAAATTCACTATTCTTTATACATTTAAATTTACCATTACAGACAATTTAGTTTGACAATGGTAGCTTGATAAATTTTCTACTTTAAAGATTTGCATTCCTGGATGATATGAGTATATTTAATATTGAAAGAAGGGTGACCATCCAACAATTATCTTGATATATTAATATTAACCAAGTTTAGTTTTTAAAGGAAAATTGAGACTGTGTAATATAGTACAATACCCTACAAGTTATTGTTTAACCATAATTGTACAAACCCTAATTTATAGGACTATTTTTTCTAAAGAATAAAACTTAATAAAAAGAATTTTAAGAGTAAATTAGTGTTTTAAATAAATCCTTGTCATTTTAAAATATGGATGAAACTTTGGTTTATACCAGTACAATAGTAATTGACATTAGAAAAATTTTAAATAGCCTTAATTGATTGACTCACATACACATAACCAAATTTATTACACACAAACTTGTTGAAATTTGCCCTTTATTTACACACAGACTTTCTTAGCACTTACTTAGACCGTCATGTATTTCACCACACAAAGATGTTCCTACCCAGAAATATTTTTTCAATATAGTAAACACATTTCCATAGCTTGAATCTTTAATATTTTTTTAACTGTTGCCCTTTATTTGTTCTCATTCTGGAGTAATGCATGACAATTTTTAATTTAGTTAAATTATTCAATTTAATTATATGAAATATTTTATTGTATTTACATTACTCTAATAAGAACACAGATGAAAATTTTGGATCCCTTTGTATATAGGATTGAACTGGTTAGAACTTAATTCTTAGTAAAATTGTTTTTAGTGATAACACAAAACAATTTTAAACACTTTTTATTTACCAATCTATGAAAACACCAATAATGTTCAAATATGTTACCCCATGGAATTTAAGGAGCTAAGAGTACTCAATGTGATTTATCAGTTAGCATATTAACTGTTGTATATTAATCAGATTTCTGTAGCAAAATGTATCTGAGCAATTCCATACATGTCAAATCTAACTTACTATTTTAACAGTGAATAGAAGATTTTAGAAAATTATCATAATTTTAGTAATTATCATCTCTAATGTTGAAGTCCCAGGAACAATAATTGTCCGGAGCAAGGAGGTCACATACCCTGCCTTTCCTCAAGGTCAAGCGCCCTGCCTTGCCTCATGTTGAGCTAAGATAGCGCCTGCCAGATGCTGGCGGGGTGTGCTTCTACCAGTACACACAACTGTCAGACTATACCAGGTGCATCAGACTAGTTTGCATGGTGCTTCATGATTGGCCAACTACACTTCCTTATTGGAGTTCTAGTGCTCAGACTAGTCTTGCCTTTGTGCGCTTTGCCCGGATTGGTTATTGTACTATATATTAACTGTGTTTATTCCCCTAATAAAAGAGACTTGATCAGGCTTTTGTCTGGTCTCCATTTCCTGTGTCTCTTGTCTCTCCAAATCCCCGCTCCCCCCTCCAGGTTCCCTTTGAAGTCCTGCGGGTTGGGAAAATTTGCGCCAAATGGTGTGACTTTGGATACGGGGGGAATTCACGAGGGAAGAGGCGTCTAAGTGTTCGGCTGAAGAAAAAAAGTGAAAGTCAGTTCGACAAAGATCACTGCAGAAACCTGCCACGCCACTCTTAAAGGTACAGTAGCACCTAACTATGGGACAAGAATTAAGTAAGCATAAAGTTTTTGTTAAGCAATTAAAAGAAGCTTTAAAGACATGGGGAGTAAAGGTTAAGAGTAATGGTTTTTTAAGTTTTTTGACCTTATTAAGGACACCTGTCCGTGGTTTTCACAAGAAGGAAGCATTAATAAAAGAAGTTGGAATAGGGTGGGAGATGCTTTGGGAGATTATCATAGAACGTTTGGCCCAGATAAAGTTCCTATTACAGCTTTTGCTTACTGGAGTCTCATAAAGGAACTTTTAGAACATACAACAAATAATTCTGATATAGCAGCAGCAGTTACTCAGATAGGTGCATTTTAAAAGCAGTTACAAGTCCTTTTCCAGATGTAGGCAGCACAGATGTTAAAAAGAAAACTCAACATCAGAACGAAGCGCCACATAAAATTTATCCTTCATTGACTCGTTTTAAAGACCCTTCAAATGAGAATAAAATAGATGATGAGGAAGTTGATTTGGACCTCATAAATGAGGAAGCCTCAAAATATCATAATCCCGACTGCCTGCTTAAACAAGGACAGTCTGTTTTCTCATATCCACATCCCTATCGCACACCCTCTGCTCCTATGGCAATGGCGGTGATAGAGCCAAAGAAAGACCTTAAAGAAAAAATTAAACATTTGGAGGAACAAATAAATCTAGAAGAACAATACCAAGCTCTGATTACCAGGTTACAAAAATTAAAGACAGGCAATGAGTCAGTGCCTAGTACTGATAGATTTAAAAGGGATATTCATCCTCAAATTCTATCTGGACAACAGTGTCCAAGAGGAGGAGTTCCCTTAATCAACGGGGATTTAAAACCCCCTCTTCTAAGTGCTTTCCCTGTTACTGAGAAAAGAGATAATCAGGGACAACCCTGGAGATACCACACTGTCTTTGATTTTAAAATCATAAAAGAATTAAAAACTACAGTTTCTCAGTATGGAACTAGAGCGCCATACACCCTTGCTATTTTAGACTCCATAGTATAAAATTGGTTAACACCACAGGATTGGAATATTGTAGTTAGAGCCACACTGACTGGAGGTGACTTATTGCTTTGGAAGTCTGAATATTTTGAAAATTGAAAAGAGACATCTAAAAGAAATCAACAAGCAGGAAATGGCTGGACTTTTGATATGCTCACTGGAGTAGGTGATTATGAAACCACAGACAATCAGATGCAATATGACCCTGGAGCGTATGCTCAGATACAGGCGGCAGACACTAAGTCCTGGAGATAATTGCCTGTTAAGGGAGACATCAACATGTCTCTTACAGGAGTCAAACAAGGCCCCGATGTGCCATTTGCTGACTTTGTTCACAGACATATAACAACGGCTATTCGTATTTTTGGCAGTTCTGATGCAGGTCTTGACTATGTCAAGCAACTTGCTTATGAAAATGCCAATCCCGCATGCCAAGCCACTATAAAACCTTAGAGAAAACAGACAGACTTAACAGGATGTATTCGTCTGTGCTCAGATATAGGACCTTCTTATCAACAGGGCTTAGCAATAGCAGCTGCTTTTAGTGGACAGACAGTTAGGGACTTTCCTAATAATAAAGACAAAAACAAAAGGGCCTGTTTTAAATGTGGCAAGGGCGCACACTTTGACAAAGACTGCAGATCAGATTTACAAAAAACTCTTGAGGCCAAAATACCTGGTCTCTGCCCTAGGTGCAAGAGAAGAAAACTTTGGGCTAATGAATGCAAGTCCAAAAGAGACAATCAGGGAATTCTCCTTCTGCCACATCAGGGAAAGGGGAGGAGGGGACTGCCTCAGGCCCCAAAACAAGCATATGGGGCAATCAGTTTCATTCCATCCAACAGCAGCAACAACAATCCATTTCAGAACTCAGTAGAGCAATCCCAGGGAGCGCAGGATTGGAACTTAGTTCCACCTCCCATGTTGTATTAACTCCGGACATGGTCCCTCAAACCTTGAATACTGGAATTTTTGGCCCATTGCCCTCAGGTTATTTTGGCTTAATTTTAGAAAGAAGAAGTTCTACCATGAAAGGTTTACAAGTACTCCCTGGAGTTGTAGATCAAGATTTCTTGGGAGAAATTAAGATCATGTCTAAAACAGATAACAACATTATTACTGTTACTCAGGGAGAAAGAATAGCACAGCTGATACTGTTACCATTAGTTCCAACCAAACACCCAGTTCAAAATCCTAGGACAGGAAATGGAGATTTTGGATCCTCTAATGTATATTGGGTACAACACATAACTGATCAAAAACCTTCTTTGACCTTATGGCTATATGGCAATTTCTTTACAGGTCTAATAGATACAGAAGCAGATGTGACCATAATTAAACAAGAGGATTGGCCTTCTTCTTGGCCTACCACAGAAACTATGACTAAACTTAGGGATATTGGTCAAAGTACAAATCCAAAGCAGACCTCTAAATACCTCAATTGGAGAGACAAAGAAAACAACACAGGTCTCATTAAGCCTTATATCATACCTCATTTGCCTGTTAATTTGTGGGGAAGAGACCTACTATGGGCAGTAGTCATGTGCAGCCCCAATGAAACGGTTGCTGCCCAAATGCTATCTCAGGGATATACACCAGGAAAAGAGCTAGGAAAGGCCGAAAATGGTATTTTACATCCCATACCCAATGTAGGAAAGATTGACAGAAAAGGCTTGGGAAATTTTTGATTTTGGCCATTGACATGCCTGCACTCCAACTGTGTGCAGATCCAATAACTTGGAAATCAGATGAACCAGTTTGCGTTGATCAATGGCCGCTAACTTCTGAAAAACTTGAAGCTGCTCGAATGTTAGTGCAGGAACAGCTAACAGCCGGACATATCATAGAGAGTAATTCTCCTTGGAGTACTCCTATATTTGTAATTAAGAAAAAAATCTGGTAAATGGAGATTACTACAGGACTTAAGGGCTGTCAATGTCACTCTTATGCTCATGGGAGCCCTGCAACTAGGGCTGCCATCTCCTGTAGCCATCCCTCAAGGATATTTTAAGGTAATTATTGACCTCAAACTGTTTTTTTTACTATCCCTCTACAAGTAGATGATCAAAAAAGATTTGCTTTTAGTCTACCATCAATAAATTTTAGAGAACCTGTGAAAAGATATCAGTGGACAGTATTGCCACAAGGAATGTCTAATAGTCCAACCTTATGCCAAAAATTTGTTACTCGTGCCTTACAGCCTATTAGACATTCTTGGAAACAAATGTTTATTATTCATTATATGGATGATATACTCATAGCAGGACAATCAGGAGAACAGGTATTACTATGTCTCACACAACTTAAACAGCAGCTGACTGCAGTAGGACTACAAACTGCTCCAGAAAAAGTTCAGTTACAAGACCCTTATACTTACCTAGGTTTCCTGCTCAATGGGCCTAGGATAATTAATCAAAAGGCAACAATCAGGAGAGATCATTTAAATACACTTAATGACTTCCAGAAGCTTCTAGGTGAGATAAATTGGCTTCAACCATATCTTAAATTAACCACAGGGGAGTTAGAACCATTGTTTCAGATATTAAAAGTAGACCCTAATCCACAGTCATCCAGGATTATATGTCCTGATGCATTAGCTGCTCTTAAAAAGGTGGAGGATGCTATTGCAGGTCAATTTGTTACCAATATTGATTTTTCTCGTCCCTTAATGCTCATTATATTTAATACTTCCATCACTCCAACAGGTCTTTTCTGGCAAGATAATCCTATTATGTGGATTCATCTTCCTCACCCAAAAAAGTGCTATTGCCTTATTATGATGCAGTAGCTGATCTGATTATCAGGGGAGAGAAGATTCTAGAAAATATTTTGGAATAGAACCCTACACCCTATCTCAGGACAAATGACCTTTAAAAAATACTGACACCTGGCCTATAGCTTGTGCCTCATTCACCAGTGATATAGATAATCATTATCCACCAAATAAATAGGTTCAGTTTTGCAAACTACATCCTTTTGTGTTCCCTCGTATTATTAGAAGGGAGCCCTTTCACAACACTCTTGTTGTCTTTACTGATGGGTCATCCACAGGAACAGCTGCTTACACCTTTCTTGATAGAACTGTCACTTTCCAGACAAAATGTACATCTGCCCAACTTGTTGAATTACAGGCTCTTATTGCAGTTTTATCTGCCTTTCCCAATCAACCCCTTAATATCTACACAGACAGTGCCTATTAGCGCACTCAGTGCCACTCCTTGAAACTGTCTCTCAGATCAGACATGTTTCTAAAACAGCATCACTGTTCCTTCAATGTCAGACATTCATCCATAATAGAGGGGAGCCGTTGTTTATTGGACACATCAGAGCTCACTCTGGCCTTCTGGGGCCATTGGTTGAGGGCAATAGAATTGCTGACACAGCCACCAAAATGGTTGCAGTAGCTTTTTCAGATAATATTAAGCAAGCTCAAGACACTCATAACCTACATCATTTAAATGCCCGCTCTCTTAGGTTACTCTATAAAATCACTAGGGAACAAGCAAGGCAAATAGTAAAAGGCTGTACCACATGTGCTACTCATCTACTGGTTCCACATCTACGAGTTAATCCTAGAGGTCTTGTTCCTAACATGGTGTGGCAAATGGATGTTAACCATTTTTTAGAGTTTGGTAAGCTAAAATATATTCATGTTTGCATAGATACATTTAGTGGATTTATATTGGCTACACTTCAGGCTGGAGAAGCAATGGAACACGTAATTGCCCATCTATTATATTGCTTCTCAGTCTTGGGCATACCTAAACAAATTAAAACAGATAATGGCCCTGGATATACAGCAAAAACCTTCGAAACATTTTGTGAAAAATTACAAATTCAACATGTCACCGGAATTCCTTATAATCCTCAAGACCAAGGAATGGTCGAGAGAGCACATCTCTCTCTTAAAACTACTATTGATAAAATAAAAAAGGGGGAATGGTACCCAATCAAGTTTTCTCCCTGTAATATACTCAATCATGCTTTACTCATTCTCAATTTTTTAAAAATGGATGATCATAGGAAATCTGCCGCTCATTGTTTCTGGCACCCGGAATCTCAAAAGCATTTTGCCATGGTAAAATGGAAACATCCACTGGATGGTTCATGACATGGTCCAGACCCAGTCTTCATCTGGGGTCGAGGTTCCGTCTGCATCTTCTCTCAAAAATCTGATGCAGCCAGATGGCTGCCAGAGCACCTTGTAAGCCAAGTTAATGAAGTTACCTCCTCTTGGGACAAAAATCATCCCTGAGAGTCCTTTCTTTTCCTTCCACAGGAATGAACAAAACATTGCTTCTCTGGATGATAGCTGCCTGTTCACTGCTCTCCTACAGCCATGCACGGTTTGAGGACCCTGCTAAGGCTCGTTAGTATTTACTGGAGCTCAAAAACAATCCATGTAAGTGTGAAGGAGGATTTATAATGAGTACTGATGAGGCAAGTTACAGCCATCATACATCGGTAATCTCCCGAAACAATGCATAGAGATAGACTGTGGCAGTCACATCACATTTTGGACGACACATACACTGTGGTACTGTATTGAAAAACCACAGATTATTCCCACAGTTAATGGCAAATATGCACCTTGTTTGTGCATGACCTTTCACACTTCCTTCCATAGCTCTTGTTATTCCTCAGCTCAGACCTGTTCTTCAGGGAACAAAACCTATTTTACTACTACCTTAATAAAGTCCCATCCAGGATCACCTGGAGGGGATTGTTCTAATAACCCTGGAAAATTAAGTGTTGCGTCATGTCCTGCAGACCTAGTGGGGAAAAGTTTTCTGGTCTACTATGGCACCCCTACATGTGTCTGACGGAGGAGGCCCCCAAGATTCTAATAGAGCCAAGCAAGTCCATGAAAAAATTGAACGGATGTACGGGGAACTGCATCCCAGTCTGTTATATCACCCACTAGCATTACCCAACCACAGACCTTCTGAGATAGACCCTGCAACGTATGATATCCTTGAGGCCACTCACGCCTTCCTTAATCAGTCTAACTCTCCCTTGACTGTAGATTGTTGGCTTTGCCTTCAGCAAGGATATCCTGTTCCACTAGCTATCCCAATTGATTATAGAAATACTCTGCTACCGACCTCACAGTGATAAGTTATAAGACTATGACCAATCTTGATGCGTCTTGGTCCAGTTTTACTGGTAGAAATTGCTTACCAACTCCACCATTTCTAGTACAGCCATTCATGTACTCCAATACTACTTGCTTTTGTTCACCTGGCTATAATAATACCTGGGATTTAGATGTAAGAACTATAACCTTTAGTGGTTGTTCTGGGACATTCAATCTTTCGCAGCCATTGTGCCCCCCAATGGCACTGTGTTCATTTGTGGAGGTAATAAGGCTTTTACTCAACTGCCTATCAACTGGACTGGACTATGTGTCTTAGCTGCCTTACTCCCAGACGTAGACATTATTCCAGGAGATGAGCCTGTCCCTATACCAACAATTGACTACATTACAGGGCGACCTAAATGCGCTGTCACTTTCATTTCTCTACTTGCAGGACTTGGAATAACTACAGCAGTGGCCTCAGGTACTGCTGGTTTGGGGGTCTCTCTTACTCAAGATAATAAATTACCCAGACAATTGATTTCTGATGTACAGATATGCTCAAACACCATACAAGATCTTCAGGATCAGGTATATTCCTTGGCAGAAGTGGTCCTACAGAACAGAAGAGGTTTAGACCTTCTAACTGCCGAACAGGGAGGCATTTGTTTGGCTGTGCAGGAGAAGTGCTGTTTCTATGCCAACAAGTCAGGAATCGTTAAGGACAAGATCAAACAGCAGCAAGAAGACCTAGAAAAATGCCAATGAGCACTGGCTGATAATCCAGTATGGACTGGATTCAGTGGACTCCTTCCCTATCTCCTTCCTTTCTTAGGTCCCCTCCTTTGTTTGCTGCTAGTCATATCTATAGGTCCTTTGATATTCAACAAGATTATGGCTTTCATCAAAGCTCAAATTGAGGCTGTACAGGCAAAACCTATTCAGGTTCATTACCATCGACTGGAGATGATGGATTGTGATAGTGCAACATTTGATCAATATTAGATCCTATTAGACCATCACCCCTGTGCGCTGAACTGGTCAGCCAATGACGATTAAGATTCGTGGGAGCGCATACCAACCTAAGACAGGAAATGAGGGCTAGAGCCTCATTATCCAATGACGGGTAAAGATGTTGCTCTGGCATAGACAACCTAAGACAGGCACAGTTCCTGAGGGATTGTCACTCCAGCTCTATAAAATAAAAAAGGGGACATGTCCGGAGCCGGCAGGTCACATGCCCTGCCTTGCCTCCAGGTCACGCGCCCTGCCTTGCCTCAAGGTCACATGCCCTGCCTTGCCCCATGGTCACGCCCCCTGCCTTGCCTCATGTTGAGCTAAGATGGGGCCTGCCGAATGCTGGTGGGGCATGCCTCTACCTGTACACACAACTGTCAGACTATACCAGGTGCATCAGACTAGATTGCGAGGTGCTTCACGACTGGCCAACTACACTTCCATATTCGATTTCTGGTGCGTGGACTAGTCTTGCCTTCATGCGCTTTCCCCAGATTGGTTTTTCTACTTTATATTAACTGTGTTTATTCCCCTAATAAACGAGACTTGATCAGGCTTTTGTCTTGTCTCCATTTCCCATGTCTCTTGTCTCTCCCAATCCCTGCTTCCCCCTCCAGGTTCCTGTTGAAGTCCTGCGGGTCGGGACAAATACTAGATGTTTTATAGACCACAATGTTTTATCAGTGTGACCACCTAGAGACTTTTGTGTTAAGTAATTTTAAAAACATTTTACTTTCATTTGCTTACACAATTTAGATTAAATTTTTTGAATCACTTCAATTAATGGGATCTGTACCCTTTTTTTAAATTTTAATTTATGAGCATCTATATATCAATTTTGATATTTTGTACATGATTTTTGGATGTCATATATGGACAGACAACACAATATACACATAACACAAAAGCAAAGATCTTGTAAATTTTTATAGGAGAATCTCCATTGTAGTGTAACAGATGTCAAAAACTCTACTTGAATAAACAATAGGACCAATCAAGAGAAAGTACTGACTTCAAAAAATATAGGATATAAGAAAAATAGGAAAAGTCCTGGAAAAATGACAAAGACATTAATTATTTTAGAAAAGTACCATAAATTTACTTTTTATGTTATATTAGTTGGAGTTCAGGTCAAAGACATATTTTCCACTTTTTTTCTTAGATTTGAAACTGGCTTCCTACTAAACCTGCAGGCATCTTCCATTAAAATTTCAGTGTAAGCCTTCACTGATATCTGTAAGGAGATAGGGGAGACATTATCTGTTCCAGGAAAATCTTGATGCTGAGGGCATATTAACCATTTTTTATTTTCAGGGCAGGTTTGAATGTCAAAGAAAATTAAGAAACCTTGCTTTTTATTAATTTTTTTTCAAGAAAAACCAGTTAAACTTGAACTCCTTTTGAAGTTAAATTATCCCTATCCATTATTACATCCATGGTATCCAGGGGCAAAGTGTCATAAATACCCATAGGAATTATTTGTTGACCCATTTTTTGAGTTAGTACAAACTTTGAGTTGTGATTGAGGTCCAGCACTTTTGCTCCAGAGAGAAGGCCTCTCAGAGGCATTTTGAGAATGGGCCTGCACATAAGGAGACTGGGTAAGTTTGAGTAATGGCTGAGCTGGAGACAAGGACTGCTCTGGAATAGAAAGTGACATTCTCATTGTTTGGTGGGTCCAAACAATTCCAGTTTTTTATTCATGTGAACCCAGTTTGCTCAGTTACACCTATGTGGGCATGGCACTCCTTAGTCCAATGGTGTCCCTTTCCAAAGTGAGTGCAAATCTCTAGAACATTCTTTGACTGAACTTTTTTGATACAGCTAAAACATCATTTCATAGAATTTTCCTCCTTTAAAGGAGGCTGTATGAATTGTTTTACAGAGGCAGTCATAGTTACAAATACTGAGCATGTTAATTAAACATCAGAACAAATACAAATGCAATCTATTATTTTCTCTTTCTTACATTCTGGCCAAATCACTACTTTGCAAGCTTTATTAGCATATAGAAAAGCCAATTGACTAAAGTTTCAGAGGTACTCAGATCACTGATTAGACAGTTTGTTGCTTGTTATAAATGTGCTATAAAGTCTGAAAAATCTTTTCTGGCCTCTGCCAAATTCGAATGGGGTCTAGAGTTTTCTCTCCCTGGGCAGGGAATTCTCTCCAAGCTCTTTGTGCACATTCACTTATTTGAGCATACGTTTGAAAATAAGTTGATTGTTCTCCCAAGTCAAAAAATTTTCCTGAACCAGTAAGCATATCTAAGGCAATCTGAACTCCATTTAGTATATTGATTTCTACCTGATCTGAACAATTGTCTATCATACTGGATTTTTATGTTAAATACAGTCCATTGGAAAGAGAGTCATTAAGTGGTAGGTCTTCATTACTTATTTACTGTAAGAGGCTAAGTATTAAAGGCATGTTTGATCAATACACAGAGCATGCTAATTTTCACTTCCTTAATGGTGTAAAAGGAATAGACACATGAGTTCTTTTTGTTGCATCACAACTTTGAGAATCAGTTTGTTCAAAAATGGGGTGTAAACTGAATTTTGATAATTCCTTTTTTGCCTTATTAACAGTGGTAGAAATTCTTGATCTTGTGAGTTTAAGTCCTTTTCTAGAGCCATGATGGGTCACTGGAGCAGGATCTTTCAAATATAAATTACAGGGGTGCCATATTAACTCATCTTCCTCTACATCTGAATGCCTCTCAGTCCCAGGAATAGAAGTTTTGCCCTCACCATTCAGTATCTCTTTTCAATGGGGAACTGCTCAACCACAAAAAAATGTTTAAAATATGTTCCCAGAAGAAAAAGAGGTCTGGGTGGAAGATTATTACTGACTCTTAGATTTAAAGCTCTTAACAGCATTTCTAAGTACCATGATTAAATCTCTTAAACTCCATAAATCAACATCTGTGTCCAAATAAAAGTAAGCTTCTATTACAGTCCAAACTTTCTCTACATTTTCAACTGTGCTCCAAGGCATGTTAGTGGAGATGCAATGTACATAGAATTTCTGGCCTAGTTTTCCACAAGCATGTGAATCAAGTGATTCTTCCTCAGAAAACCACCTGAATCACTTATAAAAATTGAGCAAGATTATCTCTTTGTACATCTTGTCCCTTTTGTGTTAAGACTGTTTTCAGGATAGCTAAGTAATTTTATCTCTCCATAGATATTTACCCTTAAATACCGATTAGGATCTTTTCTTCCCAGGATTCTAAACTTTTGCACTCATCTCAGCCAAGGTAGGCCTCAGTCTCATAGAGTCAGAGATGCAGGCAGGCTTTCCTGATAAAATCTGTAGTAGAAAAAAGACACATCACATCAAAATCTCTGGGACACTATGAAAGCAGTACTTAGAGGAAGATTTATTTCATGGGGCGCATTCAACAAAAGAAGTAAAAATCAACAAATAAAGTACTTAAAACTACAGCTCAAAGCCCTAGAAAAAGAAGAGCAGACCAACACCACAAGTAGTAGAAGATAGGAAATAGTTAAATTCAGAGCTGAAATTAACAAAATTAAAACAAAAGAACAATCAGAAAAATTAACAAAATAAATAGTTGGTTCATTGAAAAAATAAACAAAGTTGATAAACCCTTGGTCACACTAACAAAGAGGGAGAAAACTCAAATTACTAAAATTCGGAATGAAAAAGAAAAAATCACAACAGACACGAGTGAAATACAAAACATAATTAGAACCTATTTTGAAAATCTATATTCCAACAAAACAGAAAACCTCAAAGACATCAAACAGTTTCTAGAGACATATGAATTACATAAGCTGAATGAGGAGGACATACACAACTTAAATAAATCAATTTCAAGCAATGAATTAGAAGAGGTCATCAAAGGCCTGCCAACAAAGAAAAGTCTGGGACCAGATCAGTTCTCAGCCAACTTCTACAAAACCTTTAAAGAAGAACTCATTCCAATACTCCTCAAAGTATTCCATGAAACAGAAGAGGAGGGAACCCTCACAAACTCATTCTATGAAGCCAATATAACTCTGATACCTAAACCAGACAGAGACAAATCGAGGAAAAAAAAATTCAGACCAATATCCATAATGAACATCAATGCAAAAATTCTCAACAAAATTTTAGCAAATCACACACAAAAATATATTAAAAATAAAGTGCACCACAATCAAGCGGGTTTTATCCCAAGGATGCAAGGTTTGTTCAACATCTGGAAATCAATAAATATCTTTCACCATATCAACAGACTTAAAGTTAAGAATCACGTGATTATTTTGATAAATAAAGAAAAAGCATTTGATAAAATACAACATCCCTTCATGCTCAAAACACTAGAAAAAAATAGGGAGAGTGGGAATATTCCTTAACATTGTAAAAGCCATCTATGGTAAGCCCATGGCCAATATCATTCTAAATGGTGAAAAACTGAAAGCATTCCCCCTAAAAACTGGAACAAGGCAGGGATGCCCTCTTTCACCACTTCTATTCAACATCATCCTTGAAACTCTAGCCAGAGCAATTAGACTAACCAAAGAAATTAAAGGGATACGAATAGGAAAAGAAGAATTCAAACTATCCCTGTTCACTGATGACATGATTACATATTTAGTGGCACCCAAAAATTTCACCAGAAAACTTTTAGAACTCATAAGTGAATTCAGTAAAGTAGCAGGTTAAATCCAATGCATTTTTATACATAAGTGATGAATCTTCAGAAAGAGAAGTTAAAAGAACTACCCCATTCCCAGTAGCGTAAAAAAAAAAAAAAAAAAAAAAACTTGGGAATCAATCACACAAAAGAGGTGAAAGATCTCTACAATGAGAACTACAGAACACTAAAGAAAGAAATTAAAGAAAACCTTACAGGATGGAAAGATCTCCCATGTCTTGGATAGGCAGAATTAATATTGTCAAAATGGCCATACTACCAAAAGTGCTATACAGATTCAATGAAATTCAATTAAAATCCCATTGATGTACCTTACAGAAATAGAACAAGCAATTATGAAATTCATCTGAAAGTATAATAAACCCAGAATAGCTAAAACAATCCTTAGCAGGAAGAGTGAAGCATGGGGTATTGCAATACCAGATATTCAACTCTACTACAAAGCAATAGTAACAAAACGGCATCGTATTGGTACCAAAATAGACAGGTAGATCAATGATACAGAATAGAGGACATGGACACAAACCCAAATAAATACAATTTTCCCATACTAGACAAAGGATCCAAAAATATGCAATGGAGAAAAGATAGCCTTTTCAACAAATGGTGCTGGGAAAACTGGAAATCCATGTGCAACAGAATGAAACTAAGCCCCTATCTCTCACCTTACACAAAACTCATCTCAGAATGGATCAAGGACCTTGGAATAAGACCAGACACCCTGCATTTCATAGAAGAAAATGTAGGTCCAAATCTTCACCTTGTTGGCTTAGGATCAGACTTCCTTAACAGGACTCCCATAGCACAAGAAATAAAAGCAAGAATCAGTAACTGAGATAGATTCAAACTAAAAAGCTTTCTCTCAGCAAAGGAAACTATCAGCAATGCGAAGAAAGAGCCTACAGAGTGGGAGAAAATCTTTGCCACTCATACTTCAGATAGAGTGCTAATTTCCAGAATCTATAAAGGACTCAAAAAATCTACACCAAGAATACAAATAATCCAATCAACAAATGGGCTGAGGAAATGAACAGACACTTCACAGAAGATGTACAAGCAATCAACAAACATATGAAAAAATGATCAACATCTCTAGTAATAAGAGAAATGCAAATCAAAACTACCCTAAGATTCCATTTCACCCCAATTAGAATGGTGATTAGTAAGAATACAAGCAACAATAGGTGTTGGCGAGGATGTGGGGGAAAAGGTACACTCATACATTGCTGGTGGGGTTGCAAATTATTGCAGCCACTCTGGAAAGCAGTATAGACCTTTCTCAGAAAGTGTGGCATGGACCCACCATTTGACCCAGCTATCCCACTCCTTGGCCTCTACCCAAAGTACTTAAAATCAGCATAGTACAGAGATACAGCCACATCAATGTTCATTGCTGTCCAATTCACAATAGCCAGACTAGAACCAACCTAGATGTCCTTCAATTGATGAATGGATAAAGATACTATGGTATATATATACAATGGAATATTACTCAGCCATAAAGAATGAAAAAATTGTGGCATTTGCAGACAATTGGATGAAGTTGAAGAATATGATGCTAAGTGAGATAAGCCAATCTCAAAAAACCAAAGGGCAAATGATCTCGCTGATAAGCGGATGATGACATATAATGGGGGGGTTGGAGGGGTTAGCATTAAGGTTAGGGTTAGCTTCAGGGTTAGGGTTAAGGAGGGTGGCAAGAAAGGAGGAAGGAAAGACTATATAGAGGGAAAAGAGTGGTGGGAGGTGGGAGGGGGAGGAAAAATGACAGAATGAATCAAACAAACAACATTACCCTATGTAAATTTATGATTACACAAATGGTATGCCTTTACTCCATGTACAAACAGACATACAACATGTATTCCATTTTTTTACAATGAAACAATGACCCACTTAAAAAATAAGAACTAAATACTTATTCTTGATTATTAGACCATATCCTATTTAAATTCAATTTTCTTAGTAAGGGTTTTCAATTCTGTTTTTGGAAGAGTGAGCTATTTGAATGCAGGGTAGAAACTTTTGATGAGTGGTTATATAAATTAGAAAACTCATTGGATTCCCCAAATTGTATAGTCTGCCTTTCTCCCAGAAGTTATAACACATAGTACTTTTTTTATATAAGAATTGGGAATAAATTTATGCTTTGAAACAAATCAAGGAATATCCTAAGTTATATTATATGTAATAATGATGTGTTTCATGACAATCAGAGAAAAAACAGAAATAGGGAGATTTAATAACGGACACCATATTCATTTAAAAAAAAAACAACTAGCAGATTCTTTCTTTAAATGTTTCTTTGTACTTCTCATTCATTTGTCTTAGGACACTTGCATCTCTTATTCTCTCTTTTTGTACTTTTAATCCAGTGACACTTCACCACTGAACTACATTTCCAGTTCCTCTTTTTTATATTTTTATTTTGAGGCAAGTTTTCTCTTACCTGCTGAGGTTGCATTCAAACTTGTGATCCTCCAGACTTAGCTTCTTGGGTTGCTGTGATTATACGTGTGGGCTACTATACACAGCCTAAGGTTTTGTCCTTAATAAAAGTTTTGCTTACTATGAAGATTTCAAACAAAGTATGTTATTTTATCTGTGATTTCTTTCATTTTTCCCTTTAGTCACTTAACTATGAAACAGTGTTAGTCATTGGGAATATACTTACAAGCTGGATAGTCTGTGTTAGTGTCTGACCTCCAGAATCATATATTTAAATAAATTGTACTTTGTCAACTGAATTGTTCTGCAGTGAAAATTTAGCTGTATCTTTAAAATATTATGTATCTAACTATAAAATGTACATGAGTGTGAGCACAGGTTGTATGCATCCTTTGCATTTACTGGAGTGGGCAGACAGTCCAGTTCTTAATCACAGCAACATAGGCAGCATTGTGCTAATTCTTTTTTTAGACTTCATCCTTTTAGTAAGACATTCTGTTTGACTTGCAGTCTTTGATAATACTGGTTTTGTTTGTGCTGATGTCATGTCATTGATTTCACACTTTTATGTGTGACATATTTTCCATAATTATCTCATAAAACTTAAGATAATCAATATTTATTAAATGTGCACAACTTGCAAGATAGTTCTCATATATAATATCGGGGCCTAGAATTGTAGTTAATAATTTTAAGTAATTAACCGCACTAGAAAAACTTACTGGAAGCTTCCCTGGCCTGAATCCTGCAACCCTCCATTCTTTCCTACCCTCCCTACATCCTTTCCACTCTGGGCTCCTGGTCCCATTGCTCTTTCTCCCTCCCTTTCTTATTCTCACTCCACCTGGCCTTCTCCCTCTTTTGTCCTGAACAGCTCTGCTGGGCATTTGTTGGCCACCTTGCACTGGGTCTTGCAGCTAGCCTTCTGCCAACCACATTGTGATGGAAGTTCTGCAGCTAAATCCTGCTGCAAATTTGTCTTTCAGTTTTGCTGCAGTATGTGGGGGCACAAAGAGTCCAGGACAATTCCCAGGCCTCTGGTCAGGTACTTGTGGCCTTCTGGGGTCCCCAGAGCATGATCTTTCCTCTCAGGTCACCACTCTGACACACACCATGCACAGTCTCAATGGGCTCTCCAGTAAGAATCACACAGAGAGCCTGTCCTTTCACTGCTTGCTGACAGGTCTATCTCTATTGAGGCAGGCATCTGAATCTTCTTTGTCATCAAAGTCCACTGAATTTTCTAATACATGTCCTTGCATGGTTTCCCTAAGGCTTATATACCCCCACAGGGAAGAATAGATGTTTGAGTAGGTCACCAGACAACCAGCTAGGTTATTTGAAGTAAGCAGTTTTCAGAATTTCCAGTCTTTACTGGTTCAGTAACTATGCTACATCATCAACTTGCAGTGCTACAGAACCTCACCAACTCCTAAGCACTGCACAGTTGTGGGGAGAATGAGGGAGTTGGAAGAGCTGCCAGCAGTCCTGCAAAGGACAAAGCAAATAATTGATCTGTCTTAAAAATTCCATGGAGACCCACAAATCCCAGATATGTCTTTGACCCAATAGAATGGGTCAGTCACAGAGAAAACATTAACCAGAGGCCAAGCATAGCCCCATGCTTGATGTGTGTTACCACTGATAAGAAGATGGAAATAAAGAAGTTGAGATTTTAGCTCAATTGTGATTCTGCTTGGCCCCTGCTGAGGGCGATACTGTGAGATGTTTCCAGGATGTTTGTGAACATCCTGGAAAATGACTTAAAGATTATGCAGTTTCCCCAGGCATGGGGAGACTCATTAGTGCTCCTTAGGGCAGCACCTTGGATTATAAAAAGGTAAAGAACAGTCTCATGTTCAGCAAGTGCTAGTGAATCTTCTCATCTTCATCCATGCCCTGCAGTTTGATTCCACACATTCTCAAAAGGTGGAATGAGGGCAGGGACATTCCTGTCCAAATTAAGTGCAAGAAGAGTGTCATGCCCACATGAAGGGTATGGTACACTAGGGATTGGAAATCAACCTCAAAGTCAGCTGGAATGCCAAAGTTGATGACAAAAAAGAGCTGCTCTTGGCATTGCATTCTCTGGCTCTGTTTAACTTGGCATTGGGAAGATATTATTTTCTTAAAAGACTTGAGTAAATCTGACCTGTATAAATAACTTAGTTCTTTTTCTGATGTCACTCAGTAACCATGATTGGTTTTAAAAATCTGTCTTTCCTGTTTCATTTTAGGTCTAAGCACAACTCTAAAGAAGCATTTTTATACTACTTCACTGAATTTTTTATTTTCATTCTTTAATATTACTCATAGTTATTTGTACATGGCTATAGAATGCATTTTGATTGATATTCTTAAGTCATGCTATGTGGAATTGGGTGTAGGAGGCAGAAGTCTCATCTTGTCCATAGATATGTGTAATTTTTTTTATTTATGTTTATGTGTAAGGCATCAGAAAGGACACCAATTTGAAAAAGTTCACATTTAAAAATAAAATCAGAGCTATTAGGCATGTGACCACTTTGTGGTGCATATAAATTCAAAAGAGAAAAACCATATTTTGTATTTTAGAAATGCTTTAGAATCTGTTTTGTTGCTCAATAACTCCCATAAGCACTTTAGATTTCTTAAAATTTTTTCTGATTTATAGATTCAGGTTTCAGACATATCATGTCTACATTTATGCATATAAATAGAGAGTTATTTTGTTTCACTCTGATGATGATAATTGCCATTTATTTAGAGAGTCATTATTAAGTGATGGATTTTGAATTTTTTATTTGAGTAAATTGAGGTACTTAGGCAAAGGTGAGATGGTGTAAGGAAAGCCTTTCCTCAAAAATCATGTGTTAGAAAAACACACTCACCATTCCTATAATGTGCTGTACTTTGCAAGAAACATGAGAGAGCCATAAAGCATTCATGTCCTTTGCAAGCTGTGGTATTGCCAATGATTATCTTTGCTTAAGGAAAGATGTCTGAATTTCTTCTTGCTGTTTTGGTATATTAGTTTGAGACTGATGGATCTACTGGCATTTTTTTAGGAGATCATTAGCAATGAAAAAACTTTTGTGTGTCTGTTCACTGAATTTAGCTTTTCATTTCCAACATATTTCTGCAGTTCATGCCCCACAGGAAAATTATGAGCTCTTCCCTTTTCAATATTCAGCTTACAAACTTTGTACAATTGCTTTCATGCAGCATAACACATGTGACAAGATGACACAATGCACAGGAAAATGGTGCTTCTCATTTCAGTATCAGTCACTTGTTTCACATTCTTGGTCCGTATTTGTGCCAGGGACTGTGATACTCACCTGCAGTCTGCATACCCCAAGGGCTGTGAAAAATACCCTGGTCATTATCACAGAGGGCCTTATGTTCTGGGGGCACCAGTCAAGTCAAGAGAATTAGCCTCTATGTCAAGGCAGATTGGCCAGATATTTCTGCATTTAAATGCAAGTTGAAGATTTCCTTGGGAACTAAGGCCAAGAGAATTTCTGGACAAGGTATAATTATGAGGCAGCAGCAAATGTGGTTGGACTTTGCAGGTAGAGCATGCACAGAGCAGCTATTCTCCCTTGCTAGTTTGCTCCTGGCCTACATCACACCTGCTCTGATACTCACTCCCTTCTGTATTTTCAAGGGATCACAGCACCACAAACTCCTCTTAGAAGTCAAATATCACAGATTCCATCTATCCCATTTTTTGAGATTCTGGGGAAATAAAAGAACCCAGAGTTTGTGTGATATTTTTCAAATCAATCAGCATCTAAACCACACACCTTAACTTTATGCAACTCTACTCTCAGCTTCTCCTGACCTGCAGGACTTCAACAGAAACCTGGAGGTGGGAGCAGGGATTGGGAGAGACAAGAGACAAAGGAAATGGAGACAAGACAAAAGCCTGATCAAGTCTCGTTTATTAGGGGAATAAACACAGTTAATATAAAGTAAAAAAACCAACCCGGGGAAAGCGCATGAAGGCAAAACTAGTCTTGCACCAGAACTCGAATATGGAAGTGTAGTTGGCCAATCATGAAGCACCACGCAATCTAGTCTGATGCACCTGGTATAGTCTGACAGGTAAGTATGCAGATAGAGGCACGCCCCGCCAGCATCTGGCAGGTGCCATCTTAGCTCAACATGAGGCGACGCAGGGGGCATAACCATGAGTCAAGGAACATGACCTTGAGGCAAGGCAGGGCACATGACCTGCTGGCTCCGGACAGGTCCCCCTTTTTTATTTTATAGAGCTGGAGTGACAAACCCTCGGGAATTGCACCTGTCTTAGGTTGTCTATGCCAGAGCAACATCTTTACCCGTCATTGGATAATGAGGCTCTAGCCCTCATTTCCTGTCTTAGGTTGGTATGCGCTCCCACGAATCTTACCCGTCATTGGCTGACCACTTCAGCGCACAGGGGTGATGGTCTAATAGGATCTAATATTGATCAAATGTTGCACCATCACAATCCATCATCTCCAGTCGATGGTAATGAACCTGAATAGGTTTTGCCTGTATAGCCTCAATTTGAGCTTTGATGAAAGCCATAATCTTGTTGAATATCAAAGGACCTACAGATATGACTAGAAGCAAGCAAAGGAGGGGAACTAAGAAGGGAAAGAGATAGGGAAGGAGTCCACTGAATCCAGTCCATACTGGATTATCAGCCAGTGCTCGTCGGCATTTTTCTAGGTCTTCTTGCAACTGTTTGATCTTGTCCTTAATGATTCCTGACTTGTTGGCATAGAAACAGCACTTCTCCAGCCTTAACAATGTCCTCAAACCCTCCATGGCTGTAGTAGAGCAGTGAACAAGCAGCCATCATCCAGAGAAGCAATGTTTTGTTCATTTCTGTGGAAAGAAAAGAAAAGACTCTCAGGGATGATTTTTATCCCTGGAAGGGGTAACTTCATTTACTTAGCATACAAGGCACTCTGGCAGCCATCTGGCTGCATCAGCTTTTTGAGAGAAGATGCAGACTGAACCTCGACCCCAGATGAAGACTGGGTCTGGACCATGCCATGAACCATCCAATGGATCTTTCTATTTTACCATGGCAAAATGCTTTTGAGATTCCGGGTGCCAGAAAGGATGAGTGGCAGATTTCCCATGATCATCCATTTTTAAAAAATTGAGAATCAGTAAAGCATGATTGAGTATATTATGAGGAGAATCCTTGATTGGGTACCATTCCCCCTTTTTTATTTCATCAATAGTAGTTTTAAGAGAGAGATGTGCTCTCTCGACCATTCCTTGGCCTTGAGGATTATAAGGAATTCCGGTGACATGTTGAATTTGTAATTTTTCACAAATGTTTGGAGGATTTTTGCTGTATATCCAGGGCCGTTATCTGTTTTAATTTGTTTAGGTATGCCCAAGACTGAGAAACAATGTAATAGATGGGAAATTATGTGTTTTGTTGCTTCTCCAGCCTGAAGTGTAGCCAATATAAATCCACTAAATGTATCTATGCAAACATGAATACATTTTAGCTTACCAAACTCTAAAAAATTGGTAACATCCATTTGCCACACCATGATAGGAACAAGGCCTTTAGGATTAACTCCTAGATGTGGAACAGGTAGATGAGTAGCACATGTGGTACAGCCTTTTACTATTTGCCTTGCTTGTTCCCTAGTGATTTCATAGGGTAATCTAAGAGAGCGGGCATTTAAATGATGTAGGTTATGAGTGTCTTGAGCTTGCTTAATATTATCTGAAAAAGCAACTGCAAACATTTTGGTAGCTGTGTCAGCAATTCTGCTGCCCTTAACTAATGGCCCTGGAAGGCCAGAGTGAGCTCTGATGTGTCCAATAAACAACAGCTCCCCTCTATTATGGATGAATGTCTGACATTGAAGGAACAATGACTCTGTTTTAGAGACATGTCTGATCTGAGAGACAGTTTCAAGGAGTGGCACTGAGTGCGCTAAGTAGGCACTGTCTGTGTAGATATTAAGGGGTTGATTGGGAAAGGCAGATAAAACTGCAATAAGAGCCTGTAATTCAACAAGTTGGGCAGATGTACATTTTGTCTGGAAAGTGACAGTTCTATCAAGAAAGGTGTAAGCAGCTGTTCCTGTGGATGACCCATCAGTAAAGACAACAAGAGTGTTGTGTAAGGGCTCCCTTCTAATAATACGAGGGAACACAAAAGGATGTAGTTTGCAAAACTGAACCTATTTATTTGGTGGATAATGATTATCTATATCACCGGTGAATGAGGCACAAGCTATAGGCCAGGTGTCAGTATTCAGTAAAGGCCAAATGACCTGAGATCGGGTGTAGGGTTGAATAATATTATATGGCTCTATTCCAAAATATTTTCTAGAATCTTCTCTCCCCATGATAATCAGATCAGCTACTGCATCATAATAAGGCAATAGCACTTTTTTGGGTGAGGAAGATGAATCCACATAATAGGATTATCTTGCCAGAAAAGACCTGTTGGAGTGATGGAAGTATTAAATATAATGAGCATTAAGGGATGAGAAAAATCAATATTGGTAACAAATTGACCTGCAATAGCATCCTCCACCTTTTTAAGAGCAGCTGATGCATCAGGAGATATAGTCCTGGATAATTGTGGATTAGGGTCTACTTTTAATATCAGAAACAATGGTTTTAACTCCCCTGTGGTTAATTTAAGATATGGTCGAAGCCAACTTATATCACCTAGAAGCTTCTGGAAGTCATTAAGTGTATTTAAATGATCTCTCCTGATTGTTGCCTTTTGATTAATTATCCTAGGCCCATTGAGCAGGAAACCTAGGTAAGTATAAGGGTCTTGTAACTGAACTTTTTCTGGAGCAGTTTGTAGTCCTACTGCAGTCAGCTGCTGTTTAAGTTGTGTGAGACATAGTAATACCTGTTCTCCTGATTGTCCTGCTATGAGTATATCATCCATATAATGAATAATAATCATTTGTTTCCAAGAATGTCTAATAGGCTGTAAGGCACGAGCAACAAATGTTTGGCATAAGGTTGGACTATTAGACATTACTTGTGGCACACCTTCCACTGATATCTATTCATAGGTTCTCTAAAATTTATTGATGGTAGACTAAAAGCAAAACTTTTTTGATCATCTACATGTAGAAGGATAGTAAAAAAACAGTCTTGAGGTCAATAATTACCTTAAAATATCCTTGAGGGATGGCTGCAGGAGATGATAGCCCTGGTTTCAGGGCTCCCATGAGCACCATAGTGACATTGACAGCCCTTAAGTCCTGTAATAATCTCCATTTACCAGATTTTTTCTTAATTACAAATATAGGAGTATTCCAAGGAGAATTACTCTCTATGATATGTCCGGCTGTTAGCTGTTCCTGCACTAACATTCGAGCAGCTTCAAGTTTTTCAGAAGTTAGCGGCCATTGATCAACGCAAACTGGTTCATCTGATTTCCAAGTTATTGGATCTGCACACAGTTGGAGTGCAGGCATGTCAATGGCCAAAATCAAAAATTTCCCAAGCCTTTTCTGTCAATCTTTCCTACACTGGGTATGGGATGTAAAATACCATTTTCGGCCTTTCCTAGCTCTTTTCCTGGTGTATATCCCTGAGATAGCATTTGGGCAGCAACCATTTCATTGGGGCTGCACATGACTACTGCCCATAGTAGGTCTCTTCCCCACAAATTAACAGGCAAATGAGGTATGATATAAGGCTTAATGAGACCTGTGTTGTTTTCTTTGTCTCTCCAATTGAGGTATTTAGAGGTCTGCTTTGGATTTGTACTTTGACCAATATCCCTAAGTTTAGTCATAGTTTCTGTGGTAGGCCAAGAAGAAGGCCAATCCTCTTGTTTAATTATGGTCACATCTGCTTCTGTATCTATTAGACCTGTAAAGGAATTGCCATATAGCCATAAGGTCAAAGAAGGTTTTTGATCAGTTATGTGTTGTACCCAATATACATTAGAGGATCCAAAATCTCCATTTCCTGTCCTAGGATTTTGAACTGGGTGTTTGGTTGGAACTAATGGTAACAGTATCAGCTGTGCTATTCTTTCTCCCTGAGTAACAGTAATAATGTTGTTATCTGTTTTAGACATGATCTTAATTTCTCCCAAGAAATCTTGATCTACAACTCCTGGGAGTTCTTGTAAACCTTTCATGGTAGAACTTCTTCTTCCTAAAATTAAGCCAAAATAACCTGAGGGCAATGGGCCAAAAATTCCAGTATTCAAGCCTTGAGGGACCATGTCCGGAGTTAATACAACATGGGAGGTGAAACTGAGGTCCAATCCTGCGCTCCCTGGGATTGCTCTACTGAGTTCTGAAATGGATTGTTGTTGCTGCTGTTGGCTGGAATGAAACTCATTGCCCCATATGCTTGTTTTGGGGCCTCAGGTGTGTCCCTTCTCCCGTTTCACTGATGTGGCAGAAGGGAAATTCCTTGGTTGTCTCTTTTGGACTTGCATTCATTAGCCCAATGTTTTCCTCTCTTGCACCTAGGGCAGAGACCAGGTATTTTGGCCTCAAGAGTTTTTTGTAAATCTGATCTGCAGTCTTTGGCAAAGTGTGCACCCTTGCCACATTTAAAACAGGCCCTTTTGCTTTTGTTTTTATTATTATGCATGTCCCTCACTATCTGTCCAATAAAGCAGCTGCTATTGCTAAGCCCTGTTGATAAGAAGGTCCTATATCTGAGCACAGATGAATATATCCTTTTAAATCTGTCTTCTTTCTGTATGGTCTCATAGCGGCTTGGAATGCGGGATTGGCATTTTCATTAGCAAGTTGCTTGACATAGTCAAGACCTGCATCAGAACTGCCAAAAATATGACCAGCCATTGTTATAAGTCTGTGAACAAAGTCAGCAATGGGCTCATCGTGGCCTTGTTTGACTCCTGTAAGAGACATGCTGATGTCTCCCTTAACAGGCAATTATCTCCAGGCCTTAGTGGCTGCCACCTGTATCTGAGCATACTCTCCAATGTCATACTGCATCTGATTGTCTGTGGTTTCATAATCACCTACTCCAGTGAGTATATCAAAAGTCCACCCATTTCCTGCTTGTTGATTTCTTTTAGCTGTCTCTTTTCAATTTTCAAAATATTCAGACTTCCAAAGCAATAAGTCACCTCCAGTCAGTGTGGCTCTAACTAAAGTATTCCAATCCTGTGGTGTTAACCAATTTTATACTATGGAGTCTAAAATAGCAAGGGTGTATGGCGCTGTAACTCCGTACTGAGAAACAGCAGTTTTTAATTCTTTTATGATAGTGAAATCAAAGCCAATGTGGTGCCTCCATGGTTGTCCCTGGTTACCCCTTGTTTCAGCAACAGGGAAAGCCCTTAGAAGAGGGGGTTTTAAATCCCCGTTGATTAAGGGAACTCCTCCTCTTGGACACTGTTGTCCAGATAGAATTTGAGGATGAATATCCCTTTTAAATCCATCAGGACTAGGCACTAACTCATTGTGTGTCTTTAATTTTTGTAACCTAGTAATCAGCTTGGTATTGTTCCTCTAGATTTATTTGTTCCTCCAAATGTTTAATTTTTTCTTTAAGGTCTTCCTTTGGCTTTATCACCACCATTGCCATAGGAGCAGAGTGTGTGCGATAGTGAGTTGGATATGAGAAAATGGACTGTCCTTGTTTAAGCGGGCAGTCGGGATTATGATATTTTGAGGCTTCCTCATTAATGAGGTCCAAATCAACTTCCTCATCATCTAATTTCTTCTCGTTTGAAGGGTCTTTAAAGCGAGTCAATGAAGGATAAATTTTGGGTGTAGCTTCGTTCTGATGTTGAGTTTTCTTTTTAATATCTCTGCTGCTGCATCTGGAAAAGGACTTGTAACTTCCTCCTCTTCACTCTCAAGGGAAATAAGATCTACCTCTCCCTTTTCCTTGGAGGGCTCTCCCTGAAGATCCTGTTTTGATGCTGCTTTTAAAATGTCTTCTGTCTGAGTAACTGCTGATGCTATATCAGAATTATTTGTTGTATGTTCTAAAAGTTCCTTTATGAGACTCCAGTAAGCAAAAGCTGTAATAGGAACTTTATCTGGGCCAAACATTCTATGATAATCTCCCAAAGCATCTCCCACCCTATTCCAACTTCTTTTATTAATGCTTCCTTCTTTTTAGAACCACGGACAGGTGTCCTTAATAAGGTCAAAAAACTTAAAAAGATCATTACTCTTAACCTTTACTCCCCGTGTCTTTAAAGCTTCTTTTAATTGCTCAACAAAAACTTTATGCTTACTTAATTCTTGTCCCATAGTTAGGTGCTACTGTACCTTTAAGTGCGGCGCGGCAGGCTCCCACAGTGATCTTTGTTGAACTGACTTTCACTTTTTTTTCTTCGGCTGAACACTTAGATGCCTATTCCCTCACGAATTCCCCCGTATCCAACGCCACACCATTTGGCGCCAATTGTCCCAACCCACAGGACTTCAATGGAAACCTGGAGGGGGGAGTGGGGATTTGGAGAGACAAGAGACACAGGAAATGGAGACAAGACAAAAGCCTGATCAAGTCTCTTTTATTAGGGGAATAAACACAGTTAATATAATGTGCAAAAACCAATCAGAGAAACGTGTGGGAAGGCAAGACTAGTCTCGCGCCAGAACTCGAATAAGGAAGTGTAGTTGGCCAATCATGAAGCACCATGCAATCTAGTCTGATGCACCTGGTATAGTCTGACAGGTGTGTCTGCAGTTAGGGGCATGCACCACCAGCATCTGGCAGGCGCCATCTTAGCTCAACATGAGACCAGGCAGGGGGTGTGATCATGAGTCAAGGTGCGTGAACTTGAGGGAAGGCAGGGCGTGTGACCTGCTGGCTCCGGACATCAGTTGTTAACTGTCTTCACTCTTTGTGACTGGGAGGGATGTAGGAAAGTGTCCTGACTGAGCAATATCTCAGGTGAGACCAGGCATGTAGGAGCAGAGTCCTAGAGCAATGCTGCTTGGTCCAGTGCTATGCTGGGTGATCTTGGCATTCTCGGGCACTTGTCTGTCCCTCTCTGTGCCACTAGACCCCATAAGCCAACTGCTTGCAGGAGAATACAGCTGTCTAGGTAGCCAACATTCCTGATGAATTCAAAAACAAATTGCACCACATTGTGGGCTGGGAGGGGGTGCAAGTTGTCAGGTTTCACCAGAATCCTTTGTCATGGATGGAAGTGGATCTCACAGATGTCAGATGGGCCATGCCCTCAAAACAACCCAGTTCCATGTGTAGTGGGTAAAGATGTTGGAATTGAATTTCTTGAAAAAAAAAAAAAAAAAGAAAAAACAGAACCCTGAGTCTGACATACATGATCTTCTATAACATCATCAAAGCCGAGCTGACACTTGCCTTGAATTATTTTCAGAAAAAATTCTAAACAGCAGAGCCCTGTGCATAACGGAAAAGCCAGTTTTGGTGATGGGTCTTGCCCATCATCTCAGGAAAGCGTGAGGCAGATGAAGTGGTTCTTTTGGTACTATGGCTGTTTCCATCAGTGAGGGGGTGTTTCAGCAATTCAGCCAGATGGTGTTGTGAGAAATAACAAGGCAAAGGCAAGTGTTGATGGCATACGGGGTCTGGGGTCCCAGAAGTGAAACCAGGTGGAAAAAGAAAACATTCCTCATCAAGTTTCAATTTTCTGCTCTTTATGTTCTCAGTTCTTACTCTCAAGATTCATTACAGAGTGATTGTGGATCAAAGTCATATCCTTGATCCTACATCTATTCAGGTGCCTTTTCTTCCACTCAGAAAATCGCATCAATTGCTTACCAGTCCTCCTGTGATATGAGAACCATTCATGGGAGAAGTTCTCTAATCACAGGGGAGGGAGCAGGCTCTGGGCAGCTAGGTTGTGAAGGGCACGGTGCTTCTAGGATCCAGTAGGAGAAGGAACTTGGCTGCACTCCCCAAGAGAGTTGTGAAGCCTTGGGCAACATGAACTTTGAAGACTGGCTCAAGTGATATGACACCTGCAACCAAGGTTCCAACTGAGGTCACAGAGGAGCGGCCCGAGAACACAGTGGTGTCATGGATCTCATGGCAACCAGAGACCATTTTGTTCATGGCCCTTTCAAGCCCACATTCAAGACTGGCAGCGGCTCAGCTGTGATGAAAAGAGGATAGATGAAGGGAGCAGGTGCCAGTGTCTTGTGTTTTTAAAGAAGTGATTCTATCCTTTTTGCCTGGTCAACTAGAAAACAGGCTCTAAGAGCTTTGCAGCCCCGTGGGCGAAACAGCCCTTCATATCCAGGCAAGAGAACAGGGTGCCCACAGAAGACTGACAGCTCGCACTTCTACACAGGCACACTAGGTGGCCCTGTGCTCTGTTGGCCCCACCATTCACATCAACAGCCTGCTTACCTGGATCTACTGAAGGCTATTAGCCCCCACAATGTCCAGTGGAAGAGGCTGGGACCAAGTGGTGCCTGAGAAGACGTGGTTCAATAATCTTACCAGCAGCACCAGTGGATTTGCACTCCGAACACACTCCTCCAGGGCTGGCCATGCCTGAATTTTTCCAAACTCAGGAAACTAGTCTGGAGTCCTAGCAGCCACACAGAGGGATTTGTGGTGAGTGCTAAGCTCAATAGACCATGTGATGCAGCAGCAGGGCTTAAGCCATCAGTGAACTGGGACACGTCACATTCCATCTGTCGGGATACCCCCCTAAATTAAAAAGTCTGCAAAAGAGACAGCTGGAACATGGGATGAGCGTGTTCCCATAATCTAAGAAAATTAACCCCAAAAGGTCTGTGAATACTCAATTGAGGAGATCCTACATCGGCAAAACCTGAATGTCAAAGCAGAAGGGGTTCCATAAAAACCAACTTTTGAATAGAATTACTGAGGAGGAAAAGCATACCTCAAGCATTTGCAAAGGGTCAAAGCCCCTTACTTTCTTGACATGTTTCTATCACCTGCCCACATGCCATATGTCAGATGTCTTTGCTTTCCTCACTCCCATGTGAGATCTTGGAAAGAGGTGTTTTATGTCATTCCTCACCGTCCAAAGCACAAGGTGTTCATTCCTAGATCCCCGGTAAACATGACAGCAACTCACACCTCGAGTTGTTGTTATGATTCACCCAATTCTAGGCTGCATCTATTGAGGAGGTCCAACAAAATTAACAAGAGTGCATAAAACGGCTCCATTCCTTTTGACATTGGAGCTCCAGTGATATTGGGAGAGTAGGTGGTAAAACCCCTGTGATACTCCTGAATGCTACCTACAGTGGCTGACATCAATTCAGCCTCAAATCCAACCATTACTCATCAAGAAGTCACAAGCAAGACACTGCTAAGCCAAACTGTCAGAGAAACTCCAGGGACAAGAGCGTCTCTCTTTTGTGTTCACCTCTTAGTTTTCCAGTGGACATTGAGGTTCAGTTGGAAAGTGCTCAGGTGTGGAAGTCCCCTTCATTGGCTGAGGGTCCTGGAGTATGTCCAAGGTACCAGGAGAGAGCCAGGTATAAGCGTGGTTGCCATTTTGAATTCCTGCCACCGAAATCAGGAAAAGTATGCACAGGGGGGAAGTTGCTGAGAAATGATTGGCATAAGTGTACTCATGAGAGATCCGTGACCTCTGTCCTATCGAGGGTAGAGTGAGGTTGTGGAACTCATAGTCTGAAGACATGCAGGTGACTGGGCAGCACTGATCTCTTGAAACCCATTTGCAAAGTGAAATGTGTCCTTGAAAACGGGTTGCAGTTGAAAATGGCACAGTTTTTCAGTGTTGATTCATTTTGCGAGGATAGAAGGAAAGAAAAGTAAGTGGTGAGAGCATAGGGGGTTGGGAGGCTCCGATTTGGGCTGGTTTGTTTGGAATCTCCATGGTCTAACAGGGCTGGGCACTGGAACCCGGTCTACGGGCGTGTGAGGCAGTCTCTCTACATGATGGGCTATATAGCCAGCTCCCGATTGCCTGCTCTGAGTTACAACACTTGATCACTTACAGTCCTAATTTGTGAAAATGTATGCAGACAATCATGACCAAGCCAAACTGATGCTTGAGGAATTCTTAATCCTCTTGTTCACCACAATCCCTCAATGCTCTCTTTTGCATGTCAAACTCAAGACCATAGGTGTGTCCAGATGGACAGATTTTTACCCTCCTCACTTATGAGTTAAATGGATGTAACTGAAATCTGAGCACAAATTTGTATCAGGGATCCAAGGATGCCAGGAGCAGGGACAGAGGCAGGACTATGTAGGATTGAGACTATGCTCAAGAGGTGACTAGGAATGGAGACTTTGGGGATGATTCGCATATGCAACGCTCGGCGGTATATTCACAATCTTCTGATTAATTCCTCAATCCTATTTTTTTCTTATTTTTCCATTTGTCATTTTCTTTTCAAAAATTCTAAACAGTAGAGCATTGTGCATAATGGAAAGCCAGTTTGGGGGATGGATCTTGCCCATCATCTCAGGAAAGTTTGAGGCAGAGGAAGTTGTTCCTCCTGTGCTATGCCTGTTTCCCTCACTGAGGGGGTGCTTCAGCAATTCAGCCAGATGCTGTGGTGAGATATAACAAGGCAAAGGCATGTATGGATGGCCCATGGGATCTGGGGTCCCAGAAGCAAAACCTCGTGGCATAAAGAAAATATTCCTCATCCAGTTTCAATTTTCTGCTTGTGATGTCCTCAGTTATTACTCTCAAGAATCATTACAGAGAGATCGTGGCTGAAAGTCATTTCCTTGATCCTACATTCAGTCAGGTGCCTTCACTTCCACTATGAAAAACGCATCAAATGCTTACCAGTTCTCCTGTGATATGAGAATCATTCATAGGAGAAGTCCTCTAATCAAAGGAGAGGGAGCAGGCTTTGGGCAGCTAGATTGTGAATGGCACATTCCTTCTATGCTTTGGCAGGAGAAGGCCCTTGGTTGTAATCCCCACAGCATTTGTGAAGCCTTGGGGAACATGAATGTTGAAGACTGGCTCAAGTAACGTGGCGACTGCACCCCAGATTCCACATTAGGTCACAGAGGAGCCTCCGCAGAACACGGTGGCGTCACGGATCCCATAGCAACCAGAGATCATTCTGCTCCTGGCCACTTCAAGCCCACATTCAAGACTAGCAGCGGCTCAGCTGTGAAGAAAAGAGGATAGACAAAAGGAGCGTGTGCCAGGGTCTTGTGTTTTTAAAGAAGTGATTCTATCCTTGATGCCTGGTCAACTAGAAAGCAGGCTGTAAGTGGTATGCAGCCCCGTGGGTGAAATATCCATCCATATCCAGGGAGGAGACCAGGGTTCCCACTGAAGCCTGAAGCTCTCACTTCCACACAGGCACACTAGGTGGCCCTGTGCTCCGTTGGCCCCACCATTCACACTGACAGCCTGCTCACCTGGCTCTACTGCAGGCTATTAGCCCCCACAGTGTCCAATGGAAAAGGCTGGGATGGAGGGGTGCCTGAGAAGACGTGGCTTAACAAGCTTTCCACTGGCATCAGTGGATTTGCACTCTGAACACATTCCTCCAGGACTGGCAGTGCCTGTTTTTTTTCCAGAGTCAGGAAACTAGTCTACAGGCCAGGCAGCCACACAGAGAGATGGATGGTGAGCTCTCAGCTCAGTAGACCATGCAGTGTAGCACCGGGGCTTAAAGCGATCATTAAATTGGGACACGTCACATTAAATCTGTCAGGTTTGGCCCCCTAAACTACAGAGTCTGCAAAGGGGACAGCTGGAACATAGGATGTGGGTGTTCCATGTGAGGGTGTTTGTCTCCTCTGCTGGCTCATGAAGGAAGGAGGGAGTCATTCACTCAGCATGTTGAATGCAGGAAAGGTCAGACCTTACAAGAAAGGAGAGTTGTTCTGCGCTCACTCCAACTGCCAGGCCAACAGGGTTGGCTGCTTCATTACAACCCACTGCATCCAAAAACTTACCAGGTGGGATTTTCCCAGGGGTATGTCATACTACTCCAAGGTGCAGAAATGTCTTGCCAATCTGCATTCACACAGTGGTTCGTTTTTTTGACCATACTAAATCCCCTCAGTCCCAAGGGTCTGTTGCGATATTGCCAGGAGTCATCCAACCAGCCCTGGGAGGGAGCAGCCTACAAGCCCGTGAGTGAAATAAAACCTTGGTGATGGCATGATAAGCACAGTTCCACAGCCTATAAGACCAGCTTTGAAGCTAGGCCCTGCTGCAAGTGGAATGGTGCAGAGCTTCCAAACTCAATTTTCTAAAGGGGAGAGTAAGGGCTTTCTGGGGCCAGGAAATGCTGGAGAGGATCTTCCTGGAAAACAACTTCAGAGAAGAGACACTATGAAACTCATCATTGTTCATGTTCAACCCACAAATTCCTCGACATATAACAGCGTCTTCATACACTACTAATTCACGATGTAGTTATAGTCCGTTCATTGTGTTTGCAACCATGAACACTAACTCTAATGTCATTGCAAGTACCTCGATGCCCTTGAAATTTTGTTTCTCTTTCTGCTGCTCCCAAGGGAGAGCCGAATATCCGTGTACCGATTCTTTTAGTTTTCTGGCACAAGTACCATGACTAAAGGCTTTCCTAACATCACAGCACCTACCTCACGACCTACAATCTAAACCAGCTGATCCTGGAATATGCAACACTAACCCCTGCCTCTCTGAATGAAGAGTTCACCACAATTTCAGAAATCAATGCCAAAAGTTCTGCGAATATTCAATTGTGAAGACCCTCCATCGGCAAAACCTGAATGTCAAACCAGAAGGGGTTCCATGATAAACAACATTTTAATAGAATTACTGAGAAGAAAAAGCATACCTCAAGCATTTGCAAAGCGTTCAAGCCTCTTTCTTTCTTGACATGTTTCTATCCCCCGTCCACATGCCATACGCCTAATGTCTCTGGATTCCTCCTTCCGGTGTGAGATCTTGGAAAGAATTGTTTTGTGTCATTCCTTACCTTCCAAAGCACAAGGCATTCATTCCCAGATCCGCGGTAAACATGAGAGCAAGTCACACCTCAAGTGGTTGTTATGCTTCACCCAATTCTAGGCTGCATCTCTTGAGGAGGTCCATGAAAATTAACAAGAGTGCATAAACGGCCTCCATTCCTCTTGACACTGGAGCTCCAGTGATATTGGTGAAGCCAGAACTGGGGACAGGCAGTTAGTGTAGAAATAGGGAATCGGGTCAGATCAAGGAAATGGAGGCCATAAAGCCATCTGTGTCTGGAAGTTGGAGACTGCTGTGGGACAATGGAATGTCAACGACCTGCAGAATCCATTGATAACCAAATTTACTTGCCCTTGTCAGAGACTGCAGGTAAGAAAATGCTGAATAATCCCCCCTGGGCCCTTACCTGCCTGAATCACTTTGGCCCTCCCCCTGCGCCATCCACTTTTCACTTTTTCACATCTCACCTACAAATCCAGGCCTAATCCCATAGGCAGGAAGAAAAGAGATAAAGGGGAGAGAATGGGAAAATAAAACCCATAAAAAGGACCGGATTTGCTCATCCCACGTATTCCGCCTTTGGGTCCCCTTCTTCTACCCTGGAGAAGTCTGCTTTTACTTTTCTTTAATACAGCAGCATTTTCCACTCTACATTTGCCTTAGTGTGCTTCTCCGGCATTATACTTCAACACCTAAGGAAGCAGAACTCGTCACAGGTAAAGAGCGGTATCAGATTTGGAGGTCCCACTGAGATCTACGCTGAGGTAAGTAAGCTTTTCTCTTCGTGCACCCCAATCTGTCCGAGGTGCATCTTTCTGTCTCTTTCTTTCTAGAGGGCAAAATGGGCACTCGTCGCCTATGTAAACGCAGTTAGTGCTGGCGCCATTCTTAAGACTCGGGTGAAAGGTTTCCCGGCCCAGGCAAGTTTCCAATAACCTGCTCTGCAGGCATGTTGGGGCTCTGCTGAAGCCTTTTCCTACTTTTCTGTCCAGGCCCGGAGCACAATTGCCGTGAGTACACAGTGTCCCTAGTCCTGATCTGCCCAGGATGCGTGGAGGTGCAGAAAGGGTTGGAACCACTGTGGGGTTCTCAGCCCGGGCTACTCTCCGGTGGACCCCAAAGGTTCCTTCTCTGGATTCCCCCTCCCGACCACCCTAAGGGGTATCCAGGGCGATTGGTAGACAAATGGCACTGAGGGAGAGAGCCAATTACATTTGCCTCCGTATGGGCCTTGCAGCACACCACACACATCCATTCCCTCCTGGATGTTTCCCCTTCACTTGCCGATCAGACATTAAACATTCAGATGGTATGATTAAGAAAATTTAAAAAATTAGTAGAAGAATGCTCAGGTTATCTTTGTTTGCATATTTAGCCTTTGTTAGTTTGTTTAAAGTTTTCCTGTGCTTAAAGGTGCTCAGTGTGTTCTAAGCTGCAGGGAGGATGTATATTTTAATTCGACCCCTCCCTTAAATCCCTCAGAGAACAGGGTATTATGTGTGTAACAATCAATAGGTGTCCCCCTCACCCTTTGGAGATTCCTTTAAGTCTACAAAATAGGCAAGATGTTGTGTAATTCTTTTTTTGTTGTGGGTCCCTCTTAATTAGGAATTTATAGTGGCAGGGAGGAAAGCAGTAATGCCCTTAAGTCTGAATCCTCCAATGGTCTCTAGCACAGGGCAAACTAGAACCCTAGCACTTTGCGAAAGAAGGCCAGAAATCACTTTGGCAAAGCCAAGTAGCGAGAGATGGGTTTTCTGGACCGTATTGAAGCTCAAACTTAGGAAGACATCCCTAAATATGGTCTCCAGTGTGGGCACCTGAGGTCTATTTTTCTTTTCTTCCAATTAGATGGGAGCTTCACTCTCAACAGTATTGCCAGGTTCACCACTAGCCTGCATACTGAAAAACTGGGACAATTTTGACCCACAGACATTCAAGCAAAAGCGCCTCATTTTCTTCTGCTTCCAGGCCTGGCCTCAATACAAACTCTCTGATGGAGAGTCTTGGCTGCCAGAGGGAAGTATAAATTTTAAGACCATTTTACAGCTTGATAGATTTTGCAAAAGGGAAGGAAAATGGCGTGAGGTACCTTATGTTCAGATCTTCTTTATTCTAAAGGAAGACCCCAAATTATGCCAACAATGTAAAATAGACTCAGCCATAACCACCACCATAAAGGAAGAAAACCTTAAAGAGTCACCTACTGAGGGAAAGAAATTTTCTGCTAATGTCCATCAGCAGGCCTCCTGTCCTCCATACCCTGGTCCTTCTCCATCTGCCCCAGTGGACAAATCAAATATACTACCTGTTCAGGAGATGCCAGCAGGAGAATTTGGACCAATTAAAGTATACAACCCTTTCTCCCTCCAAGACCTAAGACAGATAAAAACAGACCTAGGGAAATTTTCAGAAGATCCAGATAAATACATTGAGGTATTTCAAAACCTATGCCAGGTGTTTGACCTCACCTGGAAAGATATTATCCTGTTACTTAACCAGACTTTAACCTCTAATGAGAAGGAAGCCCCCCTAAAAGCAGCTGAACAATTTGGGGATAACCTACACCTTGCTCATGCCCCAGGAGCCCAAACTAGATCTAAACCCAACTATCCATCGGGAGCACAGGCAGTTCCAAGAAATGATCCCGACTGGGATCCAAACAATGAACAGGATGCTTGGAAGATAAGACACTTCCAAATGTTAGTCCTTGAGGCCCTTAGGAGAATCAAACAGAAGCCTATTAACTATTTCAAGGTTTCTGAAATTATACAAGGTCCCCAGGAAAGCCTGGCTATTTTTATGGAGAAACTCAGGGAGGCAATGAGAAAACACACCACAGTGGATCCTGAATCGACAGAGGGCTTTTAAAGGATAAATTTATCATTCAGTCGGCCCCAAACATTCAGAGGAAATTACAGAAATTGGCATATGGCCCTGATCAATCCTTAGATGATATCCTCCGACTTTCAACTTCCGTTTTTTATAATTGAGATGTAGAGGAAAAGAAGGAAAAAGAGCGTAGAGAAAAGAAAAACACTGAAGCGCTGGTCTTAGCCCTAAGAAGAGTTAGCTTCCTGGGTGAAAAAGGAGGAAAACGGAATGTACCTCAGGCCACAAAAGGGGTTTGTTTCCATTGTGGAGAGGAGGGACATTTCAAATGGGAATGTCCCCAAGCCAAATGGCCACCGCTGGAGCCCTGCCCTAAATGTCAAGGCAATTATTGGAAAAGTGACTGTCCTCAGGGGTGTAAGTCCTTGACGCCAGACTCTTCCACACAGGCCTGACGGGGCCGGGGCCGATTCTAATTGCTCCCATAAGTCCTATCACTACGCATGAGCCCCGGGTATGCTTCTCCATAGGGAGCCAAGAGGTCAACTTCCTCTTAGATACTGGCGCCAGTTTTTCAGTGCTAACCTCTTATCCTGGACCTCTTTCCTCTAATACTATAATGGTGCAAGGAGTGTCTGGACGGCCTATTACCAGAAAGTTTACTCCCCCACTGAGTTGTGAGTGGGATGGGATGATGTTTTCTCATGCATTCCTGATAGTTCCAGAATGCCCTACCCCTTTACTGGGAAGGGAATTACTTTCTAAACTTCAGACTTCCATTACAATGAATTTGGGACCACAAGGATCATTGTGTTTACCTCTACTAGAATGTGATATAAACCCTGAAGTATGGGCCACTGAAGGCAAGATTGGATGGGCAAAAAGCACCATTCCAATTAAAATAGTCTTAAAGGATCCCTCTGTCTTTCCACATCAAAGACAATACCCACTATGCCCAGAAGCAAAAAAGGGCTTATTAAAGATCATCGGGAACCTCAAACAGCAGAAACTTTTAGTACCTTGTAATAGCCCATGCAATACACTGATTTTGGGAGTTCAAAAATCAAATGGGGAATGGCGTTTAGTCCAAGACCTCAGAATAATTAATGAAGCAGTTGTTCCCCTCCACCCAGTAGTTCCTAATCCATATACTCTGCTATCTGAGATTCCAGCAACTGCTGCTTGGTTTACTGTGTTAGATTTAAAAGATGCCTTCTTTTGCATACCTCTGGACTCTCAGTCTCAGTATCTGTTTGCCTTTGAGGAACCAGATAGTGGATCTCAATTGACCTGGACAGTACTGGCCAAGGATTTAGAAATAGCCCCCACCTATTTGGACAAACTCTGGTTAAGGACTTAGCAGAATTCAGAGATAAAACATCTGCAATTTTTCTCCAATATGTGGATGACATCCTGTTATGCGCCTCCACCCAGGAGGAATGTCAAAAGGCTACTACAGAACTCTTAAACTTCTTAACCAATCAGGGTTATAAAGTCTCAAAAAAGAAAGCTCAATTATGTCAGCAACAGGTCCAATATTTAGGATTACAACTATCTCAAGGAATCCGCAGACTAGGACAGGAAAGCATAACTCCCATAGGACAATATCCTCTGCCTCAGACCCTAAGGCAACTCAGAGGCTTCCTAGGAATAAGTGGATACTGCAGACTTTGGATTCCTGGTTATGGAGAATTAGCTAAGCCTCTTTACAGTCTTCTGAAAGAAACTTTACAACAAGGAGCAACCAACCTAATATGGGAACCAGAACATATTAAAGCCTTTAAGACATTAAAAGGGGCCCTACTCCAAGCCCCTGCCATTAGTTTACCTACTGAAAAGGAATTTAACCTGTTTGCCACTGAAAGAGGAGGAATAGCCCTAGGAGTGGTGACACAAAAGAATGGACCTATTCAACAGCCAGTAACCTATCTCAGCAAGGAACTTGATATGGTATCTCGGGGATGGCACCACTGTTTACAAGTAATTGCAGCTGTAGCTCTACTAGTCCCTGAGGCAATCAAAATCACCCTGGGAAGAGACCTTATTGTCTACACTTCCCATGATCTCTCAGGAATTTTAAACTCGAAAGGAGGACTATGGCTTTCAGACAGTCGCCTTCTAAAATATCAGGCTTTACTTCTGGAAGGACCCATAACTCAGATAAGGACTTGTTCTACTTTAAATCCAGCTACTTTCCTACCAGAAACATTAGAGGAAAGTCCTGAACATGACTGCCAACAAGTCCTAGCTATGAATTACTCAGCCCGACAAGACCTTCAAAACCTTCCCCTGTCTAATCCAGACCTCACCATGTTCACTGATGGAAGTTCCTTTGTGGAACAAGGAGAACGCAAGGCTGGATATGCTGTGGTGACTCTACATGACACTTTGGAAGCGCAATCTTTGCTCCCGGGCACAAGCGCAAAACTTGCAGAATTGATAGCCCTAACAAGAGCCCTGGAACTAGGGAAACAACAGAGAATTAATATTTATACTGATTCTAAATATGCCTACCTAATCCTGCATGCTCATGCAGCAATTTGGAAAGAAAGAGGATTTCAAACAACTGAGGGAACAACTATAAAAAAACTATAAACAGATCTTAAAACTATTAGAAGCTGTCCATTTACCCAAAGAGGTAGCAATAATCCACTGCCCTGGACATCAAAAAGGAATAGATGAAATAACAGAAGGAAATAGACAAGCAGATCAGCAAGCCAAAGAAGCTGCTAAGGGTGAAAGAATGGACATTTTTTTAAGCTGTCTGTTTTATCTCAACTCCCTAAGGTCTCCCTCCCAGTGATGGGAACAAAGCCCTTAAAGCTGTCCCAGGAATCAGCCCCAAACAGGGAGTAAAAGGGTAAATTGAGCCAGATAGCCAGATAGTGCTCAAACAGTAGGATTACCAGAAACTATTGACCAGAATCTACGCCCTGTTGTAAAACATTGTGAAACATGTTGTATGTTACCAGCAAACTCAGACCCCCTTTGGAATTTCCCGGCAGCTTTGTTTCCCCTTTTCTTTTCTTTTTTTTTTTTTTCCCTTTTTCTCTTTTTCATGTGTGACCCCTCCTGATGTGTGGTTTTCTGCCTTTATAAACTTGTAAGATTTTCTGCTAGGGACTCAACTCCTGGACTCCTGCGTGAGTCATGAGTCGGGTCCCAGTGGCAGCACGCTGGAATAAACACCTCTTGTGGTTTGCATCAAGTGATGCCTCCTGCGGTTGACTGGGGTTGCCATCGATCCATGGGACAGAGTTGGGGTTTCCTTTTTGGGGGCCTTACAAGGGGACTTTACAACAAATGACAATCTTAGCCCCTCTGATATGTACAGGTTCTCACCCAGAGATAAGGCCCCCATACACCCAGGAGGAGACACAGCAGGCTTTATCTAAAAGTGGTAACCTCTTGCCCTCTGGGTGGATTCAGATGGAAGATAACAAACTTTACTTACCTGCTAATTTCCAGTGGAAGATTTTACACACCCTACATCAATCTTTCCATCTTGGAGAAGAAAATACTCTCAAATTAACTCAAGAGATATTTGAAGGGAAGCATATTTCAAAAACAGTCCAACAAATAGTCAAAGCCTGTGAGACGTGCCAAAGGAATAACCCACTTAACTCTGCCAAAAAGCCCCCAAGGCTACAAAGGACAGGACAATTTCCTGGAGAAGACGGGCAATTTGATTTTACTCACATGCCAAAAAGTAATGGATTTCAATATTTATTGGTTATGGTAGATACCTTTACTGGGTGGACTGAGGCCTATCCCTCCAGAACTGAACAGGCAAGAGAAATAGTCAAAGCCTTATTACAGGAAATAATTCCTTGATTTGGGCTGCCCTGCAGCCTCCAAAGTGACAATGGAGCTGCTTTCAAGGCTGCTGTCACTCAGGGAATATCCAAAGCCCTAGGCATAAAGTACCATCTCCACTGTGCATGGAGGCCCCAATCCTCAGGAAATGTAGAAAAGACTAATGACATCCTAAAGAGGCACCTAAGAAAACTCACTCAAGAAACTCACTACCCATGGCCTAAAATGCTTCCTCTAGCCCTACTCAGAATCAGGAATACCCCCAAAACATTAGGGCTCAGCCCATTTGAGCTCCTATATGGGAGGCTATTCCTAAGAAATGATATCCTTAAAGATCAGGAAACTGCAGATTTAGTGGCTCATATCACAAAGTTGGCCAAATTTCAAACTGAAATCTGTAAATATCCTGCATCTGAGCCAATCACTTCTCCACCTCTGTTTGAGCCTGGAGATCTAGTCATGATAAAAACCATACCTTCAAGTTCTCCAAATTTGGACCCTATTTGGAAAGGACCTTTTCCTGTAATCTTATCTACCCCCTCTGCAGTAAAAGTGCTGGGACAAGAGAACTGGATTCACCACTCTCGAGTTAAAGCCTGTCATCCTGAGTCAACTCCCAAAGAAACTTCCTCCCAAGGAACTGAGGAACGATACTCCTGCACTCCAATAGAAGACCTAAAATATCTCTTCTGCAGAGACAATGGTGATATGTAAACTTTTCTTCCTCTCTTTCTTTATTATTATAGGCAGATCCACTGAAACTAATTCTTTCCTAAATTGGGCCCAGCAATATGCCACTAAATTACAGAAAGATAATTGCTGGATATGTGGGCTATTACCCCTTTTCAGCACCTCTGGACTACCTTGGTGGGTATCTCCTTTACAGGGAGGTGACTGGACGAATTTACAGTCCTTAATATTAGAACAAAAGAAGGAAAGACCCTCCTTACAAACTGCTACTCGTGCCAATGTTAGCTTATGGCCTATCAATGAAACTCTATCACTACCAGGTCATAAAAAGGCTTTCACTTTAGAGCAGACCAGTGTTCAAATTTCTACTGCTGTTAAGTCACATGCAGGCCCATTTACTTCTAACTCTCCACCACTGCCACCATATATGTCACAGATACAAAGATGGTTATTATCAGGTTTGGGAGGGATGAAAGGTTGGTTCAACATCCAGAAATCAATAAATGTCATTCACCATATCAACAGACTAAAAGTTAAAAATCACATGATTATTTCCATAGATGAAGAAAAAACATTCGATAAAATACAGCATCCCTTCATGCTCAAAACACTAGAACAAATTGGGGTAGTGGGAACATTCCTTAACATTGTAAAGGCCATCTACACTAAGCCCATGGCCAATATCATTCTAAATGGTGAAAAAATGAAAGCATTCCCCCTAAAAACTGGAACAAGGCAGGGATGCCCTCTTTCACCACTCCTATTCAACATCATTCTTGAGACTCTAGCCAGAGCAATTAGACAAACCAAAGAAATTAAAGGGATACGAATTGGAAAAGAAGAACTCAAACTATCCCTGTTCGCTGATGACGTGATTATATATTTAGAGGAACCTGGAAATTCCACCAGAAAACTCTGAGAACTCATAAGTGAATTTAGTAAAGTGGCAGGTTACAAGATTAATACTCATTAATCAATGCATTTTTGTACATAAGTGATGAATCTTCAGAAATAGAAATTAGGAAAACTACCCCATTCACAAGAGCATCAAAAACAATAAAATACTTGGGAATCAATCTCACAAAAGAGGTGAAAGACCTCTACAATGAGAACTACAGAGCACTAAAGAAAGAAATTAAAGAAAGCCTTAGAAGATGGAAAGATCTTCCATGTTGTTGGATAGGCAGAATTAATATTGTCAAAATGGCCATACTACCCAAAGTGCTATACAGATTCAATGCAAATCCAATTAAATTCCCAATGATGTACCTTACAGAAATAGAGCAAGCAATTATGAAATTCGTCTGGAAGAATAAAAAACCCACAATAGCTAAAGAAATCCTCAGTAGAAAGAGCGAAACAGGGGGTATCGCAATACCAGATCTTCAACTCTATTACAAAGCAATAGTAACAAAAATGGGATGGTATTGGTACCAAAATAGAAAGGTAGATCAGTGGTACATAATGAGGACATGGACCCAAACCCAAATAAATACAATTTTCTCATACTAGACAAAGGTGCCAAAATATACAGTGGAGAAAAGATAGCCTCTTCAACAAATGGTGCTGGGAAAACTGGAAAAACGTATGCAACAGAATGAAATTAAACCCTTATCTCTCACCCTGCACAAAACTCTACTCAAAATGAATCAAGGAACTCAGAATCAGACCAGAGACCCTGCAAATTATCGAAGAAAATGTAGGTCCAAACCTTCAACTTGTTGGCTTAGGATCAGACTTCCTTAACAGGACTCCCATAGCACAAGAAATAAAAGCTAGAATCAACCACTGGGCTAGATTCAAACTAAAAAGCTTTCTCTCAGCAAAGGAAACTATCAGTAATGTGAAGAGAGAGCCTACAGAGTGGGAGAATATCTTTGCCACTCATACTTCAGATAGAGCGCTAATTTCCAGAATCTATAAAGAACTCAAAAAACTCTACACCAAGAATACAAATAATCCAATCTACAAATGGGCTAAGGAAATGAACAGGTACTTCACAGAAGAAGATGTACAAGCAATCAACAGATATATGAAAAAATGTTCAGCATTTCTAGTAATAAGAGAAATGCAAATCAAAACTACCCTAAGATTTCATCTCACCCCAATTAGAATGGTGATTATCAAGAACACAAGCAACAACAGGTGTTGGCGAGGATGTGGGGAAAAGGGACACTCATACATTTCTGGTGGGGTTGCAAATTAGTGCAGCCACTCTGGAAAGGAGTATGGAGATTCCTCAGAAAGCTTGGAATGGAACCACCATTTGACCCTGCTATCCCACTACTTGGCCTATACCTAAAGGTTTTAAAATCAGCATACTACAGAGATACAGCCACATCAATGTTCATAGCTGCTCAATTCACCATAGCCAGATTGTGGAACCAACCTAGATGCCCTTCAGTTGGTGAATGGTTAAAGAAACTTGGCATATATATATATATGAATATTATTCTGCCATGAAGAATGATAAAATTATGGCATTTGCAGGAAAATGGATGAAATTGGAGAATATCATGCTATGTTAGATAAGCCAATCTTAAAAAAGTAAAAGACGAATGATCTTGCTGATAAGCGGATGAGGACATATAATGGGGGGTAGGAGGGGTTAGCATTAGGTTTAGGGTTAGGTTTAGGCTTAGGGATAAGGAGGGTGGTAAGAATGGAGGAAGAAAGGACTGTATAGAGGGAAAAGTGTGGTGGGAGGGGTTGGGGAAAGGGAAAAATAACAGAATGAATCAAACAACATTGCCCTATGTGAATTTATGATTTTTAATTTAAAAAATTGAGTAATAAATTTCTTTCTTAAGAACTTAAGAAAAAGATCTGCTTAGTAATGTAAATGATAAGGAAAGAATGGATGGATAGAAATCAAAATATAGCTGGCATGATTATTCTGGAATTTATAAGCCATTTCAATATCAAAATCGTGGTAAATGGATAGGAACAGACAATTATAAAAACCCTAATCATTAAGCATTCATAATAGGGTTACATGTAGACTGCAAGACACAACTGCTTTTAAATGACAGCTTTGAGAAGTGCATTGTGAGGGTTGAGAATGGAGCTCATTCGTAAAGCACTTTCTTATTATGCTGGAGACCCTGGGTTTGATAATTCCCCCAAAAAGCTATCACATGGTATTAAATCATTCTATTCCTCCTAATCAGGACAAACATAATTCAGAATTCATCTAAGTACAAATCTTTTATAAAAATTGATTGCCAAGAAAACTTTTGGCCAGAAAATCAAGTGACAAAATATATTTTAAAATATTTTAAGCAGTGATGTGCAAAACTATGATGATCACGCACATGTACCAAAATCGAGTTGGATACACTTTGTCAATGTGCTCAGAGTGTATACAGAATAAAATAATTATTCACTTTAGAATATTTAATTAAAACAACTTTTGTGAATAAAATATCCCGTGATATAATATATGGAAAGGAGATAAATAGCCATAAGAACCACAGAAGTCATCATCAATTGTTCCTCCCTGAGACACAAAGTTTAGCTGGGTACCATGTCCTGTCTATCTTCTCTCAGCATTACCTCTAGGGTCTGTGTTCTACTTTCTTTTTCCATATGGTGGCCACCCAATACCTAATTTGGAATAAATTTCTAATTCATCTACATTTCTCTTGTCTCTCTCTCCCTATAGTTCATTGTCTCTATTGTTCCTGAAGCTATTATTTGAAAAAAAAAATATGTGATCATGTCAGCCCTTGTTTAAATAAACACTTTTTATTACGTAGGAGGTTCAGACTCCTTGAATGGATAGCTCATGCTTTTTATATTCTGGTTCATTCTATCCCTTCAAATCCTTTTTTTTAAATAAATTATTACATATCGACCCTTTTTATCTGTTACAATTTTCCTAACATAACATACACATTCCTATCTCTGAGTTTATTGCATGAAATTTCCTCTGCTTAGAATGCTCTTCATTCATAGACTCATTTTCAAATTGACAAATTCTTACCCATCTTTCAAGGACCATCTCAAGTGCTTCCTTCTCTGAAGACTTATGATTTGCAGACCACTTACTTTTTGCCCATTTTATTTATTACAACACTTTATATGTATCCCTAGTAGAGGACTCTAGTCATCCAAAAGACATAATATGCAATGATGTCAAAGATCATAGTACACCAGGAAATGCTGTGCTTTCAATAACAAGTGCTAGGACAATTACTACATTCTAGAAGATGTTTGCAAAATGTAAAGCTGACAAAGTTTCTTTATGTGGCATGTAAAGACTCCCTATAAATCAGTAAGGAAAAGTTACAAAAACTGGTAGGAAATAGACAACAGACTTGGGCAATTAATCTACAAAAGAGGATACCTAAATGACCAACAAACTTATTTAAAAGTGTTTAACTTAGACAATGAAATGCAAAATAAAATCACAATGAGACCACTATTTTACCAGAAAAGTTAAAATTAAAAAAGAAAAATCCTTAAAAATGGGCAAAAAGACCAATGAGAACTATCATACATTGATGTTGGAAGTATAAATTAGTACAACTACTTTGGAATCTTTATATATTTTCTAGGAAGACTGAATATATATATATATATATATATATATATATATATATATATATATATACACACACACAGTATGATCCAATAATTCCACTCCTAGATATGAAGTGTTACATATGTTAAGCAAAAGAAAAAAAAAATCACAGGAATGATTTTAGCACTGTCTGATAACAGTAAAAAGTTGAATAAAAGCAAAATGACCATCGACAGAATTGAAAAAATGTAATACACTAAAAACATATACAGTAAAACAGCATGCAACAAAACAAATGAAATATCACTATATGCAACAACATAAATAAAACTCACAAACTTAACACAGCACAAGGAACCAACCACAAAAAATGCATACTGTACACTTTCATACATATCAAGATACAAAGCATTTAGTACATATGTGTATGTACATACAAACTGTATATATAATATACATTTCCATGTCTGCAAATTTTTGAAAATATATTTCTATAATAAATTACACAAAGATCAGTGGTTTCAATAATAATCAGAAAAGAAGTATTAAAAATTTTAAAGGTAATTATGAATGTGTACTTATGAGAATAAGAAAGTTCCAGGTATTAAAATATAATATAAAATAATATGGTCAAAATAGTAAAATGCATGCAGGTAAAACTAATCCTTGGTATAAAAGAGACAGGGATCATGGCCACAGGTGAGGAGTATTAAGTGAAAAAAAAAGGTGAGAGAATGGGCTTTCTGGGATTTTAAAAATTTTATTCAACTGCATACTACTCATATAGGTATGTCAGCACTGCAGAAACTGATTGAGTTGTAGGGTGATGGTTTGGGTACTTCACTGGATAATCCATGTATATTGACAAATGTTCATTGTATCCAGTAAAGTACCTCTAAGAAGATATATGTGGTATATATTCTGAATATGTTGCATATATCAATAAAATTTACCAAAAATAAAATATAACATAGCTTATTGGAAGTCCCATTCCAATATGCATGCATGTTAAGTGTTCCAACAAACCCTAAAGAATGGAAAATGATAAAACTCAGAAGGTTTACATAATATTAAGTTAAGTGCTGGGGTTTTAGCAAATTGGCAGAGCTTGCCTAGCTTGTGCAAATTTTGCGTCAATTCCCATAACTGCCAAAATTAAAAGGTTTACATTCAGATAATAGAAAAGGCAGATCTGATTATGTAAGATACCAAAAATTTACTAAGATATCTCTATGAGACCTCCAGCTCAATGGCTGATGAAATGGTGGACTGTTGAGCTGCAAATTTTCCAGATATCCATCAGGTATTCTGATATCTGCAGGTAGGGATAACCATTTCTTTAAATTTTACAAAAAGATAAAAAGGAATCAAAACAAAAAGACAGGACATTTGACTTTTGATTCATGTACTTTAGAGTAGTATTTTGTAGTAATAATTAGCTGAAGTTAACTGCAGTTTAAAAGTTACCAACATTGATTATATATAATATATTGAAGGCAAAATATTTACTACTGTAAGCAAAGGTATATGATGCAGTTTTACAGAAGTGATATAAGACAAATTGGACTCAGTTATTTTGGGGTCATTCCATTAGTAAATTTATCTTGGATTTACTTTGAAATTATGACACCATATGGTAGGAACAGGCAAGTACAACAACATTTGATCAATATAAATACTTAAACAAGTAGATATTATTATTTTAAATACAACATGTGAAAGAAAATTAAACATTTTCTTTTGGCTGTTAATAGAAGTAAAAGTTGTTCTATTTCCTTTAACTATAGAATGTGAGGCGAGACAAACTTCAAGGAGAAACTTGCCTCTATCATCACATCGACAATTGTGAATTCTATGAAAAGAAATCCTTTTATAATAAAAACATGAAAAACGAAAGAGATAAGAAAGAAACTGTGTAAATATTTACTGAGATAAAAGACTTAAATACAGATATACCCCATATTCCAAATGGTTAGACTAAATAATGCAACAATAGTGATTATCACCATATTGATTTAATATTTTATATAACCCAAATCAAATACCAAGATCATTTTTGCCCAAAACAATGAAATGCCTAACACTCATCTAGAACAATAAACAAAAAAATTTCCGAAAATATTCTTGAATAAGATTACATGCTCTTCAACTTACCATGGGGTTATGTCCGGTTATGCCCTGATAAACCACTTCTAAGATGAAAATGTCATTAAGTTGGAAATAATCTTAAATATAACTAACTCACTGAATATCACAGTTTAGCAGCAGAGAACTCTGTAGAGTACTGTAATTTAGTCCTGTGGATTCATGGCTAATTGGGAGCTGTGATACTGCATCAAAAAATAGTATCATACTGCATATTGCCAGTCAGGGAAAAGATCAATATTCATAATGTGAAATATGAGTTCTTATAAATGTGTATTGATTTTTCAGCATTGTAAAGTTGAAATCATCATTTAGGCCATGATGAACGAGAAATAGATCATGTGTATATGTGCAATGGAAGGAATGAAAAATAAATTGTTCTACATACTAAAATGAATTAAACTAAAAATAAATATATAATCTAAGCATGTCACCTCTGGGGGGAAAATATATAATTCAATGAAAGAATTAGGCAATCTACATATAGACCCAAATGCCAACATCTTTTACACCTGTGGTAAAATCACATGTATTATAAGGGAAAATAAGGAAAATTATATTGTTGTTTTGATATATCTATTTAATTATACAAATATCAAGTTGATCTCAAGAGTTGAAAGTGTTAATTTTTATAGTGAACACTGATATTGTTTTCCTTAACTCACTCAGAAAAAATCTTTTAACAATAAAAATATAATCAACCAGAAGAACAGACACTCTAATCTTCATTGTCTCTACAGTTACAAGAAAGAAAGCAAACTTCTATTTTTAGAGATTTCATTTTTTTGTAGAAAAATATGAATATACAGCACTTACTGAAATGACAAAAGTCATAATTTCTTCAAAGTTATAATATCCCATTGGTAAAAAAGGAAATATGTTGCATAAGTTATATGGGGAAATAATTTACTACATACAATAGGGATTTCTAGGTGCCATGAACCACAAAGGAACTGATACTGATACTTATAAAGCAAGGGAAAAAATGGTGGTGTCTATTTTATTTTTCTCTCTTAAAATCTGAATATGAATTATCCAAATGAATCTTAGAGATATAACTGAAATTACATTTTCTGAAAAGAGGACTGTGCTAAGGCCCTCTAGAATGATGTCAGTCTAGATTTCTGGAATTTAAAAAAAAATCACTTTTCCTCAACAGGGAACTAAAAATGAATATTCTGTATTCTGTAGAATATAGAGTACTATGATGAATGTGTACTTGCATTGCAATAATAATTAGTAAAAAGGAAATATTAGGAATACAACTCACTGAAATATTTATAAAAGCTCTCTTCATGAAAATTTCCAAATTGCTTTATTTGCTTGATATATATATATACACACATATATGTGTGTGTATATTTATATACAAAAACACACATATAAATGTGTATATATATATATATATATATATATATATTTTAAAGTGTAACCTCTATTGAGATCCATCTATGTTTATGATTTCTGAGACAAACACCTGTAGGTGACTGGACTTCATCAAATGATTTCCCAGAAGCTTGGTCACTCTCAACATCTGATCCCATTTTTAGATATTTGTGAACAATATCTGTATTGGGAAAATGAGACAATGTTTAACTTACTGAATATTTTATCCTACTGTGTAATTATCATTGCAGGTAAAGTATAGAAAACCAACATACAAAAATCAGAGAATAACAGTCTTTTAGAATCATATATGTGCAGTTAAGAGATCAAAACACTAACTCAAATGTCTTCAAATAGGAAGTACTAAAAAAATTCTTTTACACTTTTGGATTGTGAAACATTATGAAAGAAATTTCATTCAAGTCATTATCCAGAGTTGAATAAAAATTACAGCCTGGAACTATACATTTAAAATTTTAAAGAATAATAGTTATTTAAAAATAGTACTTTAAAAATTGAACTCAAGGGTTTCTTACCAAATCAATATTAAAATTTACCTTATTTCTGTATTTTTGTCTTGGTAATTTAATACTAAAAAAAGTTCAATTCTTATTCATAAGCAGTTGCAAATGATAATGGAATACACTTCTAATATAAAGAGATTCTGGAGAAATTTTATGTTGACATCTAGACAAAAAATTTACTTGGCAATAATTTTTTTGGCAGCAAAAATTATTGTATTGGTGATTGATTCCTAATCTCTTAAAATTTGATATCAGATACATCTACAGTTACAATTTTTTCTGTCATACTTAAAAAATAAAATGTTAGAGAATTAAAACATGCCTTATATTTCTAGAAACATTTGAAAATGTTCCTACCTCAATGAAATGTAGATCAAAATATAATGCTTAAATATGTAAAGGTGGTTACAATAATGTATAAGCAATACCCAGAAAGCAAATTTAACAAAGAGAGAACTGAAAGTCAAGAGCTCTTAAGCATAGACAGACTGTCATTTTCTTCATAGGGGTTGCTGATACTGGTGGGAAAGTGCTTGGGTTTTGATGCACAGTGAGATAAAAGGTGAAGCCTTGGGTGTCTAAACTGCAACTGATCCCTCACAGAAACACCAGTCTCTTGCAAAAGAAATATGAGGTAAGTTTGTTAGTCTCAGAGTATGATTAAAACTTGACTACTACCTGACACAAAGAAGTAATTATGTTATTAACAAACAAGGATGATTCAAACACAAATGCTCACTGGTAGTTTTGAGAACCAGAAGAACACTTACTTGCTCAATTTTTGTGCCATTCACTACATAATAGCTATAGATCCAGTAAATTTAAATTTAATCTCATTTCCTAACACTTTCAACATTGCTTTCTTAAATCTAGACCAAGATTCCAGTACAAGAATAGATGCTTTTGTATAGTTCCTGAACTAAATTTGTTTTTGTTTTGTTTTTTTTGTTTATTTTGGTTTTGCGTTTTAAATGTTACTAATCAAATAAAACAATATGCAACAGAGACTATAGTCCACACAACCTAAAAATGTTCTAAGAAGCCCCTGGATTAGACAATCAACAGTCAGCCAAGCCCTGACCTGTAGTTTTTTTCTGATTTCCTTAGGCAACAGTCCTCTATAGCACACTTCACACTACCAACATGAAACTGAATGTGTAACAATTGGAAGAACATGCAGTAGCACACCATTATGTGGTACTTTGCAATAAATATACCACAGAAGTAACTCTTACTGCATAGATAACTATAGTAAAAATCAACAGAATAATCAGAAATAATTACTCTTGCATATTCATTATTTTTGTTTCTGAATTTACCTTAATTATAAGTTCATATGATTAAATACTAATAATGGCCATGTTTAGCAGGCAAAATTGCTAAAAATTTGAAAATCATCTCTCAGTGTGAGCTGACTGCAGCACACCATTCCATAGGGTTACACCTAAACAGGTAAAGGCTATACACATTACCCACAGATAAAAACTGCATTAGTTCATATTCCAAAATTTCATGAAAAAATCAGGAAATAATCTGTCATGGCAAGAAAGAATGCAAGCAGTACAAAAATGCTCAGAAACTTCAGTAAATATAATTATGTAATGAAAGAACAAAATTGTTCTGTTTAGCTGGGTGTGGTGGCACACACCTGTAATGCTGAGGCAGGAGGATGATGAGTTCAAAGCCAGTCTCACCAAAAGTGAGTCACTAAGCAACTGTGTGGGACCCTGTCTCTAAATAAAGTACAAAATAGGACTGGGATTGTGACTCAGTGGTCGATTGACCCTGAGTTCAATCCTGGTACTCAAGAAATTTTGAATTGTTATGTTTAAAAACATAACATGTTGCAAAAGTCAAATCAAACATGAATTTTAAAAAAGAAATCACCAGGGTTATGGGTGTGACTCAGTAGTAAGGTGTGTGCCCAGCATACGTGAGGCACTTGTGTTCATTCCTTACCACATGAACATAATGTAATAAAAAAAAATAAAGGGATTGTGCCCATCTGTAACTAAAAAGTATTTTGAAAATTTTAAAAATAAACAGCACCAAAAATGATCAGGGAGGTAGGCATAAAATAAATAGAAACTTTAAGCTATGTATTTTCCTGGATATTTAAAAGGACATAATAATAAAAGAGTAACAACTGAGGTGATAATCTAATTACTGTATGAGTCTAGAGTGATGATTTCAAGTATTAATGAGGTATGATCCTAAATTAAGCACCACCCTAAGCTGTTAAGTCATTTTGAAATTCTGCATGTCCTTCTTATGGGATTTGGTTCCTTTCTGATGGACAGATATTCAAATATTACTTCTCTGTATAATCAAAAATATCCTCTCTGAAATGTTCCATCTTTCTGATGTTTTTTCTACTCTTAACTTGTTTTTTTTTTTTTTTTAACTGGCAAAGTGAAAGTAGAAAATAAAGGCTGGCAAACTAAAACCTAAAAACATGCATGTTCTACAATAAGAAAGATAAAATAGACAAATAATCAAATTACTAAATCTGCTTCCATTTCTGGGCATTGCCATGATGGAACGAATGCTTCCTCCAGTAAAACTGTGGGGTCTCTGCAATGGGCATTTCTTGAAAGACCCTGTGTACTGGTGGAGGAAGGAATGAGTGCTGTGAGATGGTGGAGGCCTGTCAGTCTTCACCACGGGCTCTGTAGTTCACAGTATTTGAAAATTGTTCCATCACCTGCCCAAGATTCAGGATCACATGGGAAGGATTGAGAAAGCAAAGCAGAAAACTAAAGTTGTAACAGACGTCACTACATATAAACTCATGTCTAGGACTATTCATGCAAACCAGTAGAGTTAAAATAATTTCTATGAAAAATACTTATAAAAATATTAAAAATGTTTTAATTTAGCTAATATCTATCACTCTCTCATATAATAAAATTTAGATCATCACAAAATTAATATAATGATTTTATTCATTTGCTAACTTTAACTATCTCAAGATTGTTTACATCCATTCCTTCATGAATTCACTACCTAGCATGTACCATATGATTAAGCATCCTATAGAATATAAAAGATATAATCCTTGCCTAAATGAACTTATATTCCTATTGAGAAACATCCAGAAAATTGTGTCAATTAGTGAATTAAACAAAAGTACTTAAGTATCATTTATAGAGACTATGAAATTATTATCCCAAATTTAATATTTTAATATAAAGAATCTTTAAATAATCATGGGTCTATTACCAAGCAGAAACATTCCTAAAACTTAATATTTCAAAGTTATTTAGGCGAGGTGCAGTGGTCCATCCCTATAATCCCAGTGATTCAAGAGGCAGAGGCAGAAGGATCACAAGTTCAAAGCCAACCACAGCAACCTAGTCAGTTTCTAAGTAACTCAGCAAGACCCTCCCTTAAAATAAAATATAAAAAAGGCTGAGGATGTGTGTCAGTGTATAAGTGCCCCTGGGTTCAATCTGTGGTACCAAAAATAAGATATTTAGTTATAAATGGCAAATAATATTAACAAGACTTTGTAAAACTGTTTCAAAGTTTTTAAGTATAACCCTAGAAACAGAATTGCTGCTTCATATATTAATTTTATATATAGATATTAGGGGAAATGATATGAATTAATTTTTGAAATTTTTTTGAAAATTAAATATTTAAAAATCTTATGAACTCCGAATTCTCTATTCTTGCAGGAACTTTAGAAAAAATTCTACATTTCTCTTTAGTTAAAATAATTTTATGCTAACAGCAACAAAAAAACTACATAAGAATGTGATGGAAGCAATTATCAGGAATTTATCAAAAATATGCAGAATTTCTCTCAAAGTTATTAATGAAAACATGGGAATATGCAATATCAGATTGTGGTAGTCCTTGCTACCTGCAGTCTCTTCAATGTCTATTATGATGCCCTCAAGTATTTTATCAAGTAAGTCTGATGAAGAAGATATTCAACAGTTTCTATTTTTTCTTCTTTACTACCTGTCAAAGTTACTATTGTAAAAGGGAATGTTATTAAAGGAAACAATATATACTACTTGAAAACAATTAGATATTGTAACCATTTCACCAGGTTACAAAGTAAGCTTTAATAAATAATATTAAAATATTTCAGAAAATATGCAGTCTAAAATAGTAGCCAGTTCTCAAAAGAGTAGGTTCATTTTCTTTGATTAATAACATTTTTAAAAAAGAGGTATGTCTTGTAGTCAAATACTCATTACGAATATGTCCTGTGGTTTAGGTTGTGGCTCAGTGGTAGACCACTTGCCATTTATGTGTGAGGCACTGGGTTCAATTGTCAGAACTACATATAAATTAATGTATAAAATAAAGGTTGTTCAGTAACTGATTTTTTAAAAAGAATAGGTCCTAGCCAAATGTTGTGGTACATGTTTACAATCCCAGAGGCTTGGGAGGCTGGGTCAGAAGGATTGTAAACTCAAAGCTTGCCTCAGTTACTTAGTCAGGTCCTGAGAAACTTAGCAAGACCCTTTCTCAAAAATATGTAAAAAGGACTGGGGATGTTGCTCAGTGTTTAAATACCCTTAGCTTCAATCTCTAGTACCAAAAAAATAAATAAATAAATAAAAATAAAATAAAATAAAATAAAAGGAAAAGGAAAAGGAAAAGAAAAAGAAATAGTGTCCTAGTCAGGTAAAGTGACTCATGCTACCTGGGCAATTGAAGTAGGAGAATCACCAAACCAAAAGCCAGCATTTTACCAAGACTGTTTCAAAATGAAAACTAAAAAGAACTTGTTATACAGCCCAATGACAGAGTAGACCTTGGTTCAATTCCTGGTACCACCCCTCCCCTCACAGGAAAACATGACCCATAAACCACCCATGAAGATGCATAGGGAACTTATATTATTTCTAAATATCACTGGCAAACATAATGGCAAGGTTCTTCTATCTGAAAAGTGAACACACTGAGCTGGTCATGCTAACAAGGATCAGGAGTTCAAAAGTAGCCTTAGCTATGTAGCGAGGTCCTAACAGTAAAGTAAGAAAATAAGCAAATTACTAAGGCCCCATCTCAAAGTGTTAAATAGGTCTAGAGATGTGATTCAGTGGTGAAACACCACTGGGATCAATCACTGGTATCAAAAACAAATAAAAAATGGCCCTGAACACACTGGATTTAAGTAATACCAAGAATTCAATGGAATTCTGACAGAAAATTAGAATTTTCTTTCAGGTATCTAGCAGATATTATCTTTCAAAAAAATAGAAGATTATGAAGTAAATTTTGGGATTTGATACAAAGGCAACATTTCCCCTCCTCTATGTAACTATACCCAAATAATTATTTTAATTTACTACTAGCCCATCTCTCCTGCCCCCAATAGACTACAAAACAGCAGCTCCCAAAGAAGCCTCAGCAGAAGCAAAGAGGTCTGGGAAAATAGACACATTGCTGTAGACATTGAAGAAAAGAAAATTAGCCTGTAAAGTATTCATTCTGCCAAAAGTTGGGTATTCTTAGGTGAATATACAGAATGAAAGGGCAATAACTACTTCCTGCATTTGTAGTGTATGATGAGTCTGAATATATGTCGTAGACATTGAGGGTTGATCATAAACAATGGCGAGTTTCATAGTGTGTCTTCTCCAAAGTTTTTTGCCAGCATGAACAACCTCCAGCTTTTCTTGCCCCCAAAATATCCTTACTCTCCCCTTTTGAATATACAGCTTGGAAGCTTTGCCCCATTCCATGTTCAGCATGGTCTTTGTTCAAACCTGTTGTTATGCCCTGTGAAACTGTGCTCCTCATGCCATAACCAGGCTGTTATTTCATTCTTTGGCTTGTAGTCTGCTCCATCTCGGGGATGGTTAGAGGACTCTTGGCAATATCCCACAGACCCTTGTGACAGAGAGGCATTTGTCTGGTCAAGAAGAAAAACCATTGTGTGAATACAGATTGACCAGACTTTTCTGCATCTTGAGGAGATTTGATGTGCCTCTAGAGAAATTCCAGTAGGTAAGTATCTGGGTACAGCATACTCTTAATGCAGCAGCCAAGGAGTAGGGGCCTGACAGTTGGAGTGAGCACACAACTCTCCTTGCTTGTTAGGTTCCTCCTGACCTCTGTCCAACATGCTGAGAGAATGATTCCCTGCACTCTTTGTGAGCAACTAGAGGAGCCACACATGTTCACATGGAACACAGACATCCCGCATAACAGCTGTCTCCTTTCCAAACTTTGTAGGTTAGGAAGGGAAACCTGACAGATGGAATGTGATGTGTCCCAATTCAATGATCACTTAAGCCAGGGCACTGCTCTTCATGCTGTACTGAGCTGAGCACTCACTACCCATTACTCTGTGTGACTGCTAGGCCTCTAGGCTAGTTTCCTGCCTCTGAAGAAGACCCAGATTTTCCCAGTCCTGGAGGAGTGTGGTAAGAGAGCAAATCCACTGGTGCTAATGCTAAGCTTGTTGAGATATGTCCTCTCAGGCACCCCTGGGTCCCAGCTTGTTACACTGGAACTTGTGGGGGCTTATGGACTACAGCAGGAGCCAGATGAGGGGGCTCACAGAATAAATCGTGAGGGCCATTGAAACGGCGCCACCTAGCGGGCTCGGGTGAAAGGGCGAACAGTCAGGCTTCAATGGGAACCCTTGACTAGACTGGATATGGAGAGATTTATCGCCCATGGGGCTGCATAGCGCTTACAGCCTGGTTTCTACCTCACCAGGCAACAAGAATGGTATTACTTCTTTAAAAATGCAGAACCTTCACAGCCATTTCCGTCGTATATCCTCTTACCCTCACAGCTGAGCCAGTGCTTGTCTTGAATGTTGGCTTGAGCGGCTAGGAGCGGAATGGTCCCTGGTTGTCATGAGAACCGTGATGCCACTGTTTTCTCAGGCTGCTGCTCTGTGACCTCAGGTGGAATCTTTGGTGCAGGCCATGTCACGTGAGTCACTCCTCAAAGTTTATATTGCCCAAGGCTTCACAAACCCTCTGGGGAGTGTAACAATGTGCCTTCTCCTACTGGAGCCTAGAAGCCCCATGCCATGCACTACCTAGCTGCCCAATGCCTGCTTCCTCCCCTTTGATTAGAGGAGATCTCCCATGAATGGTTCTCATGTGACAGGAGAACTGGTAAGCAATTGATGCATTTTACTGAGTGGAATTGAATGCACCTGAATGAATGAAGGAAAAAAGATCTGACTTTCTGCTACATATCTCTCTGTAATGAATCTTAGGTCAACAAAGATTCTTTAAAAATGCAGGACCTTGACAGCCGCTCCCTTCATCTATCCTCTTACCCTTGCAGCTGAGCCAGTTCTTGTCTTGAATGTGGGCTTGAAGAGGCTAGGTGCAGCATGGTCTCTGGTTGTCATGGGAACTGATATGCCACTGTGTTCTCAGGCCACTCCTCTGTGATCTCAGGTGGATTCTGCAGTGCAGGCCATGCCACGTGAACCACTCATCAAAGTTCATAATGCCCAAGTCTTCATAACCCTCTGGGGACTGCAAACATGTGCCTTTTCCTACCAGATCCTGGAAGCCCCACACCCTTCACAACCTAGATGCCCAATGCCTGCTCCATCCCCTTTGATTAGAGATCTACCATGAATGGTTCCATGTCACAGGAGAACTGGTAAGCATTTGATGCATTTTTCTGAGTGGAATTGAATGCACCTGAATGAATGAAGTAAAAATGATCTGACTTTCTGCCACTTATCTCTCTGTAATGAATCTTGAGAGGAATAACTGAAATCATAATGAGCAGAAGATAGAAATTGGATGAGCAATGTTTTCTTTTTGACACCACGTTTTGCTTCTGGGACCCCAGACCACATGAAGAATCACCAATCACATTTGCCTGTTTACATCCCCAACAGCATCTGGCTAAATTACTGAAGCACACTCTCACTGATGGAAAAAGACATAACACAGGAGGAACCACTTCCTCTGCCTCACCCTTTCCTGAAAGGCTGGGCAAGATCCATCTCCTGAACTGGCTTGTCCATTATCCACACCTCTCAGCTGTTTAGAATTTTTCAAAAAAAAAAAATTGACAAAAGGAAAATTAAGAAAAAAATAGGATCGAGGAAAGTGTCAGTAGATTGGGAATATAATGGCTAGGTATGCATGTGTAAATGATCCCCAAAATCTACATTCATAGTCACCAATTGAGCACATTCTCAAGCCCAAATAGTCCTGCCTCTGCCCCTTCTCCTGGCATCCTTGGATCATTAATAAAAATTTTCTGCTCTGGCATCAGCTACATCTGTTTCCCTCCTTAATTGAAGAGGGAAAATATCTTTCCCTCTGGACACACTGCTATTCTAGGGTATTGACATACAAAAAAGTTCCTTACTGGATTTTTGTGAACAAGAGAATTAAGAATTCCTTAGGCATTGTTTGGCTTGGTCATGATTGCTTTCCTAAATACATTTGCACAAAGTAGGAGCATAAGTGATCAAGTGTTGTAACTCAGAGGCCGGTCCTATGCTGGCGATATAGCCCATCATGTAGAGTGCCTGCCTCTCAAACACCAGACCTGGGTTCTATTTCCCAGCCTTGGTAGATTGCGGAAGTTACAAACAAGAGAAATCAATTCAGAATCCTCTCCCGTCTTTCTTTTCTCTCCTCCACTCCTCACAAAATGAATCAACAATGGAAAACAGCACCCGTTTCACATGCAACTCATTTCCAGTGCCACCCTTCAGGTTGCAACTCTGCTCCAAGGAGCCGTTACACCCACTCACCTGCATTTCTTCAGAGTCCTACTTCCATGACCTCACTCCATGCTCCTTAGGATAGAGATCACATGTCTCTCATGAGGATTCTTATGCGAGTCATTCTTCATAACCTTCTTTGACTGCATATTGTTCACCAGGTTTTGGTGGCAGGAAATTCAAAATGACACCGACACTTGTACCTGAAACTCTCCAGGCATCTTGGAAACACTCCCATTTTCTCTGCCAATGAAGGGGACTTCCACACCTGAACACGTTCCACGTGAACCTCAACATCACCTGGAAAACCAAGAGGTGAATACAAAAGGCCACTGCACTTGTTCCTTGACTTTCTCTGACAGTCGGCTTTCTGGGGCTTGCATGTGGTATTGTGATGGACAAAGATAGGATTTGGGGCTGAATTGAAGTTAGCCTCTATGGAGAGCATTCAGGAGGGTCACAGGAGCTTCACAATCTACTGAATCAATATCGTTGTAGCTCCAGTTTCAAGAGAAATGGAGCCCTTTTTTAGACACTTGTAAAAATGGATGGACCCCCTCAAGAGATGCAGTGTAGAATTAGGTGAAGTATAACAACAACTCGGGTTGTGAGTTGCTCTCATGTTCACCAGGGATCTGGGAATTAATGCATTGTGCTTTGGATGGTAAAGAATGACACAAGAACCACTGTATGCTAGAACTCACACCAGAAGAAGAAAATAAGAGACATTAGGCATATGGCACTTGGCGGTGGATAGAAACATGTCAAGAAGGAAAACGGATTTTACAATTTGCAAATGCTTGAGGAATGCTTTGCCTTTTCAATAATTGAATTATAATGTTGGCTATTATGGAACCACTTCGGTTTTGATATTCAGGTTTTGCCGAAGTAGGGTTCTCAAACTTGAATATTCATAAAACTATTCAGGATTAAATTTCTGAGATTGTGGTGCACTCTTCATTTGGAGAACCGGGATTAGAGTTGCATATCCCAGGATCAATTGGTTTAAATTGTAGATTGTGGGGTAGGTGCTGTGATGTTAGGAAAGTCTTTGCTTATGGATCTTGTGCCACAAAAAATAGGAATCAGCATGCGTATATGTGACTGTCTCTTGGGAGCTACAGAAAAGACACAGGAATTTGCAAGGGCATTGATGTACTTTCAAAAGAAATTAGGGCTGGTGTTCATGGTTGCATACAGAATGAAAGAGCAAAAACTACTTCCTGCATTTGTAGTGTATGATGAGTCTGAATATATGTCGCAGAGTGTGTGGGATGACCATGAACAATGGCGAGTTTCATACTGTGTCTTCTCCAAAGTTTTTTGCCAGCATGAACAACCTCCAGTTTTTCTTGCCCCCAAAACGTCCTTACTCTCCCCTTTTGAATATTCAGGTTGGAAGCTTTGCCCCATTCCATGTTCATTATGGTCTTTTTTCAAACCTGGTGTTATGCCCTGTGAAACTGTGCTCCTCAAGCCATAACCAGGCTGTTATTTCATTCACGGGCTTGTAGTATGCTCCCTCCCGGGGATGATTAGAGGAATTCTGGCAATATCCCACAGGCCCTTGCAACAGAGGGGCATTTGTCTGGTCAAGAAGATGAACCATTGTGTGAATACAGATTGGCCAGACTTTTCTGCATCTTGAGATTTGATGTGCCCCTTAAGAAATATCAGCAGTTAAGTGTCTGGGTACAGCCTAGTCTTAATGCAGCAGCCAAGTAGGAGGGGCCTCACAATTGGAGTGAGGACACAACAACTCTCCTTGCTTGTTAGGTTCGTCCCATCCTCTGTCCAACATGCTGAGTAAATGATTTCCTCCTGTCTTTGTGAGCCACCAGAGGAGCCACACACATTCACATAGAACATGGACATTCCACGTAACAGCTGTTTTCTTTCCAGACTTTGTAGTTTAGGAGGGGAAACCAGACAGATGGAATGTGATGTGTTCCAATTCAATGATCACTTAAGCCAGGGCCCTGCTGTTCATGCTGTACTGAGCTGAGCACTCACCACTCATTACTCTGTGTCACTGCCAAACCTCTAGGCTAGTTTCCTGCCTCTGAAGAAGACCCAGGTTTTCCCAGTCCTGGAGGAGTGTGGTCAGAGAGCAAATCCACTGGTGCCGGTGCAAATCTTGTTGAGCTATGTCCTCTCAGGCACACCTGGGTCCCAGCTTGTTCCACTGGAACTTGTGGGGGCTTATGGCCTGCAGTTGGAGCCAGGTGAGCGGGCTCTCAGCATGAATGGTGCGGTCCATGGAGCAGGGCGCCCCCTAGTGGGCCTGGGTGGAAGTGAGAGCTGTCATGCTTCAGTGGGAACCTTTGACTTGCCTGGACATGGAGGGATTTATCTCCCACGGGGCTGCATGCCTCTTAAAGCCTGGTTTCTCATTGAACAGGCAACAAGGATAGTGTTACTTCTTTAAAAACGCAGGACCCTGGTAGTCGCTCCCTTTGTCTATCCTCTTACCCTCACAGCTGAGCCAGTGCTTGTCTTGAATGTTGGCTTGAATAGGCTAGGAGCAGAATGGGCTCTGGTTGTCATGGGAACTGTGACACCACTGTGTTCTCAGGCCACTCTTCTGTGACCTCAGGTGGAATCTCTGGTTCAGGCCACGTCATATGAACCACTCATCAAAGTTCATATTGTCCAAGGCTTCACAAACCCTCTTGGGAATGCAACCAATTGCCTTCTCCTACCGGATTCTAGAAACCTTGCGCCCTTCACAACCTAGATGCCCAATGCCTGCTCCCTCCCCTTTGATTAGAGGAGATCTACCATGAACGGTTCCATGTCACAGGAGAACTGGTAAGCAATTGATGTGTTTTTCTGAGTGGTATTGAATGCATCTGAATGAATGAAGGATCAAGGATCTGACTTTCTGCCACTTATCTCTCTGTAATGAATCTTGAGAGGAATAACTGAAATCATAACGAGCAGAAGATTGAAATTGGATGATGAATGCTTTCTTTTTGACACCACGTTTTGCTTCTGGGACCCCACATCCCATGAGGAATCACCTTTCGCTTTTGCCTGTTTATATCCCAACAGCATCTGGCTAAATTACTGAAGCACAATCTCACTGATGGAAACAGGCATGACACAGGAGGAACCACTTCCTCTGCCTCACCCTTTCCTGAGAGGATGGGCAAGATCCATCACCTGAACTGGCTTATCTGTTATGCAAGGTTCTCTTCAGTTTAGAATTTTTCAACAAAAAAAATGACAAAGAAAAAATAAGAAAAAAATTGGATTGAGGAAAGTGTCAGTAGTTTGTGAATATAATGGCTAGGTGTGCATGTGTGAATGATCCCCAAAATCTACATTCATAGTCACCAACTCAGCATATTCTCAATTCCATATATTCCTGCCTCTATCCCTGTTCCTGGTGTCCTTGGATCCGTGATAAAAAATTTTCTGCTCAGGCATCTCCTACATCCGTTTTCCTCCTCAAGTGAAGAGGGAAAATATCTTTTCCTCAGGTCACACTGCTAGTCATGGTTATTGACATGCAAAAAAATTTCCTTGCTGGATTTTTGTGAAAAAGCGAATTAAGAATTCCTTAGGCATTGTTTGGCTTGGTCATGATTGCTTGCCTGCATACATTTACAATTTAGGACTGTAGGTGATCAAGTGTTTTAACTCAGAGGCTGGTATGTACTGGGGATATAGCCCATCATGTAGAGTGCCTGACCCTCAAGCTGGTAGACCTGTGTTTGAGTCCACAGCAGCACTGGTAGATTGTAGAAATTCCAAACAAACAAAATAAACCAATTCAGAATCCTCTCCCCTCTTTCTTTTCTCTTTTCCACTCCTCACAAAATGAATCAACACTGGAAAACAGCACTCGTTTTACATGCAACCCATTTTCACTGACACCTTTCAGTTTGCAATTGTAAAGACTCAAACTGAATCGACCCTCACTTATTTGAAGCCTTAAGTGTATTTACTATGCAATAAAATAAATAAATAGCAAAAGCAAAAATGTTGATTGTATTATCTCTTGGAAAATCAGAATTTCTTTTCTCTCTCTTTTTTGTTTCTTTCTTTCTTCTTCTTCTTCTTTTTTTTTTTTTTTTTTTTTTTTTGGTACTGGAGATTTAACTCAGGGCCACTTTACAAGTAAGCTATTATTTTGAGTCAGTGTCTTGCTAAATTGTTTAATAGTTTTCTATCTTGCTGAGGTTGTTATTGAATTTTCAATCATTCTGTTTCTGTCTCCCAAACCACTGGGATTGCAGGCATGCATCAATGCATCTGGCAGTAATCAGAATTTCCTTGTGACCTGTAAGAACATAAAATCTTCTTTGATTCCTTTAAATAAGTTAGAGGCAAAATTTAAAACACTCAGTATTCCCAGACAAAAGTGGATTTTTGATGTTCCTTGAAATTCCTTTTGCATTTCAGATACTCATGAATGTTTCTATTGTAGCCATTCATTTTGTGAATATGTTAAAGAGCAGTAAATGCAGTTTGACAAACAGAGGAGGGTTGGGGAAAATTAAGAGGGAAATAACAACATAAACTCTTTAAAAATACTATAATCTTTGGAAGCTTATGTAAATAACTTGTCATTTTTTGTTTAAACATAGTTGGCCTACTCATTTCCTTTTTAAGGAAGAAAAGACAAATAGGAATGTATGCCTCAAACAAAAATTAAAATACTAATAGAGTAGAAGTATACAAATTGCCAAAGAAAAATTCACCATTTACAAAGTAAATTATTAATCTCTTACTGAGTACCTGAAATACTCATACTTACAAAATTAATGAAATTTTCCAAAAATTAATCTATTGAAATAATTTGTGAAAAATTAAAAATGCAATTTTGGAGAACTGCATGGGTTTTTGAAAACTAAGTTCTATCAAAGTATTCTGAGAGTAACAAAAATTACAAAGCTAATCTACAAAGTTTTTTCTTCTAGTAGAAACTATTTACTCAAAACAAAAAGAACATCTAATTTTGTTTTACTCTCAAGTTTCTTAATCAGATTGCCCAAAATTATATAAGTAAATAACTACCAATTTTATTACTAAGCACATAATAAATGCAGTCATGGCAGCAAGCATATAAAGGGACCCCATTTCAGAGGTGGATTTTAAATTATTGGGTCTTGGAACACATTTTAAGTTCTTAAAAATTATTAATGATCCCAAGTATTTTTACTTATATATTTTACTGCTGATATTTGCCATAAAATATGAGAAAAATTGAAACATTTAATTATGCATTAAAATATCTCTCATGTTAGCATGAATAACATTTTTATGAAATGTTTTTTTTTATTGTAAACAAATGGGATACATGTTGTTTCTCTGTTTGTACATGGCATAAAGGCATACCATTTGTGTAATCATAAATTTACATAGAGTAATGTTGTTTGATTCATTCTGTTATTTTTTCCCTTCCCCCAACCCCTCCCACCCCTCTTTACCCTCTATACAGCCCTTCCTTCCTCCATACTTGCCCCCCTCCCTAACCCTAACTCTAACCCTAACACTAACCCTTCCCTCCCCCCCATTATGTGTCATCCTCCACTTATTAGTGATATCATTCGTCCTTTGGCTTTTTGAGATTGGCTTATCTCACTTAGCATGATATTCTCCAATTTCATCCATTTGCCTGCAAATGCCATAATTTTATCATTCTTTATGGCTGAGTAATATTCCATTGTATATATATACCACAGTTTCTTTATCCACTCATCAATTGAAGGGCATCTAGGTTGGTTCCACAGTCTGGCTATTGTGAATTGAGCAGCTATGAACATTGATGTGGCTGTATCTCTGTAGTATGCAGATTTTGAAATTTTTTTTCCAAAAAATTAGTTACAAATGGTCTTTTTTAACATTTTAATAAATTGTTTAGAGTTTATTTTGCTAAAAGACAGCTATATTCTGTATTTGCATTTGCTCTCTCTCTGTTGTTATATGTTGCTTTACTACATATCATAATATATATAGCTGTATAAAGAAAATCAAATCTCACTGATATGAAGTTGTAAAAGAGGAGAAATATTTTAAAAGTATTTTCTAATTACTGTACATAGTATTCTTTGATACTTTAGAATTAGATTAAGTTCTTTTTTCAAGGATATATGATAACAAATTATATCCATAAACTATTCATAATTTTGTTAAAATTTTCTGGTCAGTCTTGCACTTTAAATGAATCTTTTACCACGCATGATTCTATAGTATAAGGTGCTGATAACTGGAAAAATATTTATTCTTGAGTTATAGGTTGTAATTTTTTATATTTATTCAAAATTTTAAAGAAACCTCTATTTGTTAATATCACAACTGACCTCATCCAAAAAGTTTCTAAGTAGTGGGAACATATTAAGCTTAAAGCATCAGATACAAAAAGTCAAAATCTAAGTTGTATTTGTAAACCTGAATTTTAGTATTTGCAAGAAATACCTGTAAATGATTTCCTTGAAGTGACAAGATTAATTCATTAATTTCAAGAAAAATATGCGAAATATCTAAGTCTGAATAACCACAGTTTGTTGGTCAATTTTATTTAAAAAAATGATGTTCCTTAAAAAAAAAAAAAAGGGTGGGGGGGGCTAGTTCAGCTTGTAGCCAGATAATCACCCAAAAACTTTTCCTTGAGATAACTAGAGTATTTGTGTGCAGTCCATGCATTTTTATATAATTCCCATTTCATCATACATATACAATACAAAAATACTAGTCATTTACTCAAGGATGGAAATTTAATTAAATTAATGCATTTTACTGCTTGGAAAAATATTTTAAGTGTAACTTATACTTTTTCTCTAAGAATTTGCAGTGGTAATGAATACCATGATACACTTTGATGGCACTGCCTGAATGCATACAAGGAAACAGCAGTTTTATCCTTATTGCTTCTGGATCAAAAGTGCAAATATTAACACATGGAAAAAAGAAAATAACATTTAGTGCACTTCTGAAAATATATTTTTATCTCTGGACACTCCCTGAAAGGTTATCCAAAACATGGGGCCCATGGGCCACACATGGGAACCCACACCTTTTAGTATTTGCTGCTAACAACCAATGTATACCACCCACAAAATTCTGTCAATTATTTTTCAGTGGGCTCAGAGAAAATTTCCAAACTCACATGAAAGTGAAAACACATTGTGACAATGTTTTTTCTTTATACCTAACCTCATGGAGGAATTTATAAATATTTAATTATTCCATCCCAAAATTTGCTAGCATCATATCCCCTTTTTCATTAATAAGAAGATTCTGTGGTTTCAAGTCTTGATGCAACACCATTCTTCTGTGGCAATAGTTAACCCGTGTAGAATTTGGTATAGAAACAGCTACAAAAGCAAATAATTAAAAATTAGTCTTACAGATATCAAGAGATACTTTGGTATTAGCATAATAGGCAAGTAGAAAAGCAACTGGCCTAGAAGAGTAAAAGAAAAAAAAATTACAACATTTTAAGGACAATGTCTTTTCCATTTTGAGCTGTTTTCTCAATTTTAGTTTATTGTTTAATTTGAAGCATCTATCATTTGTCAACAGTGTCTATAAAAATAAATATTATAAATACAACAAAATTTTGTTTTCATAGTAATAGTTCATTTGTTAGAGAAACCAGCTTAAACAGATGGATCCTCTATACTACTAATGCTTACAGATTCATTATAAAATTCCAGTATGTCCAACAAACACAGGCAATTACTCTCTTATAAAACAATCTGATCTGGGTCAGTACCTTTAAATGTGGCATTGGACTTGGTGGCTTTATGGAAAGTCTCAAGTATCAGAGAGAATGGGGCTGAATAACCTGGCAAATTACCAGTTATAAAAATAGCTCAATCAGCTTTTAACACCTACCTCCTGGATACTTTAATTTTAGCAACTCCTACTCAGTTTCAAAATAAGCTGTGATTCAAAATGGGGTAATGCACTCTAGTTCTCTGAAAAAAGCAATTCCTACAAGACTAATGGTAGAATTATTTAGTGTATTGTGGTAAAAAGCGAGATTTGGAACACATCTTGATTTTCTGGGGTTACCAAAAAGAACTTAAATTTCTGAAGACTCAAGAAATGACTTCAGTTTACTTGTAGATGAAAATTGATATCTGAATACCAAGAATAAGCCAAGGCAGCAGGTGATTAATGGCAGGAATGCCTCTGGTGCTTTTTTGGAGCTGTGTAGAAGGGATTAAACTCAGGAGCACACTACATCAGAGCTATGCCCCCAATTCTTTTGCATTTTAATTCTGAGACAGGGTCCCATTAAATTGATCAAGCTGGCCTCCAGTTTGTGATCCACCTACCTCAGTTTCCCAAGTAGCTGGGTGTTTAGCTTGCACCACCATGTCTCGTCTGAATAAATTATAAATTCTGAAGTCTTCAGACTCCACCTATTTATTTATGTTTTGAAAACTCTAAAGTTACTACTTTAATATACTCCTGTTGTGTTGCATTGGGGTTTTAGTGGTGAACACAGCTACCTTTCAGTATATTCCTGTTAAATTTTACATTTGGAGAATATTAAATGCAATTTTAACAAACAAAAAATATTTTCCAACTATTAAGACCTAACTTAAAAGACTTCTCAAACCTCTGTAAAATTATGATAACTAAAATCTTTCCAAATTAGTGCTGTCCAAATTAGTGCTAATATAAAAGCAGAAAAAAAACAGAATTTTAAAATGGAGATCTACAAATAGCCTTCAAAACACCTTGCAAAGGAAAATATAAACTATGATGAAAATAATTCGCATGAAATGTATATGGAAATACTTTTAAAGCCTCATTCTAAAATTCTTCGCAATGTGCTAGCCATATGTTTAGACCTCTCTTTCAATAACAGAAACTGGCTTTCCTTCATATTTACCAAATTCACTATAAAAAATGTAAGTTTGAAGTTTCTATTTACTATCTACAGAGTTATAAAGGTCTCAAACACACAAGATGAGACAGACTATTTTCAAAATAGGCTTTATAAACTGTTGAACTTTATACAAGTAAAATCTTTGAAAATGTAAAATATATCACTCAGAATAAAGAAGTCTATAAGAATAAAAGTATGTCAATTGCTTTTATATATCTGACAACTTCTGGGCTCCTCTATCTGATTATTATAGCAAACTTCTTCAGCATTATTTGAATTCTTAGATGTATTACAAAAACACATTTATCTTACTGTTCCTTCTGACAATACAGATAGTTACTTCAAACAAAGAAATCACAATACCTATATGTCTCTGGCCTTGCTTATAACACTTATTCATAATTCATAACCCCAAAATGTCACTGTTATTATATAATGTAATACCATTTTAAATATATTAGGGGAGCTCACCATTTAAAGGTGGTCTTTTGCAAAATGTAACCATCATTTGTATTTTTTCAGAAAGTAAAATATACCTGCAGGTTTATTTTACACATGTAGGATGATCAGTTATAATGTAAAATAAAATATCAAAAATATTTTTAGGAAACTTTTAAAATGAAGCAGTTTTACAAAAATGTATGAGCCCAGGAAAGCTGTAGTACAATAAAAGAAGTTTGCTAAAAAATCAAACAGAAAATTCCAAAGATTGGTTATGAGGCTGGTATATTTCAGTGCTCATTGTAGCACATTTTGTTTACACTTTACCATTACACAATAAATATACATTTATATTGTGCATACTTATGATGTTCCCATAGTCATCCAGAAGAAATGAGGGAATTTAATACCTACTATCCCACTATTACTGGAGTTCCAGTATCAAAAGGAACGGAGCACTTGTGAAAACGCTTGTTAATTTTGATGAATGTCATCAATAGATGCACTGTAGATGTGGGAAAATATATATTGTTCTCATGTTTACCACGGATCTGGGAATTTTTGGAATGTGCTTTGTAGGGTAAGGAGAAAAAAAATTCATTGCAAGTACTCACACCAAAAGAAAAAAAAAAAAAAAAACAGAGATATTAGGCAGGTTGCAGGTTGGTGCTGGGTAGAAGCAAGTCAAGAAATGAAAAGCATTTGACAATTTGGAAATGCCTGTGGTAATAGTTTGCTGCTCAGCAAGTCCCATCCCACATTCAGATACTCTTGAAACACTCTTGTATTGATATTCAGATTTTGCCCAGGTAGGGTCTTCATGTTTGCCTTTCAGGAGAGCTGCTTCTGCTCACATTGGTGATGTTGTGGTGCAGTCTTTGTTTTGGAAGCTGGGTACAGTGCTGCATATTCCAAATTCAACTTGTTAAAATGGTAGCTCATGGGTATACGTGCTGTGTTTTAAAGAAAGCCTTTTCTCATGGTTGTTGTGCCAGAAAAGCTATGAGTCAGCATGTGTCTAATCAGCTGTCCCTTGAGAGCAACAAGACAGAGCCATAAGTTTGCAGGGCTCTGAGGTCCTTGCAAGGGGAATTTGGGTCTGTAATGATGGATGCTCACAGAATGAACTGGCAAGTACTACTTCATGTATTTGCAGAATATGTTGAACCTGAAGACACATCGTGGAATTTGAGGGTGGACAATGATAGCTGTATTGTTTTAAAATATCTCTTTATTGAAGCAGGTTTTCAGCATCAACAGCCTTGTGCTTTCAGTGCCAACACAATGTCCTTGCTCTCCCATTTTGAATATTCATTTTGCAAGATTTTCATCAGCATCTTGAGTTATGCCATGTGAGGCTGTGTCCCTCTTGCCACCAGCAGGCTCTTCTATGATCCACTGACTTGTAGTTGGCATCCTCCTGTGGCTGCTAAGAGGACTGGTGGAAATTTTCCACAGGACCTTGTGCCACACTGGCACTAGTCTGCTCAAGAAGAAGAACACATGTGCAAACACAGAGAGGCCAGACATTCCTGCATCTCAACATGAGTTGAGGTGTCCCTGGAATTTCTCAGCAGGTAAATTTCTGAGTGCATCTTTGTTGTAAGGCCACAGCCAAGGAGGTGTGGCCTTGCAGGTATAGTGAGCACAGAATATCTCTTCTGGCATGTCAGCAGCAATCTATCCTCCGTCCGACATGCTGAGTGAATGACTCCCATGACCCGACTTAAGCCTTCAGAAGATGCATCCACCTTCACCTATAAGACCCACTTCTCAGGTTCCAGCTGGCACCTGGCTGAACTTTCTAGGAAAAAAGGAGCAACCCTCAAGGTTGGGTGTGAAGTCTCCCAGTTCAAAGATCACTTAAGCCACCATGCTCACTGCAAGCTCCACTGTCATGAGCTCTCACCAGCCATCATTCCCTGTGGTTGTTAGGGCCCTAGGCTAGTTTTTTGACTAGGATATTCCAGTTGTTTTCAGTCAAAGGAAATAGCGCTGGAGCCCTTGCTCAGCTTGGTGATCCATGTGTCCCCAAGCACACCACCACACAACCAGGCCCAGTGTAACTGGTGGGGGATAACTGCCTGCTCTTATGATGCCTGGTGTGGCTGAAAGAGTGCATTGACATCTTGCAGACATCAATTTTAGTGTGAGCTGTCAGGCTTCAGAGGAATTCTTTGTCCAGCATGGTCCTGGAGGGATCCATGAACCATGGGGCTGTGCTCTCTTAGCTGAACATGTTAGAATCACATTTTGGAAAACCTCAGTTCCCTAGCACTCATTTCCATCTTTCCTCTGACCATCGCAACTGAACTGGTGCTTGACTTCAATCTTGGTCTGAAGCAACCCGGAGTAGAAGCTTCTCTGGTTGCCATGGGAACTGAGAGGTCATGGTGCTGTCAGGCCTTTCCTCTGTGAACTCAGGCAGAATCTGTGAGGCAGACACCAGGTCATGGGATCCACTCCTAAAACTCCGTGTAGCTCAAGGCTTTGAAAAACCCTTAGGGGCAAGAAACCAACTATCCTCCCACTGGAGCCTGGCATCCCCTAGCCATTCACACCAAAAATCCCTGATGCCTGCCCCTTCCACCTGTAGAGAGGAACTCATCCATATTTCCTTTCACATCACAGGAGCACTGGTAACCAACTGAGGCATTGCCTGAGTGTAACTGAAGGCAACTGAATCATTGAGATATCAGGGATATGAATTTCAGCCCTTATTTCACTGTTACAAATCCTGAGACTGAAATCTACAAACATACTGAGAGGAAGATTGAAATTGGATGAGGAATGTTTGCTCTTTGCCGGCAAATATGGGTACTGGAAACCCAGACCTCGACAGCCATCACCACATGCCTTTGCCTGTTTATATTTTCTGACATCGTCTGGCTAAGTTGATGAGGCATTCCCTCATTGAAGGAAACTGGACTTTCCCAGGACAAACACCCTCCTCTACTCACCCCTACCTCAGATGATAGGCAAGATCCAGAACCAGCACTGGCATGTGCATTTTGCACTGCAGTCGGCTGGGTAGAAGTTTCCAAAGAGAAATGCCAAAAGGAAAAAGTATAAAAGAAAAGAAATCAAGGAAGGAGTCAGTAGACTGTGAATGTAATGACTGGGGATGCAATGGACAACGCATTCTCCAAATCTCCTTTCATACTAACAACCTCAGCATATTCTAATGCCCTCATAGTCCTGACTCCCCTCCTGTCCTGTCCTCCATAGATCAGTGATAAACTTTTCTGCTCAGAAATCAGCTACTACCAGTTTCCTCCTTAAGTAAAGATGGGATAATTCTTTCCCTCAGGACACACCCCTAGACTGTGGGTGTTGAGATGTAAAAAAGGTTATTTCCAAGATTGTGGTGAAAAGGAGAATTAAGAATTCCTTAGTCATTGATTGGCTTTGTCTAGGGTTGCTTCTCTGCATAGAATTTCACAGACACTGAACCTGACTGCATCAAGTCGTGTACCTCAAAGGATCTGTTCTTGTGTAGATGATATAGACCATCCCATAGAGCGCTGGCTTTGCAAGCTGAAAGGCTGGTGTTCAAATCCCCATCACCATGGGATGGAAAAGAAGAAGAAAATGAAAAGAAAAGACACTTCGGAGGGTTGAGTCCTCCTCTCCTCTCAACCATTTTCTTTTTCTCCTCTCTTATTCAATGGAATCTACCCTTTTCAAGAACTACCAGTTGTCACCTGCCAGCAATTTCCTTTGACTCCTTTCAGCCTGGAGCTGCACTCAAAGGCAGCAGTGCATCTCCAGTCACCTGCATTTAGTAAGAGGATATGTTCCTTCCCATCTTTCAACTCTCATCTCTTCAGACCTTACCACTCACTCTTGAGTGTCCTACCAACATCTTTTCCCAGCAAATTCTCTTGAGTGGCAATGTGCACCAGGTTGCAGTGGCACAAAATTCAAATTGACCCCTTGCAATGCCCTTGCCAATTTTGAGACATTTTGGACACATTCCCAGACTGCCAATTAAGGGGACTTCCACAGCTGAGCACTTGCCATATGAACCACAATGTCATTTGGAAAACCAAATTTTGAAGACAAAAGACAGCCGCCCCTGGCCCTGGTTTTTTAAGCACTTTTATTTTGCATTGCCTTGCTTATGACTTGATGAAAATGGTAGGATTTGGGGCTGAATCCATGTTAGTTTGTGCTGATAGCCTTCAGGATAAAAGGTGAATTTACCACCTACTCTCCCACTATCATTGGTGATTCAGTGTCAAAAGTAAGGGAACACTTGTAGAGATTCGTGTTTATTTTGATGGATGTCCTCAATAGATGTAGAAGTGGGAAAAGCATATGTTGTTCTCGCATTTACCAGGTATCTGGGAAATATTGGATTGTTCTTTGTAGGGTAAGGGGAAAAAGAACGAAAACCATTCATTGCAAGAACTCACACCAAAAGAAGGAAACCAGAGCCATTAGATATGTTGTAGGTTGGTGGTGGGTGGAAGCAAGTCAAGAAATGAAAAGCATTTGACAATTTGCAAAATTCTGTGGTACATGTTTCCTGCTCTGTAAGTCTGATCCCACATTCAGATATTCTTGAACCACTCTTGTTTTGATATTCGGTTTTGGGTCTTCACTCTTGCCTTTCAGCAGAGTTCTTTATGTTTACATTTGTGATGTTGTGGTGCAGGTTTATTTTGAGAGCTGGGTTCAGTGCTGCATATTCCAAATTCAACTCATTTAAACTGTAGATCATGGGTGTACTTGCTGTGCTTTAAAAATGTCCTTTCTCATGGTTCTTGTGCCAGAAAAGCTATGAATCAGCATGTGTCTAATCAGCTGTCTCTTGAGAGCAAATAGACAGAGCCATGAGTTTGCAAGGGATTTGAGTTCCTTGCAAGGGGAATTTGGTCTGTAAAGATGGATGCTTACTGAATAAACTGGCAAGAACTACTTCCTGTATTTGTAGAGTATGTTGAACCTGAAGACACAGGTGGAATTTGAGGGTGGACAATGATGGCTGTATAGTTTTATAATGTCTCTTCATTGAAGCAGGCTTTCAGCATCAACAGCCTTGTGCTTTCAGTGCTAACACAATGTCCTTGCTCTCCCTCTTTGAATATTCATCTTGCATACTTTTCATCTTAGCCCTTTCAGCATGGTGCATGTTCCAATCTAGAGTTATTCCACGTGATGCTGTGTGTTCCTCAAGCTATCAGCAGGCTCTTCTATGATCCACTGACTTGTAGTTGGCATCCTCCCAGGGCTGCTAAGAGGACTGGTGGAAATTTTCCACAGGACTTGTGCCAGGCTGGCACTAGTCTGGTCAAGAGAAAGAACACATGACATGTGTGAACACAGATAGACCAGTCATTTCTGCATCTCGAATTGTGTTGAGGTGTCCCTGGAATTTCTCAGCAGGTAAATTTCTGAGTGCATCTTGATTGTAAGGCCACATGCAAGGAGGTGTGGACTTGCAGGTGTAGTGAGCACAGAATATCTCTCCTGGCATGTCAGCATCATCCAATGCTCCTTCCAACATCCTGAGTGAAGGTCTCCCATGACACGACTTAAGCCTTCAGAAGATGTGTCCGTCTTCACCTAGAAGACCCACTTCCCAGTTTGCAATTGTCACCAGAGTGAACTTTCTAGGAAAAAGAGCAACCTGCAAGATTAAGTGTGTAGTGTCACAATTAAAAAATCACTTAACCCAGAATACTCACTGAACGCTCCACTGGCATGAGCAGCTGTCACCGCCATCATATGGTGTGGTTGCTAGGGCCCTGGGCTTTTTTCCTGACTAGGATATTCTGGGTGTGCCCAGTCCCAGAGGTGAGGGCTAGGAAAGAAATAGCACTGGAGCTGGTGTGCAGCTTGGGGATCCACATGTCTGCAAGCACACCTCTACCCAAACAGGACCACTGGAACTTGTGGAGGATAACTGCCTGCTGTCATGATGCCCAGTGTAGCCAAATGAGTGCAGCAAAACCTATTGGACCTAAAGTTTAGTGTGAGCTTAGTGTCAAGCTTCAGAGGAGTTCCTTGTCCTGCCTGGTCCTGGAGGGATCCATGGACAACCAGGCTCTGCTCTCCTGGCCTAAGTGGTTAGAATCACATTTTGGAAAACCATAATTCCCTGGAACTCACTCCCATATTCTTTCCTCTGACCATTGCAACTGAGCTGGTGCTTGTTTTCAATCTTGGTCTGAAGCAGCCAGGAGCAGAAGGTTCTCTGGTTGCCATGGGAACCATGATGCCCTAGTTCTGTCAAGACTTTCCTCTGTGAATTCAGGTGAAATCTGAGGGGCAAGCACCAGGTCACTGGAGACACTCCTCAAACTCCATGTGCTCAAGACTCCTAAAACCCCTCTGGAGAGTGAAACCAACTCTTCTCCATCTGGAGCATGGAATCCTCTAATCTTTCACACTTGAACTCCCCGATGCCTGCCCCTTCTTCCTGGAAAGAGGAGCTCTCCCATTTTTTTCTCATATCACAGGAGCATTAGTAACCAAGTGAGGCATTGTCCTCAATGTAACTGAATGCAACTGAATCATTGAGAGATCAGGGATATGAATTTCAGCCCTTTTCTCATTGTAACAAATCTTGAGAGTGAAAGCTAAAAACATACCAAAAAGAAGATTGAATGTTTCCTTTCTGCTAGCAAATATGTGTCCTGGGAACTCAGACCCTTAGAGCCATCACCACTTGCCCTTGCCTGTTTATATTTCCTGACATCATCTGGCTACCTGAGATGATAGGCGAGATCCAGTACCAGCACTGGCTTGACACCTCTCTGGCCCTTGCCAATTTTGAGGCTTTTTGAACACCCTTGGCCCTGAGTTTCCTAGTCAGTTTTTCTGTGCATTGTCTTGCTTATGACTTGATAAAAAATAGTAGGATTTGGGTTGAATCCATGTTAGTTTCTGCTGAGAGTATTCAGTTGAAATGGGGGAATTTACGACATACACTCCCACTATCATTGGAGCTCCAGTGTGAAAAGGTACAGAGCATTTGTATAGACTCTTGTTGATTTTGATGGATGTCCTCAAGAGATGCATTGTAGAAGTGGGTAAATCATATGTTGTTCTCACGTTTATCACTTATCTGGGCATTAATTATTTTCTCTATGCTGTGTAAGTGATGACAAATGAGCCCTTCTTTGTAAGAACTCCCACCTAAAGATGAAAACAGAGGCATTAGGCAAGTGGCAGGTTGGTGGTGGGTAGAAGAAAGTCAAGAAATAAAAAGGAAAGTAGAGCCAGTGAATTAGACAATATGTAAATAACTTTTTGTTATAATTGATAGGAAAGATGCATCTGGGACATGGAATTGCTTTGTTTTCTGGGCAGTGTGTGTCAGTACTTACTCGTTAGGCTGGCAGCAGAGGGGTACACAGGTGCATAGAGGGATACAAGGGAACAAGTGCTCAAGGATTGACATTTCCATGTGAGTCACTTGTGTGTGCATCATCTGACTGTACAATAGGAATACTTTAATTCATTAGTAACATGCATTTTTGCTAATACTTTTGTAGTAGAAATCTGGTAATGAAACAAGCTTGGTGTATCCTGTTGCTTTGCCTCATTTTATATTGAGCATTAAGTTAATGCATTATTTTAGTTGTAACTCTGCAAATATATCTATCTAGAGGCTGTTGCCATTTCTGTCTTCAGTGAATTTTTGT
>NW_027632436.1:480225-638819 GCF_902686455.1 Sciurus vulgaris
ACCACATCCTCGCCAACACCTGTTGCTTGTATTTTTGATAATCGCCATTCTAATTGGGGTGAGATGGAATCTTAGGGTGGTTTTGATTTGCATTTCTCTTATTACTAGAGATGTTGAACATTTTTTCATATGTTTATTGATTGCTTGTACATCTTCTTCTGTGAAGTGTCTGTTCATTTCCTTAGCCCATTTGTCGATTGGATTATTTGTATTCTTGATGTAGAGTTTTTTGAGTTCTTTATAGATTCTGGAGATTAGTGCTCTATCTGAAGTATGATTGGCAAAGATATTCTCCCACTCTGTAGGTTCTTTCTTCACATTACTGATAGTTTCCTTTGCTGAGAGAAAGCTTTTTAGTTTGAATCTATCCCAGTTATTGATTCTTGCTTTTATTTCTTGTGCTATGGGAGTCCTATTGAGGAAGTCTGGTCCTAGCCCGACATGTTGAAGATCGGGACCTACTTTTTCTTCTATAATCTGCAGAGTCTCTGGTCTGATTCCAAGGTCCTTAATCCATTTTGAGTTGAGTTTTGTGCAGGGTGAGAGATATGGGTTTAGTTTCATTCTGTTGCATATGGATTTCCAATTCTCCCAGCACCATTTGTTGAAGAGGCTATCTTTTCTCCATTGCATATTTTTGGCACCTTTGTCTAGTATTAGAAAGTTGTATTTATTTGGGTTTGTGTCCGTGTCCTCTATTCTGTACCATTGATCTACCTGTCTATTTTGGTACCAGTACCATGCCGTCTTTGTTACTATTGCTTTGTCATATCGCTTTAAATTCTATCCTTTGCTTAATTGTTTTAGCCAGAGTTTCAAGGAGTTTGCTAAGTAAAATTAGTAAATAAGGACATCTTTGTCTTCTTCCTGCTTTTAGTGGGAATGATTTAAGATTGTCTATTTAGAATAATGTCAGCCTTGGTTTTGTCATATGCAGCTTTCAAACTCTTGAGAGAAATTCCATCTATCCCTAGTTTTTCCAAAGTTCTAAGGATGAGTGGATTCTGTATTTTGTCAAATGCTTTTACTGCATCTACTGAGATGATCATGTACTTCTTGTCTTTATGTCTATTAATATTATGGGTTAGATTTGATGATTTCCATTTGTTGATCCAACTTACATCCCTGAGCTGACCCTGGTAAACTGTCATTTTAATATGTTTTTCTTTGCAATTTGCCAGTATTGTATTAAGAATTTTTTGCATCTATATTCAACTAGGAAATCAATGTGAAGTTTTCATTCTTTGATGTGACTTTGTCTTATATTGGTACCAAGCTACAGGTTTCATAGAATTAGTTTGAAAGCATGAGAGTTTTCTATTTTGTGCAAAAATTTGAGGACTTTTGATGTTAGTTCTTCTTTAAAATCTTGGTAGATCTTGGATGAGAATCCATCCAGTCCTAGGCTTTTCATTTTGGTATGTTTTTCATGGCTTTCTCAATTTCCTTACTAGAATTTGATCTCTTCAAATTTTCTATATCCTTCTGATCCAGTTTTGTTAGGTCATACGTATCTAGGAATATTCAAATATATTGGAGTACAAAAACATAAAGTAATTTCTGATTCTCCTCTGTATTCCAGTAGGACTTGTGATGTTATTTTCATCATGGATTTTTAAAATTTTCATTTTCCTCTCTTTCCTATACTCAGCTAGGTTAAAACTTTATCAAGTTTATTTAATGTTTCAAAGAACCAAATTCTTTCTTTAATTTTTGAATTGTTTTATGTCAAATTCATTAAGTTGGAGTCTGATTTAATTTCCTGTGATCTATTGATATTGTTACTGATTTGTTCTTCTTTGTTTAAGGCCTTGAGATGTAATGATAGTTCATTTATTTGGTGTCTTCCTGTTATTTAATGAATGGGCTCAATAATATGAACTTTCTTCTTACAGTCTCCTTCATAGTTGCCCAAAAGTTTTGATATGTTGTGTCACTATTTTCATTTACTGCTAAGTATTTTTTATTTCATCTCTGATTCACACTAGTATCCATTCATCATTCTATAAAATTATTTAATATGATTTGTCTCCAAGTGTTTTTGTGTTTTCTACTTGTATTTTCTCATTGATGTCTAATTTAATTCCATTATGATGAAATAGTATGCAGAGGATTACCTTCATTTTTATTTTTATTTGCAATGAGATACTTTTTGGCCTAGAATAGGGTATATATTGCAAAATATTCAAAGTGCTGTTGAGGAAGGTGTATTCAGTCATTAATGGATGAAATATTCTATATATGTCTCTTAAGTGTATTTTTTTCATTCTGTACCATGTTTAGTTTTTATTTAGATTAACTAATTTTGAGAGGGGTGTATGATAAGGTTATCTAGTAGTATTGTGTTTTGGCCTATTTGACTCTTGATGTTGAGGAGAGTTTGTTTGATATATGCAGCTGCTCTTAGTAGAGCATAAATATAAATGACTGCTATTACTTTATGCATAATTCCCTTAAGGAGAATAAAAGGACCTTATTTGTATCTTCTGATTAACTCTGCATTGAAGCCCAATTTATCTGATATGAGAATAGATACTGCCCCTTGTATATGAAGACAACATGAATAATATATTTTCCCCAAACTTTTTCCTTCATTCTGTGTTTGACTTTCTTTATGTCTAAGTCTATTGGAGACAACATATATTTGGGTCTTGTTTTCCAATTCAACCTGCAAGCCTATGTCATTTTTAGATGAACTGAGACAATATTATGTACAGAGTTTTTTTTATTGAAATATGTTTTCTAATATCCTGACATTTTGGGTTATTTCCAGTTTTTAACTTGATTCTCCTTGCACTTTCAAAATGATGTGTCTTCAAATGAGTTTCTTGCAATATTGTATATCTGGAGTCCTGCATATTTTATCTATATGATTTTCCATTTTGATTTTAAGACTTGGGAAATTTCCTGATGTTATTTTATTGCTAACATTGTGCATCATTTTGTTTATATTTCAGAACCTTCATCTTGAAATTTCTGTTCATAGTCCCTTAAAATTATTTATCTCCAGTCTTTTTTTTCTTTAAGATTATATAGTTTGTCTTCAAGTCCTCAAAAATCTATCTTCTTGTGGTCTCATCTGTTGGTGATGCTTTCCATTGGATTTTTAATTTGATTGATGAATACTTTCATGTTGAGAATTTTCAATTAATTCATCCAAAAGATGTATATTTCCTTATTGACTTTACCTTTCACCTTGTATTTTCTCTCTGCTTTGATTTATTTTGTCATCTTTTACCTCATAGATCAGTTATACAGTACACTTTCTATATATCATCTCTGACATTTCCTCCATTGTTGTGTCAATGGAATCTGTTGTTGAGGTATTCTATGCTGTTTGGTATAGTTTGGTCCATTCATTTCTCATATTGTTTGAGTATTCACCCAACTATCTGGATGGAGATACAGCAGTAGATTTTCTATCTTATGAGTTTATAGTGTCCCTCTATGTTATAAGCACCTTAAAATATGGGGACAAAGGTAAATTATAGCAAAAACCTATGCCAACAATATATAGCAGTACATTAGGTACTTCATTTCTATTTTGACATATAGAGTGTTACTTGGCATAATATGCAGATATAGAAGTATCAGCAATTTCCTTCAGGAATCATAAATTATGCCTGGCACAAAGTCAAACAATAAGTGTTGTTTATGATTTCTGCCATATTAACTAATGCTATGTAATTGGTTGTAGGGGAGGACATTACATACATCAAGTAAAATTAAGTGATGTTAAGGATAGAATTCAGTATGAGGAGAGCAGGGATAGAAAGGTAGAAAATGTTGGCAATTTTAAAGGGTAAATAGGGCAGATGCAGTGGTAACATAGGATATGTTAAGGAGGAAGAAGGAGAAAAATAGAAGAAAGAATATACAGCAGAATGAGGATAGAATTCGGTTGTTCACAATAGAATAGTGAAGGGGAGAAAAGGGAAATATAGAATACAGTGCTGGAAAAAAAGAATACAGAACAAAATGAAGATATACTAATCCAAACCTTGACATTCAAAAAACTGATCATGAAAAATAATCACCTTCAACAAAAAGGGTAGAAATTAGGAAAGAAAAACAAATCTTTATATGTATAGGTGTTCTTGAACAAATTAGTACAAATTGAAGTAAAACAAAACACCCAAAACAACACAAATCATAAACAAGAAAAAAATGTACAATCTGAATGAAAAATTAAGAAATTATGGAGTCATTGTGACTATGTTTGATAAAGAGTGAGCATATGTGTTTGCTGTCTGTTCCCAACTAATTTTGTTTCTTCCTGAGGTGTGAACTGAATGTGGGTGTATGGGCATAACCTGTTGAGTTCTTCCTGTTTAGCATTTTGTTTACCAAGTTTCCAGTGGGGTTCTAAGATTTCTAAACTTCCCTTCTTTTGAGATTGGTAAGGGGTGGAATGGTAAGAGCTGTCCATCAACTACCAGTGTGTTCTCCCCTTTGAAAGCAGTTTCCGTATGTGGAATTCCTGGTTGCAAGGACTTAGTATTAGTGAGGTTCTTGTTGCTTTAATTTGTGGTGAGTTGCTTGCATTGTAATATTCATCTAAAAGTTGGTAAATGTCAATCTGTGATAGACTGGAAAGGTCAGGTGGTAAAATAGTGGTCTGGTTGGGCAGGCTGTGGGCCAGATAGCAATGTAGTTGTAGGTTGGCCTGGCAGGGATGTTGCCATCTGGCAAGCTGGACTAAGGACAAGACAGTGAAGGTGCACATTTAGTAGGTCAAGTGGTAGGCAGGGTGTGATTCTGAAGGGCTTGGCAGACAAGGTCCCTGGTTTCTAGAGACCCAGAAACATTGTGATCACAGGAACAAGTTAGGTAAGGCAGGCCAGAACCACTTGTATGTCAGACAATTGACAGTGCCAGGAACAGGAGGGACACTGCAGTGTGTTGATGTCAGTGACGCAGCAGGTGCCAAACTAGGTGGGTGAAAGGGAAAAGTGGGTGCTGTGGTCTTCAAAGTGCCAAGGAATAGTCAGGCAGGCAGAGGGTCAAGTTTCCTGACACCAATCATATCATCATTTTTTTAAAATTTTAATTAAAAATCATAAATTTACACAGGGCAATGTTTTTTGATTCATTCTGTTATATTTTCCCCTTCCCACCCACCCTCCCGCCACTCTTTTCCCTGTATACAGTCCTTCCTTCCTCCATTCTTACCACACTCCTTATCCCTAACCCTAAACCTAACCCTAACCCTAACACTAACCCCTCCTACACCCCTTTATATGTCCTCATCTGCTTATCAGCGAGATCATTCGTCCTTTAGTTTTTTGAGATTGGCTTATCTAATTTAGTATGATATCCTCCAAGTTCATCCATTTGCCTGCAAATGCCATAATTTTATCATTCTTCATGGCGGAGTAATATTCCATTGTACATATATATGCCACAGTTTCTTTATACATTCATCAACTGAAGGGCATCTAGATTGGTTCCACAATCTGGCTATAGTGAATTCAGCAGCTATGAACATTGATGTCACAGTATCTCTGTAGTATGCTGATTTTATGTCGTTTGGGTATAGGCCGAAGGTGTGGGATAGCTGGGTCAAATGGTGGTTCCATTCCAAGCTTTCTGAGGAATCTCCATACTGCTTTCCAGAGTGACTGCACTAATTTGCAGCCTCACCAGCAATGTATGAGTGTACCCTTTTCCACATGTCCTCGCCAACACCTATTGTTGCTTGTGTTCTTGATAATCGCCATTCTAATTGGGGTGAGATGAAATCTTAGAGTAGTTTTGATTTGCATTTCTCTTATTACTACAGATGTTGAACATTTTTTCATATATCTGTTGACTGCTTGTACATCTTCTTCTGTGAAGTGTCTGTTCATTTCCTTAGCCCATTTGTTGATTGGATTATTTGTATTCTTGGTGTAGAGTTTTTTGAGTTCTTTATAGATTCTGGAAACTAGCACTCTACCTGAAGTATGAGTGGCAAAGATATTCTCCCAATCTGTAGGCTCTCTCTTCACATTACTGATAGTTTCCTTTGCTGAGAAAAAGCTTTTTAGTTTGAATCTATCCCAGTGGTTGATTCTAGCTTTTATTTTTTGTGCTATGGGTGTCCTGTTAAGGAAGTCTGATCCTAAGCCAACAAGTTGAAGGTTTGGACCTACTTTTTATTCTATAAGATGCAGGGTCTCTGTTCTGATTCCGAGGTCCTTGATCCATTTTAAGTTGAGTTTGTGCAGGGTGAGATATAGGGATTTAGTTTCATTCTGTTGCATATGGATTTCCAGTTTTCCCAGCACCATTTGTTGAAGAGGCTATCTTTTCTCTATTGCATATTTTTGGAACCTTTGTCTAGTATGAGAAAATTATATTTATTTGGGTATGTGTCCATGTCCTCTATTCTGTAACATTGATCTACCTGTCTATTTTGGTACCAATACCATACCGTTTTTGTTACTATTGCTTTGTAATAGACTTGAAGATCTGATATTGCGATACACCCTGCATCACTCTTTATACTGAGGATTTCTTTAGCTATTCTGGGTTTCTTATTCTTCCAGATGAATTTCATAATTGCTTGCTCTATTTCTGTAAGGTACACCATTGGGATTTTAATTGGAATTGCATTGAATTTGTATAGCACTTTTGTATATGGCCATTTTGACAATATTAATTCTGCCTATCCAAGAACATGGGAGATCTTTCCATCGTCTAAGGTTCTCTTTAATTTCTTTCTTTAGTGTTCTGTAGTTCTCATTGTAGAGGTCTTTCACCTCTTTTGCAAGATTGATTCCCAAGTATTTTATATTTTTGATGCTATTGTGAATGGGGTAGTTTTCCTAATTTCTCTTTCTGAAGATTTATCACTTATGTATAAAAATGCATTGGATTTATGAACATTGATCTTGTAACCTGCTACATTACTGAATTCACTTATGAGTTCTAAGAGTTTTCCGGTGTAATTTCCAGGATCCTCTATATATATAATCATGCCATCAGCGAACAGGGATAGTTTGAGTTCCTCTTTTCCAATTCGTATCCCTTTAATTTCTTTGGTTTGTCTAATTGCTCTGGCTAGAGTCTCAAGAATGATATTGAATAGAAGTGGTGAAGGAGGGCATTCCTGTCTTGTTCCAGTTTATAGGGGGAATGCTTTCAGTTTTTCACCATTTAGAATGATATTGGCCATGGGCTTAGCGGAGATGGCCTTTAAAATGTTAAGGAATGTTCCCAGTACCCCAATTTTCTCTAGTGTTTTGAGCATGAAGGGATGCTGTATTTTATCAAATGCTTTTTCTGCATCTATTGAAATAATCATGTGATCCTTAACTTTTAGTCTGTTGATATGGGGAATGACATTTATTGATTTCCAGATGTTGAACCAACCTTGCATCCCTGGGATAAAACCCACTTGATCCTGGTGCACTATGTTTTTAATATATTTTTGTATGTGATTTGCTAAAATTTTGTTGAGAATTTTTGCATCGATGTTCATTAAGGATATTGGTCTGAAATTTTCTTTCCTTGATGTGTCTTTGTCTGGTTTAGGTATCAGGGTGATATTGGCTTCATAGGATGAGTTTGGGAGGGTTCCCTCCTCTTCTATTTCATGGAATACTTTGAGAAGTATTTGAATGAGCTCTTCTGTAAAGGTTTTGTAGAACTTGGCTTAGAATTCATCTGGTCCCAGACTTTTATTTGTTGGTAGGCTTTTGATGGCCTCTTCTATTTCATTGCTTGAAATTGATTTATTTAAGTTGCATATGTCCTCCTCTTTCAGTTTAGGTAATTCATATGTCTCTAGAAACTTGTTGATGTCTTCCAGGTTTTCTGTTTTGTTGGAGTATAGATTTTCAAAATAGCTTCTAATTATGTTTTTTATTTCACTCCTGTCTGTTGTGATATTTCCTTGTTCATTCCGAATTTTATTAATTTGTGTTTTCTCCCTCTTTCTCTTTGTTAGTGTGGCTAAGGTCTATCAATTTTGTTTATTTTTTCAATGAACCAACTATTTATTTTGTTAATTTTTCCGATTGTTTCCTTTGTTTCAATTTCATTGATTTCAGCTCTGATTTTAACTATTTCCTGTCTTCTACTACTTTTGGTGTTGGTCTGCTCTTCTTTTGCTAGGGCTTTGAGCTGTAGTGTTAGGTCGTTTATATGTTGATTTCTACTTCTTTTGTTGAATGCGCCCCATGAAATAAATCTTCCTCTAAGTACTGCTTTCATAGTGTCCCAGAGATTTTGACATGATGTGTCTTTGTTCTCATTTCCTTCTAAGAATTTTTTTTTAATTTCCCTCCTGATGTCTTCTGTTATCCATTCATCACATAAGAGTGTATTATTTAATCTCCAGGTATTGGAGAAGTTTCTGGTTTTTATTCTGTCATTTATTTCTAATTTCAATCCATTATGATCTGATAGAGTACAAGGTAGTTTCTCTATCTTCTTGTATTTGCTAACAGTCGCTTTGTGTCATAAGACATGGACTATTTTAGAGAAGGACCCATGTGTTGCTGAGAAGAAGGTGTATTCATTCTTTGTTGGATGGTACATTCTATATAAGTCGGTTAAGTCTAAATTGTTGATTGTGTTATTGAGTTCTATGGTTTCTTTATTCAATTTTTTTGGATGATCTATCCAGCAGTGAGAGAGGTGTGTTAAAATCGCCTAGTATTATTGTGTTGTGGTCTATTTGATTTCTGGAATTGAGAAGGATTTGTTTGATGTACATGGATGAGCCAATGTTTGGGGCATAGATGTTTATGATTGTTATGTCTTGCTGATTTATGCTTCCCTTAAGTAGTATGTAATGTCCCTCTTTACCCCTTTTGGCTAGTTTTGGCTTGAAGTCCATATTATCTGAAATGAGGATGGATACTCCAGCTTTTTTGCTGTGTCCGTGTGCATGGTATGTTTTTTCCCCATCCTTTCACCTTTAGTCTATGGGTATCTCTTTCTATGAGATGAGTCCCTTGCAGGCAGCCAATTGTTGGATATTTCTTTTTAATCCAATCTGCCAGTCTATGTCTTTTGATTGATGGGTTCAGGCCATTAACATTCATGGTTATTATTGTGATATGATTTGTATTCCCAGTCATTTGACTCATTTTTGTTTTTTGACATGATTTGGTTTCCCCTTTATTTGGCTATTCCTTTAGGCTAGTTCCTCCGGTTGCTGATTTGCATCATTTTTTTCATCTCTTCCTCATGGAATATTTTGCTGAGAATGTTCTGCAATGCTGGCTTTCTTTTTGTAAATTCCTTTAGCTTTTGTTTATCATGGAAGTATCTTATTTCATTGTCAAATCTGAAAGTAAGTTTTCCTGGGTATAAGATTCTTGGTTGCCATCCATTTTCTTTCAGGGCTTGGTAAATGTTTTTCCAGGCCCTTCTACCTTTTAGGGTCTGGACTGAAAAATCTGCTGATATTCTTATTGGTTTCCCCATGAATATATTTTGATTCTTTTCTCTCGTGGCCTTTAAAATTCTGTCTTCATTTTGTATGTTAGGTATTTTCATTATAATGTGCCTTGTTGTGGGTCTGTTGTAATTTTGTATATTTGAAGTCCTATAAGCCTCTTTTACTTTGTTTTCCATTTCATTCTTCAGTTTGGGGAAATTTTCTGATATTATTTCATTGAATAGATTGTTCATTCCTTTGGTTTGTTCCTCTAAACCTTCCTCATTCCCAATAATTCTTAAATTTGGCCTTTTCATGATATCCCATAATTCTTGTAGATTCTGTTCATGATTTCTTACCATCTTTTCTGTTTGGTCAACTTGGCTTTCAAGATTAAATATTTTGTCTTCATTATCTGAGGTTCTGTCTTCCAGGTGTTCTATCCTATTGGTTATGCTTTCTATGGAGTTTTTAACTTGGTTTATTGTTTCCTTCATTTCAAGGATTTCTGTTTGGTTTTTTTTTTCAGTATCTCTAACTCTTTATTGAAATGATCTCTTGCTTCCCATATTTGCTCCTTTAACTCTTGATTGGTGTGATCATTTAATGCCTGCATTTGCTCTTTCATCTCCTCGTTTGCTTCCCTGATTGTTTTAATTATGTACATTCTGAACTCCCTTTCTGACATTTCTTCTGCTGTGCTGTCATTGGGTTTTATTGATATAGTATCTAGGTTTGTTTTGGACATTTTCTTCCCTTGTTTTCTCATATTGGTCAGATGTCAGTGGGACTTTGTGATATTTCAGAATTCTTCTATTGGCTTATATTGTCCCTGTAGATTTCCAGTGTATGACCTTCGTGCCTTCAGTAGCCTGAAATCTTGGAGTAAGTTGATAATGAGTGCTTAAAAGGAAAGCTGTCCCTAGTACTCTACTGGTTCCAGGATTTAGAGCTGGCTCTGTGTGGAAAGGCTCTCACTGGGGTGTCTGCTCCGAGAAGACAGCCTGGAAAGTCACTTCCCGCTGGAGGGGGCCGGGCTGCGGGCTGCTTGCGGAAGCCCCTGGCTGCCCTGTCCTGGTCCCAGAAGCAACCTGTGGGCAGGAACTCGCCGCCCTGGTTCAGGGAACTGAAGCTATGTTCTGTGCAGAAAGGCTCTCACTGGGGGGCCCTCTCTGAGATGCTGGAGAATTTGGCCCTGTGGGAGGAGCCCACCGCCGGAGTGGGCAGAGCCGCCTGGGGAGGACTCTTGCTGCTCTGCCTTACTCTAATAAGCCACCTGAATCCGGGCCTGCCACCCGGGCAGCGCTTCACTGCTTCACCAGTTAGGGGAGACTCACCCCAACACTCTACTTTAGTCCGAGTCTCTCAATGCCTCTCTTTCTTGAATCCTGGGTTCTGGAGCGATTGAAGATGCAGTCACCCTCTAGTGCGCCATCTTGGATCACCCTGTTGAAAATCCTGCAGCTGTGGGGTCCAGAGGTAGGTCCACCTGGAGAGGTCTCTGGCTGCCTTGCCCTGGTTCCTGAGGCTGCTTGCCGGCCGGAGGTCACTGCTGGCTTGGGGCCTTGTGGCTGGCTCTGTGTGGAAAGGCTCTCACTGGGCGGTCTGCTTCGAGAAGCTAGCCTGGAAAGGTGCTTCCTGCTGGAGTGGGCCAGGCTGCGGGCTGCTTGGGGAAATCCCTGGTTGCCCTGTCCTGGTCCCTAAAACAACTTTTGGGCAGGAATTCGCTGCCCTGGTTCAGGGAACTGAAGCTCGGTTCTGTGCAGAAAGTCTCTCACTGGGGGGCCTGCTCCAAGATGCTGGAGAATTTGGCCCTGTGGGAGGGGCCCACCGCCAGAGTGAGCAGGGCCACCTGGGGAGGACTCTAGCTGCTCTGTCCCACTCCAATAAGCCACTTGTATCCGGGTGTGCTGCCCGGGCAGTGCTTCACCACTTCACTGGGTGGGGGAGACTCACCGCGATGCTCTATTTTAGTCCAAGTCTCTCAATGCCTCCCCTTCTTGAATTCTGGGTTCTGGAGCAAGTGGAGATACAGTCACCCTCTAGTCCACCATCTTGGATCACCCCATGGAAAAAAGCCTGTGGCCGGGGAGCTGGGGGGCAGGTCCACCTGGAGAGGTCTCTGGCTGCTTTGCCCTGGTCCCAGAGGCTGCTTGCGGGCCAGAGGTCATCACGGGCCTGAGGACTTGTGGCTGGCTCTGTGTGGAAAGACTCTCACTGAGTGGTCTGCTCCAAGAAGCTAGCCTGGATAGGTACTTCCCGCTGGAGTGGGCCAGGCTGCAGGCTGCTTGGGGAAATCCCTGGCTGCCCTGTCCTGGTCCCTGAAGCAACCTGTGAGCAGGAACTCGCTGCCCTGGTTCAGGGAACTGAAGATTGGTTCTGTGCAGAAAGGCTCTCACTGGGGGGCCTGCTCCGAGATGCTGGAGAATTTGGCCCTGTTGGAGGAGCCCACTGCTGGAGTGTGCAGGGCTGCCTGGGGAGGACTCTAGCTGCTCTGCCTTACTCTTATAAGCCACCCGAATCTGGGCCTGCCACCCGGGCAGCGCTTCACCGCTTCACCGGGTGGGGGAGCCTCACCCCGAGGCTTTATTTTAGTCCGAGTCTCTCAATGCCTCCCCTTCTTGAATTCTGGGTTCTGGAGCGACTGGAGATGCAGCCACCCTCTAGTCACCATCTTGGATCCTCATATCATCATTTTGATCCAATGTAGCTGGCATCATGAGTTCCTTTGAGCCACAGGACTCAGCATTGGAGAGAGTTGGCTTCTCTGTAACCTTCAATCTGGAGTATAGCAGTGCAAAAATGCTCTCATTTTCTTATTTTCCCTATGTTTATTAAGCTCAGTTAAGTCTTTGCTAGGCTTAGATAGGTTTATGCAGGTCTAGTCATAATCTCCCTGATCTGGATTTCCACTACCCATTGGCACAGCTGTAGTGTACTCTCAACATGACTCCTGGTTCAGCTCTCCACTGATGATTGGTAAACTCTGGGTAACTTCTTTTAGACAAATTTAATGAGTTGAACAGTTGAACATTATATTTTCCATAATCATGCAAAACTAAACATTTTTAGAACTTAGGTAATGCAAAACAAAACCACATTATGTACAGAAAATTAAGTAATATTGATAATCATGTGCAATAAAGGCATTCTCATAAAGAGAAAATATAGTTTAAGCTGTTATTCTCCATGTTCAGAAACTATACTTTTTAAAACAAACATGTGCACACCCCACCACCAATCACAGAGAGTGAAATTACACTCTTAGATATATGAGAACATAATAATGTTCCTCCAGAGTTAAAATCCAGGGTCATTATTAAAGGGGATGTACATTTAGAAAGAGAATTACTAAACTGTGGAAAATAATGCTTCCAGGAACCAGAAACAGCTTCTGTTATATCCAGTTTTACAAATACTAAAAACACCAAGAATAATTTATAAATATGTCACATGAATGTTGTGTTTCATATGAAAACATATTTGAAAGCATGCAGAATTTGAGAAAATACAAATACACATAACTACATCAAAGATCCAATTGCACATTCTATGTATAGATGGTAAAACTATCATTAAAAAGTTGACTATTTTCCCCAAGCCAATCTATAATAATATCCCAGCAAAATTTAAGAAGGGAACAAAGTAAAAGATCTAAAATTCTCCTGGAAGGTTATACATATGTATATAATTAGCCAGGAACTCCATGAAATGTAAAAGCAAAATTACCAGCTATCATTACCTGACACTAGTATATGTTATAAAATTATAGTATTGTGATAATCTATAGATCAAGAATTCACAATAGAGAAAATTACATAGGGAAATCCATATGTATGTAAACATTGTTTTTATTGTTAAGTGCAATAAAATCTATAATTTAATTTATCTATTTAAAATCAATTATATTAAGAAAATTATTTAATGTAAATAAATAATATAATATAGCCTAACAGTAGATATTAGAACTAGCAGCTGAGAACACTGGTTGGGATTATATGCAGAATGTGTGTAACACTGGAATTATACCTCATCACTGCTCAACAGAAAGCAGATATTAAGAGGGATGATTATAAAAATATAGCAGAATATAAATTTCCTGACTCAATTCACTCATGAATACACCAAATAAATATCTACTTCTGCTGTGAATCCCTCTTAAATTTATAAATTAATTAAAACATATAAAAAACTACCATCAGATAAGTTGGAAAAGTTGGGTTATACTATGACATTAGCATTTCTTAATGATCCTTATAACTGGGACAGGATGCTTAAATCCACTGTCACCCGGAGTAGAGGAAGACACATTGGGTCATAAATATAGCACGTTTAACTCTAAATCATTTGTAGTTTGAATTTTAATATAACTGGTACACACAGAGAAAGAGACTAGACATACATAAGTATCAAGATCAGAGAAAAAGAGTGTTTTTCTATGAAAATGCAAGATCCATGGACTTTATTTCATGGGGCCAGGGAAGAAGAGGAGTTAAATCTCAAAGGTTCCACTTTTCCCTAAAAGACATTTTCCAGCATAATCTGTGAAATGATGTTGCTAATATTTGAGTTTCCACCTATCCAGCATCAAAGAGTGAACAAGGGAAATGCAGTCTATAACTGGCAACCAAATTGGTAGTGAAGTACATCATGAGCCCTCTTCCTCAGCACACCTCACTAATTACTCCAGGGATAACCAATTCTTTCTGTAAGGAATTTGTCCAAAACTCAACTTTTTCCATTCAATATACTACATTCTAATCTCCCAGAAATTGGGAGAAATGACAAATATATAGTTGCATATTTCTCTATATCACAAATGTGGCTCCATTTTGGTATGCAAGAATTTTCATGGGCTGCAATCTCCACCAGGAGTGAAGAAAAAGGGGAAAAAGTGCAGACTCCAGCTTATTTCTAAAGTAGGTTCACATCGCCTTCTTTCAATGAGTAAAAGGCAGCCTGAATTCTAACTTTTAGCATGAATTTAGTGCATCACTCAACTATGAGAAATTCTGCAGCCTGAGTGCAGCTACTATCAAAAAATGGAACAATAGCTAGTGATACCGCTCTTTATGGGTGACGAGTCCTGCTTCCTCAGGTGTTGAAGTATAACGCCGGAGAAGCACGCCGAGGCAAATGTAGAGTGGAAAATGCAGCTTTATTAAAGAAAAGTAAAAGCAGACTTCTCCCGGGTGGAAGAAGGGGACCCAAAGGTGGAATCCGTGGGATGAGCAAATCCTGTCCTTTTTATGGGTTTTATTCTCCCATTCTCTCCCCCTTATCTCTTTCCTTCCTGCCTATGGGATTAGGCCTGGTTTTGCAGGTGAGATGTGAAAAAGTGAGAAGCGGATGGGGCAGGGGGAGGGCCAAAGTGATTCAGGCAGGTAGGGGCCCAGGGGGCATTAATCAGCATCTTCCTGCCTGCAGTCTTTGACAAGCGCAGGTAAATTTGGTTATCAATGGGTTCTGTAGGTCCTTGATATTCCATTCTCCCACAGCAGTCTCCAACTTCCAGAGGCAGATGGTTTTATGGCCTCCATTTCCTCGATCTGACCCGATTCCCTATCTCTACACTAACTGCCTGTCCCCAATTCTAGCTTCACTAGTACTCCAATTATGTGGATATGGATAAAATAAACACTTGCAACTGTGCGAGAATATAATTTTAGTAGAGCCAATTTTTAAAAAGCCTTGAAAGTTGAATGCTCTTTAAAAATTAACACAATAATTACAATTCTGGGTGTATTCCCAAAATATTTAAAATCAGTATTTTAAATAAATGGTTTCATTTTTTTTTCTTCATTGTAGCAGTATTTACAGCAGCCAAAGTTAGGGAACAACTAAAGTGACCTTTGATGAAGGGCAAACCAGGAGATTTCTCCCAGATTTTAGGGCACTCAACTACTTCCCTGAAAAACTAGAGCCCCTAAATTTAGTCTGCTCTCTTACAAGATAATATCCAAGTATTGATATTCACTAGACTCTCAAGAGACTTTAGGTGTGTCAGCTGTGAGATCCTCATATCAGACAGTTCTGAAACACAGTACCAGGAAAATACCAGAGAGGGTAAGGAGAACCTTCTGACATAAATTCCACTAGGAGACTTCTCAACACAAAGACATGTGACAATGTGTCTGGCCTTGGAGACAAAAGAAGTACAAGCACATATTTTTGCAAAGGTCAAGTGATTTGTCTCCAATTTCTATCATGTGAAATACTCATAAATAACAACAACAATAAAAGCCTTTGCTTTTGACTTTTTCTATGGTACTGGGGATTTGTCACATGGGCATGTTAAATCTGAGCTGCATGCCAAGTTCAAGGTTTAAAATTTTGAGAAAAGTCTTCCCAAGTTGCCTATGCTCAATTTTAATTCCTGATGTTGACGTTGAAATTGCAATCTTCATGCCTTAGCCAACTGAGTTTCTGTGAGTATTGGCATGAGTCATTGCACTCAGCCAGAAAAAAAATTATTTATGATTTAATTTATAAAGTTCTGCCCAGTTTTTGTAAATTAATTAATTAAGTAAGTAAGTAATTAATTAAAATACTGTACTCATTTGAAATGTAATAGGGGAAAATTATTGATAATACTGATCAGAGAAGAAGTTGTCATTGGGAATATAGACAGGGAGGTGGAATTTTAGGATTTTATTAACATATATATATATATATATATATATATATATATATATATATATATATAAAGGCATAGGCTGGGAGACAGGATTCTGTATTTCACATTTTGCTTCTCATTTATTTAGAACATTCAAGAGGATTCAACCAGGGTGGTACACACTGGTAATCCTAGCAATTCATGAGACTCAGCACAAGTTCAAGGCCAGACTCAGCATCTGTTCCAAATAAAAAATAAAAAGTACCAGGGATGTAGCTTAGTGGTAAAGGACCTCTTGGTTTAAAATGCAGTAGCACCATCCCACCAAAAAAAAAAAAAAAAAAAAAAAAGTTCAGGAAAAAGAAGATCTGAGACACCTACAGACACAGACCATAGCCCTCTTTATTCCAGAAAACAATAAATGGAGTCATGATTCTGATGATCATCCTTCTCCACAATCCACCTCACAAGCTGGGAATGTTCTGGAATACTGGCATATATGTGCTCAGATAGAACTTCAAGAAGTGGTTGAAGATATTCTTCAGAAACAGGACAGAACTTCTGGAGTCTACTGCTGACATATTCTCCACTTGACTGGTCAGTGAGGATTCAGGATTAAAGATCAACACCTTATATTGCAATTTGGTCTTAGACATAATTTCCATTCCATGATATTTTTCTTCCTATGATTAAAGCCCATAAATAAGCAAGTGGGCTTGAAATCAAGATAAATTTTCTTGCCAGGCATGGTGGCACACACATGTAATCCCAGCAGGTTGTAAGGTTGAGATAGTCAGATTGCAATTTCAAAGCCAGCCTCAGCAACTTAGCAAGAACCTGTCTCTAAATAAAATATTAAAAAAGTGCTGGCTGTGTGCCTCAGTGGTTAACTGACTCTGGGTTCAATCCAGAGTATAAAAAAAGTTGTGTATAATTTAAAGTCCAAACACCTCTACTATACCACATGACTTCTACATTTATTATTATTTTAGAATTTGGATAGTGGCACTTATTCAAAAAGCAGGATTTCTGTGTGTGTGTGTGTGTGTGTGTGTATATAATTTTTAATGTATTTTGCTTTTTTTTTTCCTGGTATCTGGAATGGAATGGACCATGGCCAGCATTTGGAGGGAGAAAACCTAACTCTGGAAGCTTTCTGCTTAAAGCTCATTGCTTTCACTCAGGGCAGTGTCTCTCCTATTTTTTGTACCTGAGAAAAAATAGGGGTAAGATATTGTGTTTCTCACATTAAAAAATTCAGGTAAGAGACTAGCCTAAACCTGTATGTATATATATAATAGGCACATATATTACATATAAACAAAACCCTTTTATATACTTGATTGTTTATGGGGTGACTTTTCTCAGACCTGGGGATATCCTGGTTCAGTTTATAACAAGGAATGACACCAACCAGAAGCAATGTCAACGCTCCTTTACAAGAAAGCAAAAAATACAAGTTTCTAAGTCATTTTCTAAATATAAGTGAATGTGGGTGATAGAAGCATGAAACAGACAACTCTTTTATAAGGGAGAGACACTAAAAGCAGTTCAAGGAAACAATTAGTTATACCACCTTGAAGCACCAGAGAATAGGAGTTTGGAATTTAGACAGGAAGACTCAACTTTTAATGTTGGCAATATGGATGTCATTGGTGCCTACAGTGAAAAGGTTTTTACAAGTTTTTGAAAGAAAATTTATGTGAGTGGCACATAAACAATCAGTATCAGCACAGCATTTTCCAGGTGGTTTGTCAGCTGTGGCCACATCACATATTTGTGTTACTAGTCTACATGACAAGTATGATACATCTGTGTCCTCTAAAATTATTCCCATTTTAGAGATGAGAAAAAACACGTTTCTGGATATTAAATATCAACTCAGCTGCAAAGAGAACCACCCAGAGATAGAACTATATGAAATTCCTTCAAAGCTCCTCAGTGGTTGATTTGCTCCTGATGTAGAGGATGTATCTGAAGAAATATTATTTTCTCTCCATTTTGAATAAAGTACTCAAACAAGACATCCCAGGAGCAAAACAAATTTTTCCCTCTTTCATATTAAGTAACTATTTAAAAACTGAGCTATCAACTTAGATTCCTTATGAGGTAATTGGAGATTATAGGGTACAGAAAAGCACATCACAGACACAGTTTCTGAGTATGACTCAGAAAAGAAATAAATTTAAAAGGTTCATAAAAAATTTTGAAAAAAATATATGTAACTCTTTCTAAAAATATGTCATTTCATTGCTATCTCTATAACATATTCAGAAAACAATAAATTATGATGCATATTTCTAGGATTTGCCAAATCTTATTCTATATATTTTGTAATGAAGTCCAAAATCCAGGTAAGAGAATAAATTATTCACTGTAAATATCATTTTTAAAAAATCTTCAAGAAAGAAGAGTGGGTGTTTTAGTGAATGTGTCATTCAACAATAAACTTAACCAATGATTTTGATTAAATATTCATTTTCCTGAAGCAATAGGGAAGTGAGATTTTCCTTATTTATATTTCCTGTTAGAATTTCCAAAGACAAGCCCTCAAATTTTATTTGAAATAACCTCCAAATACAAAACATAAAAGAGACCTACAATGCAAATCCAGGGGAATAGAAGTGTACATATTCTATTTTATTAATTGAAAACAAAATCTTTTTTTCTTGAAATCCAAATATTTCTGCCTTTTGGGATACATTTTCTTATCTTTAAAGCCAGAAACAAAAAAAGAAATGCAGGCAAATACCTTGAATTGCCAATTAATACAAGGGATCTCTATAGCTAAGATTTCAATAATCACAAGAAATTCAAAATCTAAAGAAATATTAAAAATACTTAGAGAAATATAAAATGAAATCCCATCATAGACACAATAAAATTGATGATGACTTAGAACAAGTGAATATTCATAAACCCAAGAGTTTATTATTATTTATGGAAATTCTTGCTATTGAAGATATATGATGCACACTGTCACAGAAAATAACAGAAATTACAGCATTTGTGACCATGATAACATGTGAGAACACATTTCTCACCCAAACACCAATCTTACAATTTCAGGGGCATGGTTAAAGAGAATATACATCTTGGTAGTAATAAATAATCTGTGGGAAAAATGGTTCCTAGGAGCTAGTAACATTTTTATAGTACATCCAGTTTATGAAATAGTATAAAACACCATGTGTAAGTTTTATATATGTGCAATATGTATGTGATATTTCACATGTATATATGTTTAGAAAAAATATGTAGAATTTCTGAGAAAACAAATGTCATTAGCACATAAAAACTCATCTCATGTGTAGATGATAAAACTAATCCTTACAAAGAAAACAATTTCCCCCAAATTAACCTACAATATATCCCTGTAAAATTGTTATATACCTATATGAATACATCATAGTAGTTTCTGCACTTATTTATATCTGTAAAGTAGTAATTTATGAAGCTATAAATAAGTGAAAAAGGAGGAACATAAGGAGAGGGAAAGAGGAACTACTGGTTACTGAAATGGAACAAATTATATTCTTTGCTTGTATGATTATGTCAAAATGAAGTCAAATATTATGTATAACTAAAATGCAATAGTAAAATATCAACATGCTTTACTTTTAATGAAATAAGAAACCAAATTATAAAGTTCTAAAATTCATCCACAAAATTATACATATAATTGTAGCCAACAAATTTTTCAATTATAAGAATAAAAGGAGTACTTAACATTACCTGACATTCATGTGTATTATGAAAGTATACTATTTTAATAATCATTAAGGAATCACAATATAAAATAGATCCATATATGAATCTATATGTATGTAAAAATTGTACACTTAATTGCAATAGAAAACTCTAAATAAATCAAACCATAATAAGTCCAATGTCACCAACTAACATAGACCCTGTCTCAAAATAAAAAATAAAAAGTACTAGGGATACATCTCAGTAGTAAATTATCAGGAGATTCAACTTCCAGCAAAATAATAAAAAGAAAAGGAAAGAAAAAAGAAAGTGAAAAAGATAATTGGCAAGATCAGGAGGAAGCAAGATTCCTATAGGCCACAACTCCTCTCCTGCCAGAAAATGGCATGTGGAGAGTTGATGAAGACAAAGTACCCACATGTCAATCACCAGCATCTGGGTAGCTGCTGAGCCACAGGCACACACCTGCCAAATATATTAGAGATAGGAGTTGAGGATGCCCTAAAAGGATAAGGAAGTGAGAGAGCATCTCTGCCACTGATATGCTCCCCACCTGAATGGCCAGCAGAAATGAGGGTAAACTGCCCAACAGGAGGGCTCAGGCCTGCAGACTCCAGAGACTCTGGAGAATACAGGTCTGCCAATTTCTGTTCCTGCACAGTCAGTTGTGCCATTCCAGCTGTCTTCATTTCCAGGCTCATGATGCCACTGCCCACTCACCATTTCCTGGTGCTCAGGAGCCAGTTCTTGTCCCTAGGGATCTTCAGCCCCTGCATACCAGAGCAACCTGAGACTCCGAAGTAGGAGAGTGAAACCTAGAGTTGAATGGCTGATATGGTGATCTCAGGGGAAATAGGGAAGGTGGCAGAAGTCCACCCCCAACTCCCTGGCAGCAAACAGTATTGGACAGTTCTAAGTGTTCCTGATTGGACAGGGCCTCGGACCTGCCCCTCGAGTCAGGGAGCATTATCTGTGAGTGACAGCAAATAATATCCAATCCAGGCATAAATAAGACCAGACTGGAATGACATGCACTTGGTAGCAGATTTTTTTTTTTTTTTGAGGTTTGGGAATTGCTCCCCAAAGCCTCAGGCTGCTGCTATTTTAAGGCAACATTTCCTTATAAATGTGGAATCTAGTCTAACCAGCAGAACAATTCCATTTAACATAATGCACAAGGTCATTTCAGTTTACGGATTTCATATGCCACTATTTTGTTCATGAATGAAAACAATATGACAATTACTATGAAATGTTATTTAACTTTTCTGCTTTCTGTTCTTGTTAGGAGACAGACTAAACTTTAAATGGGATCAACCTCTTAAAGCAACATTATCTACTGTAAACAACCCCTAAGGCATAAATGTAATTTAAATATTTCTAGTATTCACATTGATAGCATAAAAAGAAAGAGTTGAAATGGATATTAACAACATAGCACAGCCTTTCCAGAATATTACCTTTATGTGACTTATAAAATACTACAAATGAAGTACATGTGTTTTTGGAACTACATGATCAAGTTTGACTTTCTCCATCATACCTCATTTCACAGTAGCCACATTCCAGGTTTGAGGATTATGTGTCCCTTGATGTCAGGGACTTAAAGGATCTGATATATCTCTTTATATGCTAGTGTTAAGGGATGCAGTTCCCCAATAATATTTCTCCTCAGGCACAAATTTAGAAGAAACAAGTCCCTGAGTGGGAGGAAGAAGCTCCAACCAGGAAGTGTCCAAAAGCAGATTATTCTTTCTCACTTCATAATGACCACAGGTTTTTCACACTGAGTACAATCCCTAGTACTGAAAAACAGTACAATTCCAAAAACCCTTTTGAGACTCAAGGGAAGATATTTATGTATGTGTATGTTTTTGTGTATGTGTATAAACCATTAACAAATTGACAAAAAGTAGTCATTCCAATTTAAAAATGAGAAATAAGGAAGTAGAAAGGTGGAATCAATTTAAAGCAAAATTAAAATTCAGAGGGAGATATTAAATCTTAAATTTCCAATTGGAGGGGTATTGTACACTGTGGTGAAGGATGGGCTCTCAAGACCTTTTATATTCTCATGGATTAAATTTTTTATGTCAGTGGTCTTCCAAAACTGGCATGACATACAACCTGTTAAGTTTTAGCAGTCCCCCTGCAGCTCTGCACTCAAAGCTCCATTAGGTATTGCTCTTCATGTTCTCCCTTCAGGGGCACTGGTTCTGTCATAAACTAATTTCTGATCTCCAAGAATTTTCTCTGATCCATCAGCAGATCCTGTCTTGACTGTAAAAATCTTGACCTTTATAAAATAAATGTACTGTGTATTTGAAGCAGCACCATGGGAAAAATAAACATAATTTAGGGCTGCTGGACTGATGTAGGGATATTTGTTCCCTTAACACTAATACCCCACAGACACTGGGGAAAATAATGTCGAGTTATTTTTATTGAAAAACGAATGTCTCCACATGTCATTTTTATCTTTCTGCCAGGATCCTTGATGGACTTGTGTGTGTCACATTGTACAATCTCTCAATGGGTGTAATAATTGCAGTCAGCTATTCTGACTTTTTTATTCTCCAAAGATGTTTTCTATGTTGATAATTAGAAGTACTTTGGCATGTGAAATACTATTTATACAGAATTTCTGTGAGGTTTTCTGAAACACACAGAATTACCAGGACGATTCTGTATTGTTTGGCAGCCCTACCAGAGGAAATTATTTCTTCAATCAGTTCAGTAAAGGTGACCTGAAAGATGAAAAACATTTGAAGATGTTTAGTATTGTGGGTTGGCAAATGATCACACATAACAGTTCATGTAATCATATGCCTTGAATATTAACATATATATTAACATGTATATGGAGCATCCACAATTTCTCACCAAGCCTGAATGGGGCATCAATCACTAAGGAAAGATACCAATTTTGGGTACCAACAAAATATCAGACCTTATCTTTTGGCCTAGTGTCCATTTAGCATGAGATGCCCTGAGTATTCTCTACCTGAAGGAAAGGTTATAATCTCAAATTTTTGCTTGCCTCTTCTGGAGCTTGGCCACTCTCTTGTGCTCTGAAAAATACTTTCAGTTATGTAAATGCCTTTACCTAGGAACTACTAGGCTGCCGTAGCTGCCTTTTGTTCCCATTCTGATAATTCATTTTCCTCAGAATTCCCAGCTTCAAAGTTACTATTTCATTAGTACAAAGCAATTTTATATCTCCTGCCTTCCCAGGTGGTTTCATTCAAAATCTTTTCAGTCTTTTCACCAGAATAATTCAATTCACCTATGTTTGGCCAAAATTGTATTTCATAAATGTAGAACAGTCCATTTCTAGGAGTCTCACGTTTTTCAAATTTCCATGTAAGTCTTTATTCCAGACAGAGAAGGTTCATTCCATTTATTCATACAGAACCCTCTGAGTCACAAAGCACTGAACTACAAAAAACATATATATTTTTGAAGTTTATCCCAATGCTAATAGTGCAGGAGTCATATTTCATAAAATGCACCATGTCATGAAATATCTGTTTACTGCAGTGGTAAATTGGTTTGCAAGGTTAGAAAATGTATGAGTTTAGATCTATCACAGTCTGTTAGACAAATGGAAATTACCCAGATTTATTCCCTGTAGGTAAGGCCCATCCAAGGGAAAAATATTCTGGGCTTTCTTCAAAGAACATCTTGATGCTTGTACATATAAAGGTACCCATTCTGCCAAAGGTTTTCCAGTGGGCTTGTTTGTGTCACATCATATATTAACAATGATTAATTTATTGCATTCACCTACTCTGTCTCTATTTATTAAATATTTTTCTATATTGATAATTAAGAAATTTTGTAATGATTGAAATATTTCTTATGCAGAATTCCTGTGCATTTTCCCAAAAGGTAGAAATTTCACAGCAAATTCAATTGTTTCTGTGCAACACTGCTACAAGAAACTTTCTTTCCATTGTTGGCCTTTTATTTTATTTTTTCTTTTTGTGGTGCTGGAGATTGAATGAGGGCCTTATGATTGTAAGCCAAGCACTCTATGAACTTAGGTATATCTCCAGTCCTTTTCTTCTATTTTAATGCAATCAAATTTTTCATTTTTATCTCTTGTATCCACACGTGAGAGAAAACATACATATTTCTTGTTGCATATATGGCATATTTCAGTGAATACAATGTTCTACAGTTCCACCCATTTTTCTAAAAATGCCATAATTTTATTTATACTGGATGAACACAGTGACTTTTAAATATTTGATCTCTGAATAGATGGGAGGAAAAAATTCTCAGAGGATTAGTTAGACAAAATGGCTAATTATTGAATAATCATTGGTGAATTTAAGAGAAGAGCATATTGAGCTCAGAAAAATATTCAGACAGCCTTAGTCTGATCTGAGGTACTTGGATAAATAGTGCCCCATTAATCACCAGAGTATGAAGCAAGAAATCTCTCTTCTCTTCAAAATAGCCTCTTCCCAATGTAAACCCTGTTGTGCAGAGTACTCCCAAATGCTATCTCTTGCTGACTCTAAGTTATGATACCTGTTCTCTCAAGTGTCTATAGAAAGTGTATATGAACTTCCATGGCCTCAAACACTTTCAGGCATCCAAACTCCAATTCTGTTACTGATTTTCAACTATTAGAAAGGAAGTCATTTTGTGAACATACCAAAATAGATTTTCCTATATTCAAAATTAAGTGTTGTTTTTCAGACTTTCAAAAGATATCCTTTCTTCACAGAAAAAAAATCCTTAAAACAGACTATCACTTCATTACAATAGATTACCCTGTTTCATTCTTTTTTCAGGGAGTTCAATTGTTTGCCTTTTCAATTGGGAATAACACCCTGACTATATCAGACTTGCCTCCTAGTTCACATTGAGAAAAATAACAATAGGCCATTGTCTTGTGACTGTGAGGGCTGAAGGAACTCCAAGCTGCTTGCCCCATGCCACCCACTTCCAGCTCAAAGAAGCCAGAACAGTCATCGACCCCCTTCCCCAGCAGCATGGAGTTCCTAAGATTAGAGGGAGAAATAAAGCCAGAATTAAGAACAGGTAGTTAGTGTAGAAATAGGAGATCGGGTCAAATCGAGGAAATGAAGGCCATGAAACCCATCTGCCTCTGGAAGTTGGAGACTGCCCCTGGGAGAATAAAATGTTAAGGGTCTCCAAAGCTCATTGATTACCAAATTTACCTGCCTTTAAAGACTGTAAGCAAGGAGGTCTATGTGCAGCCCTAGGAGAAAAATGTTGTTTTTATATATATCATTGTGGGATAATGAAGGATAATATGACAAAAGTCATAGAAGGACTAGCAAACAGAAAGAAAAAACAGGAAGCTAGTCAGAGCTGGTTTAAATCCTGGTTCAATTTTTCCCCTTGGTTAACTACTCTGGTGTCCACTATAGTGGGACCCCTAATATTGTTGCTACTAGCCGTAATTATAGAGACCCAAGATTGGCTCTCTAAATGTTCTTGGAAAGGGGGGAATGTTGAGAACAGGGTGATATCTGTGCAGCTAACTGTCTTAATTACCAGGATGCAGGCAGTTGCAACTGCACCCTCAAAAGCCAATACAGTGCAAACAGGACTGCTGGGCCCCCATGCTTATCGAGGTTGTTAAGAAATATTTGTCTGAGAAATGTGCAGCTGCCTAGAAACCTTATCTATCAAGGACGGGGGGCCTAACTCCAACTCATCTCCTGCACAGTTCACCCCTTCCCTCCTCCCTTCTTCCTCTAGGACCATTCAGTTCTGGTGGGGCCCAATGAGAATCAAATAGATTGGCAGGACCCAACCAGAGGAGGACTAATGTTTAGCTGTTCAAATGTTAACCAATTAAAAAGAACACTGTAAAACTGTTTGCCTTTCATTATAAAAGCATGCTGAACAAAGGCTCAGGGCCTCTTAGCATCACTGGTTACCAAGTGCGTGGAGGACCAAGCTTGAGCTTGCTAATAAATGACTCTTTGTTGCTTGCATTGATCATGGTCTCTAGTGGTCTTTGTGGGGTCTCGAGCCGCTGAGCACAACACTTGCAGGTATTTAGAGAAACCCAACTCCTATTGATAAAGTAAATATATCAGGTGGGTTTGATTTTTCTATAAGAAGAATCAGGGCTAATCTTTTGAAATAATATGCTCACCTGAAAAGAATAGCAGTCTGGTTGCTATGGACTGGTGACTATCCATTTCAGATTTTTGTTAGGGAGGAGAAAAGATATGAATATCTAAGTGGCTTAAAATTTTTAAAAATGCTCTTCAAACATTTTCTTTTATGAATGTTTATTGTCTAATTATGTCTTAGTTTACTATAAAAATGTTACTTGGATATTACATTTACTTAATTCAAAGAGATTCTAAGGCAATTCTTAGAAAATTGAAAGTTAAAAGGAAAAAGTGATATGAATATGCTTTCAAATTTTGCCTATTGTAAAAAAAATAATGAAATTTTACTAGAGAATTCTTTGGTCATAATTTTTGTCCTTCAAATATTTTTTCTTAATACTAAAAATATACAAATCTTTTACATAAAATTGAATGCAAAAAGGACACAACTGGTTATAATGCATATAGAAGTATAGTTCAGCATATGTAGAATTAAAGAGAAAAATTGTTCACATCCTTATTAGTTCCACTGAAAACAATAAGAAAAGTTCTTCACTGTCAACAGTGTTCAATGCTTAAGAATTAAGAGCATATAAAAACAAAAACATTAAAATTCACATAATGCAAAATTATTTTCATATATACTTGAATATATAAAAACAGTTTTTTAAATGCCAACATAAATGTAGAGTATCCATGTTATGAAAAGTGCAAACCAAATGGACAGAGGGTTTCACAATGTTCTTCTTTTGACACAGGTAAACTAGCCCAGGGGGACAAACTTCATCAGTTAGTGAGCCTTTAATTTCAGCCAGACTGCATCAGAATTTCTGAGAGAACAAAGAAAGCAGTACTGGAGAAGAAGCTCTTTCCAGATTTGATTGGCACTGACATGTCTCTGTTAAGCATTGTGGGGAAATGCAGGGGGCAAAAAAATTAAAATAATTATTACAAATCCCCTGGGAAAAAAAATGGGATTCCTTATATTTCCAAACAGACCACAGTAGTTTGGTCCTCTCATCACCACTGTAATGGATCAATTGCCAATCAATTTTATAAAATGATTTACAGATGGCAATTGCAAGATTACTTAGAACAAAGAAGAATAAAGCCCATATAGTGTACTTAATTGTTCTATATGACAGGGTACTAGAAAAAAGTACATAATTTAGATGTGACTAAAGCATATTCAAATACTGTTTTTAAAAGGTTCTAGGCTATCTAGGAATGCTGATCTACTTTAAATATTGAGAAACAAAATTTAAGTCAGACTCTTTATAAATCCGTAATTTCTAATACTATATTTTGGAATTTGCATCAGTTTTCCAGAGCACTACAAAGATGTTTCTCAGTAAACTAAAAATGAGGATTTTTTTATCTAAAAATATTTAAAAGAAATATCTCTTTTAGAGTTCAAAATGACTTTTTAAAAATTTTTATTGGTTCCACTTAGTTACATATGACAGCAGAATGCATTTAGTTTCATTGTGCACAGGTAGTTTATTTGTTTGTTTTAGTTGTCAATGGACCTTTATTTGTTTGTGTGTGATACTGAGAATTGAATCCAGTGCCCCACACATGCTGCACAAGAGTTAGGGTTAGGGAGGGAAGCAAGAATGGAGAAAGGAAGAACTGTATAGAGGGAAGAGAGGGGTTGGAGGGGTGGGGGGAAGGAAAAAATAACAGAATGAATCAAACAACATTACCCTATGTAAATTTATGATTACACAAATGGTATGCCTTTATGCCATGTACAGAGAAACAACATGTATCCCATTTGTTTACAATAAAAATATATATATATATATATTCAAACACACACACAAAAAATCAAACTGAACTCTAAACCCCAGCTCCTGAAAAAATGTTTTCATTGATCAAATTTATTAGAAAGATGACTCATAATTAAAAAACTCATAATTAAAAAACTTAGTGTACAGTTAATTTCTGTATTTTTACCAACTAAGATGACAAATAGCAAGATAAAAAGGTGTACATTTTAGTGACAAGTGTCAGGTATGAAGCATATCCATCATCTGCACTCCCAACTGAATAAGCTGAAGTAAAGGCCTCCTGTTAATTCCTGACTGTCTGCACCTAGATGGTTCATTGCCTAGGATCATATGTGTCAAAATCATTTCCTACACTGTCTAGTAGCTTAAATACTATTTAGTCCAGAGTAAGTTTAAATATTAAACTTCAGCACTAAATATCAAACTGCAAAGCCTGGCACCTGTTAGAGGTACAATAAATATCTGTAGCACAAGTAAATATATTTTTGCACTTTTCAGACTATTTCAGTAAATTATTTATACCCGTGCTTTCTTATTTATCAGGGGTTGTCATTTCAATTGATATCTAGGGGCTACAAATGAGCAGACAGTTGAAGTTCTGATTACATGAAGGTCACAGCTATTAAGCAGCAACACCTAATTTTAAGCTCTGACTAGAATTTATCTGCACTAAATTGCCCAACATCTTACTTTGGCAGGGGTTAGGGGCTGTCTTAATTACTCATTAAATTTATTCAGTGGTTATTGGTATATTCAAGATACTTTTTCTTTTCTTGTGCTTTAAAATTTTAATTTTTTTCTAAAATGTTATCTACATCAACTGTGTTTTCAAATTCTTCACATATACTTTATAGTCTTTTATTTATGCTCCCAACTGTAAGGCTCCCAAAAAGGAAATCCCAACTCTGTCCCATGGATCCACGGCAACCCCAATCAACCGCAGGAGGCGTCACTTGATGCAAACCGCAAGAGGTGTTTATTCCAGCGCGCTGGGACCCGACTCATGACTCATGCAGGAGTCCAGGAGTCGAGTCCCTAGCAGAAAATCTTATAGGTTTATAAAGGCAGAGACCACACATCGGGAGGGAGGGGTCGCACATGAAAGGGAAAAGGGGAACAAAGCTTCCGGGAAATTTCAAAGGGGGTCTGGGTTTGCTGATAACATACAACATGTTTCACAATGTTTTACAACAGGGCATAGATTCTGGTCAATAGTTTCTGGTAATCCTACTGTTTGAGCACTATCTGGCTATCTGGCTCAATTTACCCTTTTACTCCCTGTTTGGGGCTGATTCCTGGAACAGCTTTAAGGGCTTTGTTCCCGTCACTGGGAGGGAGACCTTAGGGAGTTGAGATAAAACAGACAGCTTAAAAAAATGTCCATTCTTTCACAACCACTATTCTCAGTGACTTGGAGTGAACAATGGAGGACAGCAGGCCATGAATTTTCATTGGTAGAAGTTTTTAAATATTATATTTGCGGTTTTTGTCCATCTTGTTGATATTTTCAATAAAATACACTTTCTGGAGCTAGGGTAGTATCTCACTGATAGAGCGCTTGCCTAGCATGTGTGAGGCACTGGGTTTGATTCTCAGCACCACATATAAATAAATGAATAAAATAAGGGTCCATCAACATCTAAAAATTATTTTAAAAAATGAATCCCCTTTGGTTTTACTATTTTTTTCTCTTGTTTTAAAGAGATCACTGACTTCTGCCCTTAACTCTTTATCTGGGTACACTCAATTGTCACAGTTCTCAACTAACCTGGCTTTAGTGGTATGTTTCTTAGTCCTTTTGATACCGCCGTCTACTGGCGATGAGTTCTGCTCCTTCTAATGTTGAATATTGAACACTAGAGAAGCACACCAAGGCAAGCATATTAAGAAGGTTTTATGTAAAGGTAATAATACAGACTTCTCCTGGCAGGAAGAAGGGGGCCATGGCTGATGTTCTAAAGTCCCAAGAAGTGAGCGCACCCTCCATCTTTTACAGGTTAAATTCTCTTTTGTTCTCTGGTTCTTTCCCCCTTATCTCTCCTTCCTGCCTACGTGACTAGGCCTGGTTTTGCATTAAGTGAGAAGCCATGGACAGGGGGAGGGCCAAGGTGATTCAAGCAGGTAAGGGCCCAGGGGGCATTAATTAGCAGCTTCTTGCTTGCAGTCCTTGATAGAGGCAGGTAAATTTGGTAATCAATGAGCTCTGGAGATCCTTGACATTCCATTCTTCCAGGGGCAGTCTCCAACTTCCAGAGGCAGGTGGCTTCATGGCTTCATTTCCTTGAATTGACCTGATCCCCTATTTCTACACTAAATACCTGTCCTTAATTCTGGCTTCACTTTTTTATTGCTCTTTACTACAGCCCTTCATTTTTTCTTCACATAATGAGTATTTAATAGAAATGGTAGTGATGAAAGTACAAATTATAATGATTGTAAGAGATCCAACAGGTGACCCAGAAAGTAGCTAATGTTGGGGACATATGTATGGCAGAAGTCCCAAGAAAAGCTGGAGCCCAGTGCTCCAGGTAGGACCCCATTTGTCCCTGGACTTTATTCCCTCCCATTTCCTGTCCTTCAGCATCTAATTTATAGAGTACAAATGGTCAAATCAACCCTGTGGCATCAGAAGGATATTTAGGATGACTGGCCTGAGATAACCTGGGGCAACTTTAAGAAACCAAAAGGAAAATGAACTTGATAGAAAGGCAGATCAGTTCCTGACTGAGGGCAGTGTGCTGTGTGGGGGTGAGGGGGAAGGGAGGCAGGGGAGGGGGATCACAGTTCTTTTTACATTGCAGCATAGGCCAGACTTCTCTCCTTGGCCTACTTTTCTCCACAGCCATATCTCGATCTGACAACCATTTTCATTTTTGGCATCCCCAGTCAGTGCTTTTTTCCAAGAGAGCTGCTATTCTCTGGTGCTCTATGTAAGTGAGAGTATTGGTTGGGAATACAAACTAAATTTGAATCAGGCTCTGACACTTACTAGTGTGTGATCTTGGGTAAACTGGGTAATATTTCTGTGCCTTAGTTTTCTCAATTTTAAAATAGATCTACTGGGTAGCATTAAATGAAAAGCCATGATGAGTGGCCCAGACTGGCACACAGGAAGCCTTCAATTCACATTAGCTATTGTTACTAAAATATTGCCAGTCTCATAGTCAGTCAGTTTGCCTCTTCCTCATTTTCACTACCTGCTTGTTTCTCAAACCAAACTCAAGTTCTTCCCAATCTTGTCTGTGAAATGTCTTCAAAATTGATTCCTATGTCCACTCTCCCTTCAGTGTTTGAAGTAGTGTAATAATTTTCTCTTATCTTCCTGTTCCTTCCACTTTGTATCAAGTTCTTTCTTCACATGGATATCACTCTTGAAGGTATAACAACATATTAAGGTGGAACTCTTCAAGACCCATACCTCCTTTTCAGAATTCATCTATCACCATGTCTCTTCCTGAATATGCTTTCCCTATATAAACTAGGAAGATCTATGAAGTTCTAAAATATGCTTTGCTCTCTTTCAAAATCCTGTCCCTTCTCCCAGCTCAGCTCAGGCAGCACTTCTCAGAATCTGTCCAGTCCCCAGATGCAAAGAACCATTCATTTCCTGTGCACTTTGTTTACTCTCCTGTTAATTCACATGTTGTATATCTCTTATAGTACCTGCTTCAGAGCATTGCAGATATTTGATGGCTTAGATTTGTAGCACACAGTCTCAATTGCAAATTTAAACTAGCTCCACTGGATTTCAACATGTATCTGTACCTACTGAGTACATTTCAATTTTGATAAAAATCTATTTAGAAGGTTGGAATGGAACAGACATGTAAGCTCAAAATGCCAAATTATCCAATTGAGAAAGACATTTCACTTTATTTTTAAATCTGGATCCTTGACATTCAACACTTAGCACAGTGTCTTTGGCATCCCTTTATAAAATATATCTCAGTTCAAAAGCCTACCTGTTCCAGAAAGCCTAGTGCCTTTTCTCCTTATATGGACTTCTTTAATATCTGTTATAGCCTGCTATAATAATTGTAGATGAATTAACTATTTTTTAAATTTATTTTTATTTTAAACAAATTGGATACATTGTTTCTTTGTTTGTACATAAACTATTAATATATATGAATGATTGTGTGCAGAAACTCCTCAGTTCTGTCAGTTTTCACACTCAGGATTACAGCCTACCTTTGCAAATATCACAACAGGAAACCTATCAGCATCTCTTAAAATTTGTTGTACACAAAGTCTATTTTGTTTCTTTTACCAGTACATTAAAAGAATATGTGGAAGAGGTTTGTTATTTTGAAAGGAGATTACTCTTTTAAGTTTAGTGCAGACATAATCATGATCTGAATGGTTAAAATCCATCAATTGCAATGTCTAGTTTCAGAAAAACTTTCTTGTATCATGTTTTTTGTTTATCATTTTAAAAATTGCTCTGTTCAACTATGCTTTTCATTGAAAGAGTAATAATATTTTAAAAGGTGCAAAATTGTTTTCCCTTAGTTTTATTATCCAACCAGAAAAGAGGGCCCAAGGTCATCTAACCCATCAGTCATCAAGACTGGGTTGTGTTTTTATTGTGGGGTCTGCATTTTGAATATCACCAAGAGAAAATCCAGGACTATTTGCTAAAACTACAATTAAAACTCTCAAGCAAGTAGTCATTCAATGCAGTAATAAACTCAGGTACACTGAAACAGGGCAACAATCCTAGTAACTCAAGACTGGGACAAGAAGATCACAAGTTCAAGGCCAGCCTCAGCAACTTAACAAGACCCTATCTCAAAATAAATGGGCTGAGGAATCAACTCAATGTTAGATCACCCCTGCACCATTCACCAATATCAGCACTCACCACACACAGTGCAAATTATTTTGCAGATTTCTAAAAGTAAACTAGGAACCACTGACCTTCAGTGGTTAACAAAGTATCATCCCTGAACCAAGGACATTATTAGACACTTGAATGAAATATATATGTCACACCCTATCAAATACCTAAGGACTCAGCAATCTTTATTTTAATACTTTATTTAATAATCCAGGTGACTGGATCCTAATTTTCAGATCCCCTGGTACATACTCTCCAACTCCCAGAGATCCTGGTAATGTGTAGAACAACTGTGGACATCAACAGTACTTATTTTTGGGAATACTAGATAAGAAAATTAGCATAATTTTAGTCATTCCCAAAACCTTTTCTAGGATGTCACCAAGATATATTTCAATCATGTGACATAATTCCCAATAAGGAGGAAAAAGAGAGGCCATTCATTGTTTATAAATACTTGCTGAATTCCACAGAAGCTCTGCCCCCAGGAGCTCACTGTAGCCACATAAGTCCTTTCTGCTCTACTCATTCCCAGAGTTCTGCTGTTCTAACCTTGAACCTTTCAAACAATGAAGCCTTTTATCATGACTTTCCAATAAGACCCTAAATCTCATTGCATACATCATACTTCTGGCACAGAGATTGTACTTGATATGTATAATTTTAACAAAGGATTAGGATGCACAGGCTAAACCTTTTTTAAAGTACTAGATTTGCTCATTGCTAATTTTACTTAAAATTAATAGTTTTCTCTTCTTTAAGTTAAAATGTTTAAAAATCAATATTTTGCTGTGTGTGACTAAAGCTTGATCTCATGTGATAGGAATAAGAGCCAGGGGAAAGAAAGAAATCTGGTTTCTCCTGTACATAGTCACATCATGGTAGCCTACCCAAATTCCAGTAGTAAGCCAGAGAAGTGAAATGGCAATTTGAATCTCTTTAGCTTACCATTTTCCAATAAGACCCTAAATCTCATTTTGTAAATTATACTTCTGGCACAGAGATGGTACTTGGCATGGTATAATTTTGACAAGCAAAACGACCAACTAAAAAGGTAAACAGTTTTAATTTTTTTTAACCCTTACCTTTTGTTGACATCTCTTTATTAATTCTTTGGTATCTTTTCATTTAGATAGTCATTGATAATTACTGACATCATCTGTACTCCAGTCAACAAGCTAGATGCTGGGAGACACCTTGTGAAACAAGATACAGTTCCAGTATTGAGGGCCCACAGTCTACTGAAATTTGCCAGAACAAGAGGCAAAATACTAAGTGCTAAATGGTGTGGGGGCCAAAGAACTGCAACCAGGTTGAAATGAACCACATTGGGGACACAGGATGTAAGGTGGATGAAACAACTCTAGAGTTCAGTAGGGGGAGTTTGTACTATGTCTAACACTTCTTCATTTCTGTTCCTAGGATCTGTCTTGCCTATACTCACATGTTCAAACAATAATAATGTGGGTGGATGAGTACCAATGTTTTGGCATCAAAGAAAACAATTGCTAATATCCACATGATAGAAAGTGATACTACTGCAAGATTCTAACATGTAAGTAAATAATAAATAATGCTCTCCTAATCCAGAGAGTTTGTCAAGATAAAGCAACTAAGTCTTCATTTTATTTTTTTTTCTTTATAGACTGCATTTTAATTCATTGTACAGAAATGGTGTACAAATTTTCATTTCTATGGTTCTGCATGAGGTAGACTCATACAATTCATGTAATCATACATGTACATAGTGTAATGATGTCTTTCTCATTCCACCATGTCTCATACCACTGCCCCCTCCACCCTCTTATTTCCCTCTATGTAATCTAATATTCCTCCATTCTTCTCTAATCCCCCACCCCTATTATGTATCATCATCCACTTATTAGAGAAAACTTTCAGCCTTTGGTTTTTTGGGATTGGTTTATTTCACTTAGCATGCTATTCTCCGATTCCATCCACTTATCTGCAAATGCCATAATATTATTCTTTATGGCTGAATAATATTCATATATATGTGATATATATATATATATATATATATATATATCACAGTGTCTTTATCTGTTCATCTGTTGAATGGCATCTAGGTTGCTTCTACAATCTAGCTATTGTGAATTGAACTGCTATAAACATTGATGTGGCTGCATTAATGTAGTATGCTAATGTGAACTCCTTTGGCTATAAACTGAGATGTAGTATAGTTGGGTCAAAAGGTGGGTCCATTCTGAGTTTTCTGAGGAATCTCTATACTGCTTTTCAGAGGGGCTATAATAATTTGCAACTCCACCAGCAATGTATGAGTGTACATTTTCCCCCACATCCATGCCAAAATCTATTATTGTTTGTGTTCCTGAAAATAGTAATTCTTATTGGAGTAAGATAAAATCTTACAGTTGTTTCAATTTTCATTTCTCTAATTACTAGAGATTTTGAAATCTTTTCCATGTATTTATTAAACACCTGTATCTCTTCTTCTGTAAATAGTCTGTCCAGTTCCTTGGCCCCTTTATTGATTTGTTTTTTTGTACATTTGGTGTAAAGTTTTTTAAGATCTTTTTAAAACTTTTCTTATAATGTTTTAAGTTGTATATGAGCCTTTATTTTTTATTTATTTATTTATATGTGGTGCTGAGAACCTAACCCAGTGTCCCACACATGCCAGGCAAGGGCTCTACCACTGAGCCACAACCCCAGCCCCTGTAAGATCTTTATAAATTTTGGAGATTAGTGCTCTATCTGAAGTTCAAGTGGAAAAGATTTTCTCTCACTCTGCAGGCTCTCTTTTCACATTATTGATTGTTTCCTTTGCTGAAAACAAGCTTTTTATTTTGAATCCATCCCATTTATTGTTCCTTGCTTTGATTTCTTGTGCTTTGGGAGTCATGTTAAGGAAGTCTCCTCCTAAGCCAACATGATGAAGATTCTTGCCTACTTCTTCTTCTATTAGGTGCAGGGTCACTGGTCTAATTACTAAGTCTCTGAACCATTTTGAGTTAAGTTTTGTGCAGGGTGAGAGATAGAGGCTTAATTTTATTTTACTGCATGTGGATTTCCAGTTTCCCCAGCACCATTTTTTGAACAGGCAATTTTTTATCCATTGTATGTTATTGTCCCTTGTATAGTATGAGGTAACTGTATTTTTGTGGGTTTTTCTCTGTGTCTTCTATACCATTGGTCTGCCTGTCTATTTTGGTGCCAAAAACATGTCATTTTTGTTACTATTGGTCTGTACTATAGTTTAAGATCTGGTACTGTGATATCTCCTGCTTCACTCATTGTGCTCAGGATTGTTTTAGCTATTCTGGATTGTTTATGCTTCCAGATGAATTTCATGATTGCTTTTTCTATTTCTATGAGAAATATCATTGGTATTTTAATTTGAATTGCATTGAGTCCATTTAGCACCATTGATAGTAAGGCTTTTTGACAGTTTTAATTCTGCCTATCCAAAAATATGGAATAATCTTCCATCTTCTAAGGTTTTCATCAATTTCTTTCTTTAGTGTTCTGTAGTTTTCATTCTAGCAGTCTTTCACCTCTCCTGTTAGATTGATTCCCATGTGTTTTTATATTTGAGACTATTGTGAAAGGAGTGGTTTTCCTAATTTCTCTTTCAGAGGATACATCAATTATGAATGGAAATGAATTAGATTAATGTGTATTGATTTTTTATCCTGCTACTTTTCTGAATTCATTGATTAGGTTTAGAAAGTTTATGGTGGAAATTTTTGGATCCTATAAATATAAAATCATGTTATCAGCAAATAGTGATAACTTGATTTCTTCTTTTCGCATTTCTTTAATTACTTTGTTCTGTCTAAATGCTCTGGCTAGTGTTTCAAGGAAGATTTTGAATAGAAGTGGTGAAAGAGGGTATCCCTGTATTGTTCCAGTTTTTAGAGGGAATGCTTTCAGTTTGTCTCCATTAAGAATGATGTTGCCTGTGGGCTTAGCATAGATAGTCTTTACAATGTTGAGGTATGTTTCTACTATCCCTATATTTTCTACTGTTTTGAGCATGAAGGGGTGCTGTATTCTTAACTTTAAGTCTATTGATGTGATGAATTATGTATTAATTCCAAATGTCGAACCAACCTTCCATCCCTGGTGTAAACCCCACTTGATCATGGAGCACTATCGTTTTAATATGTTCTTGTATGCAATTTGCTAGAATTATTTTAAGGATTTTTGCATCTATGTTCCTCAGGGATATTGAGCTAATGTTTTCATTCCTTGATGCATCTTTGTCTGGTTCTTGTAATAGAGTGATACTAGCTTCATAGAATGAGTTTGGAAGGGTTCCCTTCTTTCCTATTTCCTAGAATGAATTGAGGAATATTTGTATTAGTTCTTCTTTGAAGGTCTTATAGAGTTTGACTGAGAATCCATCTTTTCCTGGGCTTTTCTTCATTGATAGACTTTTGATGGCTTCTTCTATTTTGGTGCTTGAAATTGATATGCTTACATTGTGTATGTCTTCCTGATTCAGTTTGGGAGGATCATATATTTCTAAAAATTTTTCAATGTCTTCAATATTTTCTATTTTGTTGGACTATAGATTTGCAAAATAGCTTCTAATTATGTTATGTTTTTCAGTGGTGTCTGTCATATTTTCTTTTCTTTCATGATTTTTAGTTATTTGAGCTTTTCTCTACTTCTCTTTGTTCATAAGGCAAAGGGTTTATCTATTTTATTTACTTTTACAAAGACTTAACTTTTTGATTTGTCAACTTTTTGAATTGTTTCTTTTGTTTCAATTTCATTGATTTCAGCTCTGATTTTAATTACTTCCTGTCTTCTACTTTTGGTGTTGATCTGTTTTTCTTTTTCTAGGGCTTTGAGATGTAATGTTAGGTCATTTAGTTGTTGATTTTTTATTATTGTAATGTATGAGCTCAGTGCAATGATCTTTGCTTTTTGTACTGCTTTCAGAGTGTCCCAGAGATTTTGATGTTGTTTTGTTGTTTTCTTTTATCTCTAAGATTGTTTTATTTCTTTGCTAATGTCTTCCATTATCATTTTATCATTCAATAGTCTATTGTTTAGCCTCCAGGTGTAGAACTTTTTGTTTTTTATCATTGATTTCTAATTGCATTCCATTATGATCTCACAGAAAACAAGAGAGTATCTCTTTTTTTTGTATTTACTAATGGCTTCTTTGTGGCATAGTATATCGTCTATTTTGGAGAAGAGTTTATGAACTGCTGATAGGAAAGTGTATTCACTCGATGGATGAAATAATCTATACATGCCCATTAAGTATATAACATTGATTGTATTATTTAATTCTATAGTTTCTTTGTAATGTTTTGTTTGGAGTATCTATCCAGTGGTGAGAGTGGTGTGTTAAAGTAACCAAGTATTATTGGATAGTGGTCTGTTTGATTCTTCAAATTGAGAAGGGCTCGTTTGATGTACATGAATGCATCATTGTTTGGGACATAAATATTAAATATTGTTATATCATGCTGTTTTATTATTCCCTTAAGCTGTATGAAATGTTCTTCATTATCCCTTCTGACTTCGATTTGAAGTCCACATTTTCTGATATAAGGATGGAGACCCCTGCTTTTTTACTGAGTCCATGTGCATGGTTTGTTTTTCCACATCCTTTCACCTTTAGTTTGTGGATGTCTTTTTCTATGAGATCAGTCTCTTGAAGACAGCATATTGTTGGGTCTTTCATTTTAATTCAACCTGCCAATGTCTTTTGATTAATGAGTTTAGGCCATTAACACTCAGTGTTAATATTTTGATATGATTTGTATTTCTGGTCATTTTGGCTTAATTTTGGTTTTTAACTTGACTTGGTTTCTTCTTTGATTGACGTTTCCTTTAGGATAGTTTCTCCATTTGGTTACTTGCATTGTTGTTTTTCCCTTCCTCCTCATGAAATATTTCTCACTGAGAATTATCTCTACTCCGGGCTTTCTATTTTTCTTTTTGTTTATCATGGAAAGATTTTATTTTATCATCAAATCTGAAGGTTAGTTTTGCTGGGTATAAGATTCTTGATTGGCATCCATGTTGTTTAAGAGCTTAAAATATATTGTTCTAGACCCTTCTTGCTTTTAGGATCTGGACTGAGAAATATGCTGATATGTGTGTTGGTTTCCCCTTATATATAATCTGATGATTTTCTCTCACAGCCTGTAAAAATCCTAACTTTATTTTGTATGTGAAGTATTTTCATTATAATGTGCCTTGGTGTGGATGTGTTGTAATTTTCTGCACCTGGTGTTCTGTAAGCCTCTTGTATTTGATTTTCCATTTCATTCTTCAGGTTTGGGAAATTTTCAGGTAATATTTTATTGAAGACATTCATTTTTTTGGTTTGTATCTCTGTGCCATCCTCAATCCCAATAATTCTTAAATGGTCTTTTCATGGTATCCCATAATTTTTGGAGGTTCTGTTCATGATTTCTTACCATCTTACCAGTTTGGTCAACTTTATTTTCAAGATTAAATATTGTGTCTTCATTTTCTGAGATTCTGTCTTCTGTAAGATCTAGTTTGTTTGTGATGCTATGTATTGAGTTTTTAATTTGGTTTATTCTTTCTTTCATTTCAAGTATTTGTTTTTTTTTCCAGAATCTCAATCTCTTTACTGAAGTGCTCTTTCCTTACTATATTTTCACTTTTAACTGTTTATTTAAGTGATCATGCATTACCTGCCTTTGCTCTCTTATCTTTTGCTTCATGGATCATTTTAATTATGTAGATTCTAAACTCATTTTCTGTAATTTCTACTGCCATGCTGTCATTCATTTCCATCCAAAATCTTGCTACACTGTTTTAGCTCCTTCTCAAAGAAATGCCTAAGTTTGTTAACAATGCAACTGTGAAATGACAGAAAATCATGAGAAAACTACATATTCCAAGTGAAACTGTTTGGCATCCAGCCAGTTGAGATTGAAGGGCTTAGAGATTCCTGGCTCCTTCAGGAGAAGGCACTTGATTTTTCTACCCACAGGCGGCTTCTTGGCTTTGGGAGGCTTGGGTCTCAATGAGTGCATGCTGTGACATCCTGGCCACTATGCAGATTCCTGGTGATGTCACAAAAAGTCAGACTGACAGCAGCATGGCATCATGGTGCCCATGGCAGCCAGAGAAGCTTTTGGTCCTGGCCCTTTCTGACAAAGACTCAAGGCAATCATGGGCTCAGCTGTGATATTAGGGGGGAAGACTGAGGTAGGCAGCTCCAGGGGCCTGTTATTTTCAAGAAATGTGATCCCAACTTTTTCACCCACTGAAAGGGGAGAGCATGTGTTGGGGGCATAGCATATTGGACCTCAGTGTTCCAGCTCCTTCCTGGGCAAGAAACCCCACTGAAAACTTACAGCCCACACTGCCCTCCAGGCCTGCTAGGTGGTGTTGTCCTTGTTCAGCCTGTGGCAGGCATCCTGGCCATCTGGTGACACCTATTCTGCTACAGTCTGCTAGTTCCCACCAGGTCTAGTGGTCAGGGAGCTCATGGAAGCATGTGCAACTGCTTGCTCAAGGATCACCCAGCAAGGCACAGAACCCAGTGACTCTAACATTTCACACAGCTTCTCCAAGCCTCGGTTTACCCACTACATTTCTCAGTCAGGGAAATGGCCTAGGACCTTCACAGACATATGGAGTGATGGCTGGTGACAGCTTCAGACATAATGCTGTAGTGCCTCCCCTACGGCTCAGTGAGTTAAGTGATGATTGAGTTGAAAAGCATCATTAAACTCCTACAGGGTGCTCCTCCTTTTCTACAATGCTCAAACAGGTGACAGCACAAACCTGTAAAGTTGAACTTCTATTCTAGTTGGAAGTGGGTGCCTGCTGTGCTCCCTAGAGAGGAGAGAAGGGACTGAGTCATTTAGCATGTGTGATGGAGTATAGGAATCAGCTAGCCAAAAAGTAGAGCTGTTCTTTGCACACTCTACCTGCCAGGCCCTACTACGTTTGCTACTGCCATGCAATTAGCTTGCTCCCAGAAATTTTCTTGGTCCGAATTTCCAAGGAGTCCTTCAACTTACCTTTAAATGCACATATATCTGGAGAACCTGCCTTGGCAAAAGGGTTCATCCTCTTGAACTGACTCATGCCTCTCAGACACAAACCCTCTGTGATGATGCCCAGGGTCTTTATAGCAGGTTCTGGAGGATGCAGACTACAGGTTAGTGTCACATCCTTGTGCAAAGGTGCTCCAAGAACGTGAATGTGATGGATGAAACAAGCGCCTGATAGTGATGTGAGGAGCACAGATTTACAGTGCATAATATCATCTTGACCCATGCCTCATGCTGTAAGATCAGAATTGTAAAACATTTCAAAGGTGAGTATTGAAAAATGGAAGTACTATGGACTTTTCTGTAGGGCACAAACTGCAGAAAGTTGTTGGAAATGAAAAGATAAATTCAATGAACACATGCTAAAAAAGTTTTTATTGCTAATGTTCTGCAAAAATAAACCTATCAATGGCTGAGCTTCAAATAATATAACAAAACAGCAAGAAGAAATTGAGAGATCATTTGTTAAGCAAAGAAGATCACTGACTAACGCAGTTTGCAAAGGACATGAATGCCTTTGCAAATTTGTGGTTCTCTCCTGTTGCTTGCAATGGAGAGCAGATTACAAGTATGCTGATTTTGCTTGTCCTACACATGTAGGACATCAGGATGAGAAAAGACTTTTCTTTCACCATGCCAGCAGCAACAAAGCACCACAATTGACACAAGTATAGAATTGGGAAGCCAGCTCTGAGTGGCAGCTCTCAAAGTAAATAGTTTCCTCATCATCAGAATTTAAAACATCATAAATCGCTACTAAAATGCATAAATGTAGACCTGATATGGTTAAAACCTGAATTTAAAAAAATGGAAAATTTTAAAGAAAAACTAAAGTTGTAAAGAGAATTATTGTATGGGAATAACAGATCCTAAAACATTTTTAAAATACAAAATATATTTTTCTTTTCAATGATTATATGCACCACAAAGATGCTGCATGCTTAATATCCCTGATTTACTTCTTTAAATCTGAACTTTCCCAATAGATGTTCTTGAGTGATGCATACCCTTGAAAAATCAATCCAAAATTTACACAAAATCGTGGGAAAGATGAGAACACTGCCTCCAAAAACCCAATTCTACACAGCATGGCTTCAGAATATCCATCAGAATGCATTCTACTGTGATTTACAACTAATTTTAAGTAATATAAAATGTGCTAAAAGTTAGCAAAAACACTATAAAAATGCTTCATTAGAGTTGTGACTGGACCTACAATGAAACATGAAACAGGTTTTAAATATCCATTGTGGTTCCTGAGAGACATCAGAAACTAAGATATTTATTCAGCTCAGACTCAGTCAATTCCTTTAAGGAAAATAATGTCTTCCCAAAGGAAAGCAAAACACAGTGAGAAAATATAGTGCCAAGAGCAGCTCTCTTTTGTCATCACCTCTAGGTTTCCCAGTTGACCTTTAGGTTGACTTACTTTGCTTCCAGGTTTACCATTCCCCTCAGTGGGTGCTATACTCCTCCTGTGCTTATTTTGGACAGTCATGTTCCTGTTCTGGGGCTGCCCTAGCATTTTGCAGATAGGTCTCATTACACTTCAGGAAATGGTTGAAGAGTAGAAAAACTGTTGGCACTTACTGAACATTAGGTGGTACTTTCTTATCTAAGATCTTGATGAATGGAGTGAAAATGAGGCTTTTCTTCCTGCAGAAGCCACACAGTCATCTTTAAGTCACTTTCCAGGATGTCCACATATCCATTATTTTCCTCAGTATCCACCTCAGCAGTGGCCATGAAGAATAAACTAAAAGTCTCTGCTCCTCTATTTTCATCTTCTACTCAGGGTAAGACACATCAGGTAAGGGGCTGTGCTTGGACTGTGTAAAGTCCTATTTGTGACTGGCCCACTCTTTCAGAGCAGGGACAGGACTGGGATGTGTTGGCTTCTAATGCATCTTGAAGACAAATCTATTGTTTTTTTTTTTTTTTCCTCCCCAGGACTGCTGGCAACCTTGTCACCTGCCTCATTCTTCCTATAGCTGCCCAGTGCCTGGGAGTTGGAGATGTTCTGTAGCACAGGGAGCTGGTAACATATGGTAGCTGTGGTCCACAGCAATCAAACTGGTAAGGTCTGAAAACATCTGATGGTTACTCATTTTAAATAACACACCTTGCTTCCTGGGTGGCCTACTCAAATGTCTATTATGCCAGGTTGGGGTCAATAGGGCTAGGGGAATTCATGCAAAAAACTGTATCAGAAAATTCAGAAGACTTTGATGATAGAGAGAATTCAGATGCGTGCCTTTATAGTCAGCAAGCAGCAAAAGTGAGGGCTCCCTATGTGACCTTTTGGGATCTTACTATGGAGCTCATCAAAACTGTGCATGGTCTGGGTCAGAGTACTGACCAACGAGGAAGAGACTGTGTGCTCCAGTGACCCCAGAAGGGCACAAGGTCCTAGAGAGAGTCCTGGGAGGGGGCCTGGACTCTGGATGTCCCTGTATAATCCAGCAGGACTGAGAGTTGAGCTTGACACAGGCTTGAGCTGGGGCATGACCATCATGGTAGGGAGGACAGAATGCTGGCTACAGGGCCCAGCACAAGTTGGCCAACAGACACCCAGCTCAGTGAGCCAGGATCAGAGATGGAGCAGGCCAGGGTGGTAGTAAAGGAGGGAGGGAAGGCTGGGGAGATAGCTCAGCTGGTAGTGTGCTTGCCTCACAAGCACAAGGCCCTGAGTTTGATCCCCAGTACCGCAAAAAAAAAAAAAAAAAAAAAAAAAAAAACAGGGATGGAGGAAGAGCAATGCCACTGAGAGCCAAGTGGTGAGAGGTATTTGGGGAGGGTGGAGAGGGATGTACTTATGCAGGATTTTGGCTGGGGAAGCCTCCAGTAGATTTGTGTAATATGTTTAATTTCATGAAATTGTTAACTACAATTCTAAGCCCCCACAATATAAATGAGGATTACCTGCAAATTGTGCACACTTATGAAATATTAATTATAAGTTTTATGATACAATTATGGAAAATATATCAAACATAAAAATGTGCAATCAATGACATGACACCAGATGAAACAAAATAGTATTATAAAAGACTACAGGTAAAACAGATTCTCTTATTAAAAACAAAGTCTAAAGAAGAATCACCTCAATGCTGCCTGGGTTGCTGTGATTAAGAACCAGACTGCCCAGTGAATGCCAAGATTTCCTACAACATGTACACACACTCATGTGAATTTACAGTAGCTCCCTAATATTTTAAAGATATAGCTGAATCCGTGCTCTAGAACAGTTCATGACAAAGTACAATTAATTTGAATACATGATTCAGGAGGCCAGACACTAACACAGTGTCTATCTGGCTCAGAACTATATTCCCAGTGACTAACTGTGTTTGGTAGTTAGTTAAGTACTTAAAGGAACAAATGAAGGAAATCATAGATAAAAGAGCATACTTTGCAAAGCTTTGATTAAAGACAAAGTTCTTAGACTGGATACAGTAGCACATTCTGATAATCTCAGCAGCCCGATAGACTAAGTCTGGAGGATCACAAGTTTGAAGGCAACCTCAGCAGCTTAGTGACAAGTTGTCTCAAAATAAAAAGTGGAAAAAAGAGGAAATGTGAATGTAGCTCAGTGGTAAAGCACCACTTGGTTCAATCTGAGTACAGAAAGAGAGAAAGAGTGATCAAACAGTCTTAAGGCAAAAGAATGAAAGTTATAAAAGAATACTCAAAGAAAGAATATGCTACTTTTTCAAAAAATGGATATGGTATCTGTTATTAAATCTATTTCAGGCTTTCATCTGATAGACATAAATACAGGATATTATTACATATAACATAACTAAGTAGATTTCTTGATTTATTTCAAAGCATGAATTTATTCCCATTTTATATAAAAGTACCATGAAAGAATATTTTATCCAAAGATAATAGATATGTATTTTATAAACTGAAAATTTCCAGGATAGATATGCAAGTAATCCATCAACTGGGAAAATGAAAAAGAAAATTATTAAATTTATATTAGCCAAGGCCAGAGAAAATGTCATATATGTTTCAATCATTGCCTACAAGCCAAAGAAACAATTTTCTAAAAAAAATGAAGTATAAGATTCTATAACAGGAAGAAGTTTGGTTAAATGTAGTACTTTCTCCTTGTAGAAACAGAGAAAGCAATTAGAATAATTCTTTTGTAAACAGTATTCAGTTATATTTAAAAATGTTAAAATCCATCAGATTGCTATCTCCTAAGATATCTTCACACATCCCTTGTAAGAGAACTATTCATTAAGTATTTGATAGAAAAAAAATGTCCAATTATATAGAAAACAGTATACTAAGACTCTTTCAACATAACCATAATTATGGATGAAAGGAAAATAGCTACACTACACTTAGTTGTTCATCATCCTGTATGTAAACCTACACGAAAAAATTTAGCTCTGAATATTCTATTCCTTTGCTTTCATCCATACAAAGCATGCAGATGATGTATTTCTTCCTATCTCATGTTTTAAATGTAAAGCATGTATGTGGACTCTCTGCTTCATAATCCATATTTTCTCTCTTTTTTGTCATGTTTCAAATTTATTTATCTTTGGAAATTGAATAATTATCACAAATGTCTCATTCAGCTAGAGATTATTGTTAACTGAAAGATGACCATAGCCTGAAAGTTTTGAAAATTAAATAGCTTGAGCAATTATTTTCTGTAGTGGGATGATCAGTGATGGGAGATAAATCTAAGGGCAAAAGGATTTGTTAAACTTTATGCTGAATTAGAAAACATTACTTAGGAAATAGGTGACATTAGAAATAAAACCTAAATGATGCACAGGGAAGCAGGGTAAGTTTTAAAAGTATGAGTAGAAATAAATTTAAAAAGTAATTTAAAAGGAAAAATAGAACAGAAATGCATACAAACAATACTATGAAAACACATAACTGAAATTCAAGTTCAAACATTTTGGTTATATGAAGACATAACTTTTGTTCACCTGGTCTAGTTTTCATACCAAAACTACCCAGGATGGCATTTTAACTGAGATTTAAAAGCTTGCAACTATACTTGAACCTCATTAACTTTTGCCTTTTTTTCTGTAATTGAACCTGAGTTTCTTGGTGATTGGTAAACTCTTTTTCACAGTGAAGAGGAACAGAGAAAGAAATTTGGAAATGAAAAGCATTAGTTCTCATATAAAAATATATATGATCTGCCAATAGAACATGTATTTCTGAATTGGTTTGATAAAATGAATGGTAGATTTTGTGATTAGTCACCTATAGCCTTTCTCTAGGTCTCTCAAGTTCCCAAGAAAATCATTCATTTACAAGGGAAGGCAAAGCCAGAGCTAAAGTCTATGGCCATCTCTAAGCAGAGCAAACTTGCTGAGAGCTATCGATCACCCTGACCTTCCTTAAAGTTCGTAAATGTCATTGTGATTTTGTGTGAAAGTAAGAGAACAAAGCATTATATTGAATTTCTCCCTCCTCCCACTTTTATAACCTTATATTGAAACTTACCTGAAGATTATCAAAACAATTTTAAAAATTTCTATTCAAAATATTTTATCAATAAATAAATCTTTTCCATAAATACATCTGTTTCTTGCTCTTTTCTTATAACAACATATCTCCTAGTACTTTGAGTGATTAATGGTAAGTTAATATTTCAAAGTCCCTTGTGCTGTACCTTTTGGAAGGAAGCAGACAATAAAATTTGGGGAATGCAATGAGTTTTCTAATTTATATAGCCACTCATCACATGTTCCCTCCTTACATTCAAATAGCCCTATTCTGCCATTATCAGGATTGAAACTCTCACCTAAGAAGACTGAATTTAAATAGGATATTGCCTCATAATCAAGAATAAGTATTTAGCTCTTTTTTAAAAAAATCATTAAAAGAAGATACAACTGCTTCACAAATGTAGCCTCAACCTTTAAACACAGTCAAACCTCACCTAGGAAAATAACAATGTGGATTCCAACAGTACTCAAAGGACTTTTTTTTTTTTTTTTTTGAGAACAGAAAAATGTTTATTTTGGATGAAATACCATTTGCATGAAGAGCAAAATTTCAGAACAGTTTATAGAATTTCTTGAATGTCAGCATAAGACACTTCAATGGCACATTTTAAGAAGAGCATAGTTACAGAAAGTTTTGACTAGATAAGGCACATGATCAAGGCTGTTTCAGAACTATAATATTCACTATAGAAGCCACCAGCAAATGAGCTACTTAAGTATAAATTTATACTAACTAAAATTCAATAACTGAAATTATATAAAATGAATAATTTAGCTACTCAATTGCATTGGTCTCATTTTGAATGTTGTATAGCACCCAATAACTAGTAGTTTCTGTGTGGGGTGAAGAGATCTAGAACATGTCTATCATCAAAGAAAGTTCTGTCAGACAGATATGCTTCACAAGATTGATGTGATCAGCATTAGCTTGGATGGGGATGAAACTAAAAATGGGAAGCTGACTTTAAGTCCAGTTTGGAAGTTTTGAGTAGGTGTAGTAGGAAAGGAAGTTTAATTTACAAAATGCACACTTTGACGGTGTACTCTTTTAAGTTTCAACAGATATTCATGATAAGAAATATTTGCTGCATGCCCAAGACATACCAGTCAGAATTTGGATTCCTCATATTCCTGGGGAATTTTTTTTTTTTCTTTGGCTCATATGAGAAAAGAGAGAAAATGACATGACTCACTGGGTTGTGAATACCCAGGGATGCTGACTTCCATGTGGAAACGGGGGAATTCAAGCAGATGGACTTCCTGATGAGAACCAACTCATGAGGGGAGTATGAGTGTCAACCATCTGGCTTCCAACTTGGTTCGAAATTTTAAGAATGGTTCAAATTCACCCAGTTGCTCTCTAAAGTCCATTTATATACAGAAAAATATTATTAAGACTTCATACTTCTGATTTTATTTTTTAATTTTAGGCTTTACTTTGAGATTTTAAGTAATTCTTTTCTTTTTTTTTCTGGCAATACCAAGTGTTAGTGAGGATATACAGCAACTGTGGTATATATACACAATGGAATATTACTCAGCCATAAAGAATGACAAAATTATGGCATTTGCAGGCAAATGGATGAAATTGGAGAATATCATGCTAAGTGAGATAAGCCAATCTCAAAAAGACAAGGGACGAATGATATCACTAATAAGTGGAGGATGACACATAATGGGGGGGAGGGAAGGGTTAGTGTTAGGGTTAGAGTTAGGGTTAGGGAGGGGGCAAGTATGGAGGAAGAAAGTACTGTATAGAGGGTAAAGAGGGGTGGGAGGGGTGGGGGGAAGGGGAAAAATAACAGAATGAATCAAACAACATTACTGTATGTGGATTTATGATTACACAAATGGTATGCCTTTGCGCCATGTACAAACAGAGAGGCAACATGTATCCCATTTGTTTACAATAAAATAAAAAAAAAGATGGACATATATAGCAAACCAGAAATTTTCCAATGAAAACCCTTCCCTAAAATAACCAAGTTTCTAACTTTTGTTTACTTTTTCTTCTGTTATTAACTATTTTGGTTATTTCAGTTTGGGGTTATTATGAATAAGTTACTATGAACATTTTAAAAACATGTCTTTTGATGGACATAGCACAAATTCTCTTGGATGTAAACCTAAGAATGAGATGGCCAGACCATGGTGTTTGTATTGCAAATCTTTCCCCGAGTGATTGCATTACTTTATACTCAAAGGACTTTTAATTGTATTTAGTTTAGAAAGGAATCTTATTTTGCCCATAACAAAAAGAGGCAGTTAGTAGTCTGTAACTAGATATGAGACTAAAAAGAACAATTTCTGCCCCTGCAAGTCTGAGTCACTCTGATGAAACCACACCACCTTGCTAAAATTCAGATTTATATAATGCTTTCCAGTTTTTCTAATAGACTACTTTTAGAGAGGTTTTAGGATCATGGCAAAACTGAGCAAAAATTGGAGGTACTGTATATCCCCATACTTCCCACATAAGCATACAGTCAATTTCATACTTGAGCTTTACAAAACAAAAAGCATCTTAAAGTTTTATACTCTGTGAAGTAATAAATATTATTTTAATTCTCATTTAAAAGTGAGAAAAGTAAATCTCAGGCTACTGATCCTCACACCCAACCTCTGTTTCCTGATGAAGATCATAGAAACTAACAGGTAAAAACTGCCCAGTGTCCTTCAGCTCACCTAAACCACAGGAATGTAAGCACTACCACGACTACTGCAGCCCCACCAAAACTCTCCTACCATGAAGTAAGTAAAAAAATGCTAATCCTAAACCTAATGTAAGAAATTTACAACCGCAATCATATTCAGATGTTAACCCAACACCTCCCGCCATATGAGGCTTTCCAGGGACAAGATGAATCAATTGTTTCAACACCTGGATATATTCTCAGCCCTCTGTATTTTGGTCCTTCTTCTTACCCCTTACAGTGTAATCTTACGTTTTTTTATTCAGAGACAACTTTTTTTTAGTGTTCTTAGACAATTCTCACTTTTCTAAGCTGTTGAACCTCATTCAATTCAGTATCCATTCAAATATCACAATCATTTCCTCTAAAAATGGTGACTTTCCAAATTCTAAATCATAATCACATATGATGGTAACTCCACAGCTGTGCAATTCAACTGGCCACATATGTTGTTTAAATATAAATTTAAATTAACAAAAATCAATTAAAATTTAAAAATCTATGTCCAAAACCACACTAGCCATTTTCAAGGACACAACAGACACACTGGCTGTCATGTTGAACAAAATAGATTGTGAACCATTCCAATCTTCCATAAGAGACATGTCTGCTCCACAGAATAAATACTTGCAAATAAAATATGCCTTCATATGCAATGTCTTCTCTGTATGTTCCAGTGCAAGAACATCTTCTTCTCATCCTACTCCTGATTGCTCCTCCTAACTTCTTTCATGTTGACATGCTATAGGACTCTTCCTCATTCTAATTTCTCATAAGATGAACTTTTCCACATCACCTTTAATATACTGATGACTTCCAAATCCTTATCACCAGCACATCTTCTCATCTAAATTTCAGACTACTAATCCACCCATAAATGCATTTTCAGTTGCTTAATTAAAAATGTCCAAGTAAAACAAAACATTAAATACAATAAAATCTTTTTAAAACCAAGCTTAACTTCTTCTCTTTACAAAACTTGATTTTTGAAGACAGCTCTTCTTTGTAAATGACAATTCAAATAATATGACTCCTCTACTCTTAAACTTCTGGTGGCTTTATTATAATCATGAAATGAATATCCCCTGGGATTTGACCTCATTGTTTTTTCATAATACAATAAACATCTAACAGCATGCCTAGGACATTTCAGAGGGTGAGGTGCTGGTTGTAATTAAGACTGTTAAGCAGAACATGGACAGTGATTCCAGTAAGCAGTCTGGTAGTGAACTAAAAACAAATAACTAAACTCTATGAGGAGTATCACTGATAAAGTCAGAGAAAGACTGAATGCCACTGAATGATTCATGGAGGAAAAAAATTTAATATCAAGTTATAGAACTTGAAGAGTCAGCTGAGAAGTCCAGCTAGCATTTCAACCAGAGAAAAAACACAATTCACAGAGGAAGCACAAGCAAATTCTTTGTCAGGAGCACTAAAGAAGCTATAAAAACCAGCTGTGAAGATGAAGCTGGAGACATACAAAAGGAACAAAAGGTTTTTTCCACAAGTTTAATTTTAATATCCCATTTTATTAATTAGTCTACATTTTTTACAATAAACTATATACTTTTTAACTTATTAGTTATACATGAGAGAATGCATTTATACATCTTGAAATATACACAGAAGAAGTGTAGTCTCTAATTTTTCTTATTATACAAATTTAGGATCACAGCATTCATGCAGCTGTACTTGTACATGAGGTAGTAGTGACTGTTTCATTTACTATTATTCCTACCTACAGAAAGATCCCCCTACTTTGCTCCCCTCTACCTTGTTGAGGAATGTCTTGGACAAGATGGCACCTGGCAGTGAGGTAAAGGGCACTGGCTACCAAAATAAGGAAGTACCCCAGAAGGCTGGTTTGCGTTACTAGTTCCTTGAAGACTTATGATGTGTTAATGCCAGGCTCAAGTATTGGCTATCTAATATGCTGCGTGTGGACAGCTCGTGATTCATGTAATGTTATGCTGGCATTCCTCTGCATGCTCTCCTGCATGAGAGAAAGCTTTGCTATAACTGGCTGATAAGCTAGGAGCCTGGCGGAGGAGAGAGGGAGAGAGAAGAAGGAAGATAGTAAGAGAACAAAGGAGACAGAGAAACAGGGAGGACACAATAAATCTCATCAAACTAAAGATTAGTGGTGTCTCCTTTCTCCATGCTGGTACCGCTGGACAGAACAAGTGGTGGCCCGTGCAGAGATCTTCTTTCTTCTTCTGCATCCTCCCAGGTAAGTAACTTAAGGTAAGCTATAAGAAAACTAAGTAACTTAAGTTAAGCTATAGGAAAACTGTAGGATCACCTCCCAGAAATCTATGGCCAGAGTGTATAAGGGGGAGTCACATAACCCCGGCAAAGGAGTCACATAACCTCGGCAAAGGGGTCACATAGCCCCGGTAAAGGAGGCCACATAACTCCAGAGTGGGGTTACAAGTGTCAAAAAAATCAAATGATAAGAGTCATACAAGATGTACTTAAGGCTAATAGGACTGCCGAAAAACAATTTACTGTAACAGCATATGTATCCACACTGGCCAAAGTTAGTCCTTGGTTTTTAGAAGAGGTAGTCCTTATTATTTCACAATGGGAACTTCATAAAGAGGATCTTATCAAAGCAAAAAAGCAATCCCCATTACCTAGAGGTACTTTTCCCATGTGGCAGCTCATTAAGGAATGTCTAACATCTGAGAAAGACAGAATAAAAACTTTAGTAGAAGAAGGAAATATAAGTCTGGAAGAGATAAAGGAACAAATAAGTGTAACTTCTCATAAAGAGGAAGAAGAGGAGGAGGGGCTTACTGGAGAGAAAATAGAGCATCAGGGACACGGTTGCCCCCATCAGTTATGTCAGGAAGGAACACCAATCCCTTCCTGGAGGCAGCAGTCTTCCCCCAAGGTACCCTTGGGAGGAGTTAGCTTATGCTATAAATCAGATGAGTTTTTCACTGCAGGGAGAAAAAAAACCCATTAAGGAAACCTCAGCAGTCCCACAATTCTTCCCTGTGCTAGAGGACCAAAATAGACAAAGATTCCACCAACCTCTGAATTTCAAGACAGTGAAAATTTTAAGGAAACAGTAGCTATGTTCGATCCACAGGCCCCATTTACAATTAGTATGTTGGAATAAATAACAGGCCTAAATCTAGTGCCAGAAGATTAGAAAAGTCTATGTAAAGCTGTACTATCAGGGGGACAGTACCTAATTTGGAAAACTGCATGGCAGGAAGCCTCATAGGAAATGGCACCCTGTAACGCTACCACAGGCTTTTCCCAAAGAAATGTAGAAATGCTAACAGAAGGAAACTATGAAGTAATTCAACAGCAGAATATTTATGATCCTGGAGTGTATGTACAAATTGCTTCTGCTGCCACTAAAGCTTGAAAACTAATTCAAGGGACAGGAGACTTGCAGGGACAGTTGTCCAAGGTGATTCAGGGAAGTAACAAACCATTTGCAGATTTTGTTGATAGATTAATCCAAACTGTTGCTAGATTATTGGGGATTCAAAACAAGCAATGCCTTTAATAAAACAATTAGCTTATGAGCAAGCAAATAGATGGTGTTAAGAAACTATAAGACCATGGAAAAATAAAGATTTAAGTACCTATATAAAGGTCTGTAGGAATATCAATGATGCAGTCATAACAGGACAAGTAATAGCTGCTGCTATTCATGGGCCAAAGCAGGGGCCACTGAAATATTAAATATAACATGGAAACCCAATAATCCTATCTGGGTCCCCCAGTGGCCCCTTTCTAAAGAAAAAATAGAGGCAGCCCAGGAAATAGTTTATCAACAATTAAAGAAAAACCATATCATTCCTTCCACTTCCCCTTGGAATACACCCATTTTTGTCATAAAAAAAGAAGTCTGGAAAATGGCGACTCTTACCAGCTCTGAAAGCCATAAATTCCAGTATGTAGATTATGGGCCCAGTGCAACTGGGTCTCCCCTCATTAGCTGCTCTTCCAAAACATTGTTATATCATGTCTATAGACATAAAAGATTGTTTCTTTTCCATTCCTGTCCATCCCGAGGATAGCCCTCGATTTGCCTTTTCTGTTCCTTCTTTGAATAATGAAGGGCCTAATACTAGATACCAATTGGTGGTCCTTCCCCAGGGAATGGCAAATAGTCCCACTATGTGTCAAATATATGTTGGCAAGACTATATCACAGATTAGACAGAATTATAACGAACTTCATTGTCTCCATTATATGGATGGTATTCTTTTAGCTCATAGGGAACAGGAGACTTTGTTAAGGGTATTTGACATTATTAAAACCCTACAAAAATGGGGATTACATGTGGCCCCAGAAAAGGTGAAAACCCCAGCCTTATTACCTTTCTAGGGCATCAAATATCAGATACCTGTGTTAGGCCATAAAATTTCAATTAGCCATGGAAAAGCTTAAGACTCTAAATGATTTCCAAAAGTTATTAAGTGACATAAATTGGATAAGGCCAAATTGAGAATCACCACTGGTCAACATAAGCCTTTGTTTGACATTCTCCAAGGAGATTCAGACCCTATGTTCCCCAGAAATTTAACTCCTGAAGGTAGAACAAGTAGTAGAAGAAGCTTTAGAAAATGTTCATAGTGATAGGGTTGATCTATCCTTGCCTTTTAGCCTCATAGTATTAGATTCTGAATATACTCCTACAGGTCTATTGTGGCAAACTGGACCCCTGATATGGATCCATTTGCCAGTGTCCCCCCAAAATGTTGTTTCCCCATAATCTGTGATGGTGGCAAATCTAGTTGCATTAGGACTTAAGACAGCTCTTCGAGTTTTTGGAGTTCATCCTCAGACAGTTATTGTCCAGTACATGGCAAAACAGATTTATATACTAGTTAACAATAATGAAGACTGGGCAATTGTCTATTGTTCCACCATGGCCACATTTGATAATGACTTGCCAAGTTTGCCTATTGTCAGCTTCTTCAAAAGACATCCTGTTATTTTCCCTCAGGTTGTTAAGGCTCAACCTATCCCAGCAGCAAAAACAGTCTTTATAGATGGCTTCTCCTCTGGTACAGCTACAGTAGTTTCTGATAAAGTAGAGACTATTACTACTTCTCATAAGTCTGCTCAAAAACCTGAACGAGAAGAAATAATAACTGCCTTACAAACATTTCCTGAGGAACAATTAAGTATTTATACTGACAGTCCCTATATTGCCCAGCATATGCCACGGCTTGAGACAGCTGGACCCATTAGTCCTCAATCTACCATACAACAATGCCTTTATCAAATACAAACTCTTCTGTGGGCCCACAAAGAACCTTTATATATAGGCCATATCAGAGCACATTCAGGCTTACCTGGGCCTTTAGCTCAAGAAAATTCTACCACAGACTCAGCTACTCGAGATACACATGTGTTTAATATTGTAGAAGAAGCAATTAATTTCCATAAATATTTTCATGTCAATGTTACTACTCTCAAAATAAAATATGACATTACAAAAGAACAAGCCAGAAATATAGTAAAACAGTGTCCTGCCTGTCCACCTCATTTATCTGTTCCTCATTTTGGAGTCAATCCTAGAGGACTCCTTCCAAATCATCTGTGACAGATGGATGTCACCCATATCCCTGAATTTGCTACTTTAATATTTGTACGTGTAACTGTAGATACCTACTCAGGATATATATTTGCTACCACCCATACAGGGGAAAAGACAAAAGATGTAATCAGTCATTGCCTTCAAGCCTTTGCTACTATGAGAAGGCCAAAATCATTTAAAACAGATAAGGGGCCTGCATATACTTCTTCATTTCAACAGTTTTGCTCAAAATTTAATATCTATCATTCCACAGAATTGCCCTACAATCCACAAGGACAAGCTATCTTGGAAAGGGCTAATCAAACATTAAAAGTCTGCATAACTAAACAAAAAGAGGGAATAGGGGCATTAGCCCCTCCCAAGAACAGACTTAACCTTGCTTTATTCACCCTCAATTTTTTAAATTTGGATGCTATAGGCTGTACTGCAGCTGATAGACATTTTAGTGGAAAGTCTGGTGGCTGTCCACAAGCAATGTGGAAAGACATTTTGATTGGGTCCTGGAAAGGACCTGACCCAGTATTAATTTGGGGGAGAGGATCTGTTTCTGTTTTTCCTCAGGACCAACAACAACTTATCCTGGTCCTGGAGTGCTTGGTAAGAACTATCTATAAGAAAGAAAATGGCACCAAACCACAAAATGATGGTGGTGGTGGTAAGCCTGCTGTTGTTAGCTCTTCCTAAAACTTTTGGGGATATATTCTGGGGACTGCTATCCGTATGGCCTATTCCCTTGCCTATTTCTCATGATGCACAAGTTTTCCCTCAATTATTTCCTAGTACAGAACTTCTAGGTATCCCTTACCTACCAGATGATTCCACTGTAAAGCCACTTATTACTAGCCTAAACTTCAAGTTAGGAGGTAGTCTTTGCTTCCTCTGGTTAGCCACCTCAGAAACCACCATGATACAGGGAGGCAATCTCTCTCTCATTCAATAAAGGTGCAGTCAAAAGCAAACCTTTATAAAGGGAAATAATAACCTGTTAATAGTTATACAGGGTGCAAGGCCAATTTCACTTCCTTTAATCAATCTTTCCCCCCTACTCCTGTATGTGTCATGTCTCCATTTGTGTTCATTGTGTCTAACAGTACTAAGTTTAATATTAACATTACTAATAACAGTGATAATGATACTGAGGTCCTTAACTACACTAACCAAGAGTGTTATGTATCTAGTTGTTAGAATGCTTCTTTATTTCCTCTGGCTGTGATTGCCAGTATTCCTGAATTTATTCCAGTCCCAGTGACCTTAAAACATAGTGAGTGGAATTTTCTACCTGTGAGAGCCAAAAGAGATTTTGGTATTTCAGCTATTATAGCCATCACTGTTGCTGCAGCATCTGCTGCGGCTGCTGCCACTGCTGCTGGTCTTGTCCTAGGAACTGCTATTCCTACTGCTCACACACTCAACAATCTGTCACCAGCCAATGCCGAAGCATTGACAGCCCAGGAAAACATCAATACATATCTCACCATGGGAATCCTGATTCTAAACCAAAGAGTGGACTTACTACAAGAACAAGTGGACATGTTGACTGTTACCGTATAGACGGGCTGTCTAGTACATGCCCAAGCATTATGTGCTACCCCTATACCCTATTGTAATATTATGCTGCTGCAAAGCTGTCCAAACAGCTTGGAAGCATGCTTAATGGGACATGGACTAAAGAGTTTACTAATTTGACTACCCTATTAAGAAATTCTATATTTGTGATAAACAGTATTCAGGTCAAGGTCCCAGGCATGCCAGAAGCCATTAGTTTCTTACAGTCAGCATTACAATTTGGTAAACAATGGATGGGAAGTTTTGCTATGATGGGATTGTTGTTTTTGATGTTATTATTCCTGCTCAGATATCTGTTGTCTCTAAGGAGTCATCAAAGATGACAAGCCTTAGTGGTACAGCAAGCCCTTATGGCCATGGACCAAGGTTCTGATCCACAGACTTGGCTCTCCAATTACAGTGCTGCTAGTCAAAGATGGGTAAGCACAGGGGGACTTTATACCAACCTAAGAGAGGGATCAAAGCATGCCAACAGCTCTTTGACTCCCAATGACAGGTAAGGATAAATTCTGACTCTGGCACTTAAGACAGACAGAGTCACTGTCCTTTTCTTTTAATAATAAAAGGGGGAGCCTGTTGAGGGCTGTCTTGGACATGATGGCTCCTGGCAGTGAGCCAAAGGGTGCTGGCTCCCAAAATAAGGAAGTACCAAAAAAGGCTGGTTTGCTGTTACTAGTTCCTTGGAAACTTATGACGTGTTAACACCGGGCTCAAAAATTGGCTATCTAATATCATGCCGTGTATGGACAGCTCGTGATTCATGTAATGTTATGCTGGCATTCCTCTGCATGCTTTCCTGCATGAGAGAAAGATTTGCTATAACTGGCTGATAAGCTAGAAGTCTGGCGGAGGAGAGAGGGAGAGAGAAGAAGAAGGAAGATAGTAAGAGAACAAAGGAGACAGAGAAACAGGGAGGATGCAATAAATCTCGTCAAACTAAAGATTAATGGTGTCTCCTTTCTCCGCGCCGGTTCCACTTGACAGAACACTACCTATTATAGAGTGATTCTATTCTTTTCTATTGCCCCCCCCACTTGATATTAATTAGCATCCACAAAACAGAGAAAACATTTGGATTTTGGTTGTTTGGGGTTTGGCTCATTTCACTTATCATAATATTTTCTAACTGCATTTATTTACTAACAAATACCAGAATTTTATTTTTCTTTAAAGTTGAGTAATATTCCATGGCATGCTCTCTATATACCATATTTTCTTTATCCATTCATCTGTTGAAGGGCATCTAGATCATTTCCAGATTTTAACTGTTGTAAGTTGAGCTGCTATAAACATTGGTATGGCTGTGGCACTGTAGTATGCTGATTTTAAGTCCTTTGGGTATAAACAGAGGAGTGGTGCGTCAAATGGCAGTTCCATTATAAGTTTTCTGAGAAATATCCATAATAATTTCCATAATGGTTGCACCAATTTGCATTCACACCATCAATGGATGAGTGTGCCTTTTTTCTCACAACCTGGACAACATTGTTGTTTGAGTTATTAATAATTGCCATTCTGATTGGAGTAAGATGAAATCTTAAATTTTATTTGCATTTCTCTAATTGCTAGAGATATTGAACATTTTTTCATATATATGTTGAATGATTGTATATCTTCTTCTGTGAAGTGTCTGTTCAGTTTCTTATTCCATTATTTTTTGGGGTTTTTTTTTTTTTTTTTGGTGTTAAGTTTTTGAGTTCTTTAGATAGCCTAGACATTAATGCTTTTTCCAAGGAGCATGTGGTAGATTTTCTCTTAATTTGTAGGCTCTCTCTTCACATTATTGATTGTTACTTTTGCTGAAAAGAAACTATTTAGATTGAGATTATCCCATTTATTGATTCTTGTTTTACCTTCTTGTGCTTTAGGGGTCTTGTTAAGAAAATCAGATCCTTGATGGACATGGAGAAGATTTGGGCCTACTTTTTTTCTAGTAGTCCCAGGGTTTCTGTTCTAGTTCCAAAATATTTGATCCACAGTGAGTTGGATTACATGCAGGGTGACAGATAACGGCTTAATTTCATTTTGTCACATGTGGCTTTCTAGTTTTACTAGCACCATTTGTTGAATGAGGTATCTTTTCTCAGTGAATATTTTTGGTGCCTTTACCTAACATGAGATACCTGTTTTATGTGGGTTTGTCTGCATGTCTTCTATTCTGTATCATTTATCTTTATGTCTGTTGTGGTTACAATATTATGTTGTTTTAATTACTGTGGCTCTGTAGTATAATTTGAGATCTGGTATTGTGATGCTCCCTGCTCCACTCTTTTTGCTAAGATTTGTTTTAGCTCATCTGGGTCTCTTATTTTTTCAAGGGAATTTCATGATTTCTTTTTCTAGTTCTATGAAGAACACCTTTGGGATTTAGTAGGAATTGCATTAAATTTGTATAATAATTTTGGTAGTATGGCTATTTTTACAATATTAATTCTACCTATCCAGGAACATTTTAGGTCTTTCTATCTTCTAAGTTCTTCTTCAGTTTCTTTCTTTAGTCTTCTGTAGTTTTCAATGTAGAGGTCTTTCACCTCTTGTTAGATTGATTCCCAACTATTTTTTTAGGTGATTGGGAATGTGGTAATGTTTTTATTTCTCTATCAGTGGATTCATTACAGATGTATCCAAATGTGTTTGATTTATGGGCATTGATTTTATATCCTACTGCTTTTCTGAATTCATTTATTCTAGAAGTTCTTTTTTGGAATTTTTTTGATCTTTCAAATAAAGAATCATGCCATTGGCAAATGGTGATAGTTTGTTTTCTTCTTTACCTATTTGTAGACCTTTAATTTTTTTCTTCTATTTGTTCTGACTAGAATTTCAAGAACAATGTTGAGTAAATGTAGTGAAAGAGGGCATCCTTGTCTTTTTCCAGGTTTTAGAGGAAATGCTCTCAATTTTTCTCTGTTCAGAATTATGTTAGCCTTGGATTTATCATATATGGCTTTTATGATATTGAGGTAGGTTCTTACTATCTCTAGTTTTTCTACTATTTTGAATATAAAGAGGTGATGTATTATCAAATGCTATTTCAACATCTAATTAGATGATTGCATGATTCTTGTTTTTAATTCTATTGATATGATGAATTATGTTTTTTGATTTCCATATGTTGGACCAAAGCTGCATCCCTTGGATGAACTGAACTTGATTGTGGTGCACCGTCCTCATGTTTTTGTATGAGAGTTGCCAGAATTTTATTGAGATTTTTGCATCTATGTTCATCAGGAATATTTTTCTGAAGTTTTCTTTCTTTGATGTGTCTTTGTCTCATTTTTGTATCAGGTGATATTAGCCTCATAAAATGAACTTGGAAGGGTTTGTCTGTTTCTATTTCATGGAATAATTTGAGGAGTATCGATGTTTGAAGATCGTGTAGGACTCAAATGAGAACATGTCTAGTCTTGTATTTTACTAAATTGGTAGGTTTTTAATGGTGTTTTTAATTTCATTACTTGATATTGTTCTGTTGAAATCATGTATGACCTCCTTTAGTATAGGTAGGACAGATGTCTAGAAATTTGTCAATTTCTTCAATAATTTCTATTTTATTGGATTATACATTTTCAAAATAGTTTCAAATTATCTTCTGTATATCAGTTGTGTCCATTTTGATATTTTGGTCGTCATCACATATTTTAGTAATTTGGGTGCCCTTTATTTACTCTGTGATGCAGCTAGGGGTTTATCAGTATTATTGTTTTTTTCAAAGAATAAACTTTTGTGTTTTTCAATATTTTCAAATGTTTCTTTGTTTCAATTTCATTGATTTTAGATATGCTTTTAATTATTTCCTGTCTTCTATTATTTTTGGTATTGATTTGTTCTTCTTTTCCTAGAGCTTTCAGATGTAATGTTGTCATTTATTTGCTAACTTTTTATTCAGTAATAAATAACTCAATGCAATAAATTTTCCTCTTAGTACTGCATTCATAGTGTACCAGAAATTCTGGTATGTTGTATTGATGTTCTCATTTACCTCTAAATATATCATCCTTGGTTTCTTCTACTATTCGTTCATCATTCAATTGCATATTATTTAGTTTCCATGTGTTAGATGATTTTTAAATTTTATAATTGATTTCTAATTTCAGACCATTATGATTTGACAGAACGTAGGTATTATCTTCATTTGTTGAATTTATTAAGAGTTGCTCTGTGGCATAAAATATGGTCTACCTTAGAAATGGAACAATGTGCTGCTGAGAAAAAAATGTATTCACTCATTGATGAATGCAATATTAAATTATTGAGTGTGCTATTTAGTTCTATAATTTCTTTATTTAGTTATTTTTTAGAATATCTGTCAAGTAGTGAAAGAAGTGTGTTAAAGTCACCCAGTATTATTGTATTGTGATCTACTTGATTCTTGAAATTGAGAAGGGTTATCTTTTTCCTTGTTGTTGTTGTTGTACATAGATACTCTATTGTTTGGAGCATAAATATTTACAATTGTTATAGCTTGCTGCTGTATAATTCCCTTCAGTAGAATGAAAGAAACTTCTTTATTCCTTCTGATTAACATGGGCTTGGAGTCCACAATATCTGATATAAGGATGAAAACCCCTGCTTGTTTATGCAATCCATGTGAGTGATTTTTTTTTTTTATTATCCCTTCATCTTCAGTCTGTGGATAGTCTTTGCCTATGAGGTGAGTCTCTTGGAGACAGCATATTATTGGGTCTTGTTTTTTAATCCAATCTGCCCATGTTTTTGATTGATGGGTTTCAGTCATTAATATTCAAGTTTATTACTGAGATATGACTTTCTTCCCGGTCATTTTGGTTTATTTCTGACTTTTAATTTGATTTAGTTTTTCTTTTGACTATTCATTTAGTGTAGTTCCACCCTTTGCTGATTTTCTCTTTTCTTTTTGACTTCATCCTCATGGACTTTTTTTGACAATGTTCTGTAGTGCAGGCATTCTAATTGTGATTTTTTAAACTTCTGTTTACCTAGGAAGATTTTTATTTCATCATCAAATCTGAAAGCTAATTTTGCTGGGTATGAAATTCTTGATTGACACCCATTTTCTTTCAGAGATTGAAATGTGTTGTTTTATGACTTCCTAGCTTTGAGGGTCTGGATTGAGAAATCATTTGAGATCTGAATTGTTTTTCTCTTATACATAACTTGCTTTTTTTCTCTCACAGTCTTTAAGATCTTATCCTTATTCTGTATTTTAGTCACTTTTACTATAATGTGTCTTGGTATGGGTCTTCTGTAGTCTTGTACATTTGAGGTTCTATAAGCCTCCTATATTTTATTTTCCATTTCATTCTTTAGGTTTGAGAAATTTTCTGATATTATGTCATTGAAAATTTTGTGCATTTCTTTTTCCTTGTATCTCTGATCCTTCTTCTACCAGATAACTCTTAAATTTGTTCTTCTGAAGTTATCCCATAGATCCTGGAAGACCTGTTCATGAATTCTTACCATTGCTGCATGGTCAACATTATTTTTAATATTAAATAGTTTGTCTTCATTGCCTGAGGTACTGCCTTCCAAATTGTCCAGTCTATTGGTGAAGATTTCCATTGAGTTTATAATTTAATTTGTTGATTCCTTCATTTTGAAAATTTATGCTTCTTTTTTCACAATCTCTAATTCTTTGCTGAAGTGATCTTTTGCTTCCTGTATTTTGTCTTTGATTTCACTCTTTATACCATCCTTTATTTCACAAATCCAGATTAACCTTGTACTTTCTAATCTTCTTCTTAGGCATTTCTTCTATTGTATCGTCAGTGGCTTCTCCAATTTGGGCATCTTGGTTTGTTTGTGCCTTTTTGTTCCCTTGTTTTTTAATGCTGTTTATGTTTTTTCCCATTTAGTTGTTCAGTTCAGAGACAATACAGAATCTATGCTCTACACATATATTATAAATAAAGATTTCCATTATCCCACCTTTAAAAGGGAGACCAATATCAACAATACCCAGTGCAAACAATATACAGCCTCAAATCTAATACTATCTCCTTGCAAATCTAATAATATCTTTACTACCCCCTTGCTATAAACAGCAATGATGAGTTCAATTACTGTCCTCAATAAAATCAGAAAAAAATTTATACAGATTTACAATCTCAAATAGTGTACAAAGACAGAACAGAAACAGTGCAGGACATGGTGTTCATGAGTGAGAAAGTGAGAAACCAGAAAAAAAAATCCACAAAGCATGGGAGAAAAACCAACAGAGATTGCTTGTTATGTGGAGAAATGGTAGAAAGGGAATCTAGGAAGACAGACAAGCAAGAGGAAGAATACATACTGAGAGAAGAAAAAAATTAAAAATATAAGAATATGCATAATATATAGCAGAACTGCAAAACACCATGTGTGTATTATTGTCTTCAACAAACTGATGCACAAAAAAAAACACCCTGCTCCAAATATGATAGAGAGAGATCAGAGAAGAAAAATAATAAAATAAATCTCAGTGGAAAATTGATCAACTGTCTCTGCCAGCATCCAAAAACTTCTCAGCCCTGTCTCTAACTTCCCACAAGACAGACCCTGGAAGACCTAGTCACTATTCTCACCACTCTGTGCCTCAGATATCCTGCATTTGGCCACATTGAAATCCTAGGATCACAATGCCACTGGAATTTGGAGGGAGACAACCAGGGATGAGCAACCCTGAGATGCCATAACAAAATGGAAGCAACCCACACTCCCAGGAGAAAGACCCCACTTGCAGCCAAATATGTAGGCATCCTGACACTGAACTTCCAGGTCCTGGTCGGTGTCCCGAAACAGGTGCAACTGTGCCCTAAATTGGCAGTAGAACCAAACCCACTAGCACCCCATACTAACCCCAGGCTCTAGCAGGCATCTTAAAATGAATGTGACCACATGCGACCAAACCTGGAGTCTCCCTGGCAGTGGACCTCTGGGCAGTGTTGGAAGTGGTAGTAGCATGAGTCAATGGTAGCAGGCACGGATTCAGGAAAAGTTGCAGTCGTTGGTGGTATTGCAGCAGGTGGGGGGACTGTGGCAGCAGTGGCAGCTGCAACCCTGGCTGCGAGTGCAGCAGCACCCAGAAAGGAGAACTCTAGGTGGCCTTCTGGGAGCAGCAAGAGCTTTGGTGCCAGCAGCAGCAGCAGCAGAGTAGTTGGCAGCCAAGCGTTGGAGGCACCATTGAGAGCAGCATACCTCCAGGTGACACTGACTGCCACAGCATCAAGAGCAACAGCAGGGCCTGGAGAAAGACCTCTGGGCAACTGATGCAGGAGCCTCAGGTGCAGCTGTGGCACAGGTTTCTGCAGCAGTGGCACCAATGGAAAAGACCTCAAGGCATCTGTGGCAGCTGCACTCCACCACCCAGAGAGGCCCTGCAGGCAGCAGCAGTGGTGTCCATGGTCATGACACCATAAGCAGCCCCAGCACCTGATGAAATCTCTGGGCATCTGCAGCTGATTTTAGATTTGATAAAGTTTGAAATAACGTCTTCAACTTTAGTTCTTGTTCTCCCGTGCTTCTACAAGACTTAGTCTTTGCAACAGTCAGACTCACTTTTTGCTGTGTTTAAGCCAGAACAATGATATTATTTGTAAATAATTTTAATACAATAAGAGCTATAGTTACTGAGTGTTAACCATAATGTTATAAAGTAATAAGTGCTTATTGGGCTCTATAATATTTCTACCAATCCTGCTTAAAGAAGAGGAAATCCAAGCTGGATGAGATCAAATATTTGCTTTATGTCATGGAGCTATTAAGGGCTGACATGTAGGTAGAAATTGAGGAATGTTTTACATCTTTGCATGTCTCCATAACTACTGAGCTTTCCTGTCTTCCAAGGACTTCTTTATAAAGATCCCTTCTCAATACTGCTACTTTGTGAGTAAAAATCCCTAGGAATAGTTCAGGGAGCACCAGAAGCATGTACCACTACCGTTCAGATAGAACCAAAGACAGAAAAGGCCACAGTTATGCTGGTATCTATTTTATAGAAAGTCCACTCCTAGCTTCCAGGTGTTTATGGTGGCCCCAGCTTCATTTACAAGGGCCATGAAGGACTTATGGATTTATTTGAGTCACCTCAGGGCAGGAGGGTTGGCTTTTCTATGAAATCAAATCCCATCAGTTTGTCTGTCCTCTGCCTCAGACAGCCCTAGGTTCAAACACAGCAGCCCTGATGCAGAGGAGGTGGATGTAACTGTGAAAGTGGTCCACTTCACTTTTTGAATATATATTTGAGGCTTATTTTTAAAAGGGTATGTTTTCCTTTTCCTCTTCTTCATCTCCACCTCCCTAACCTGGGGGTAGGAAACAAGATTACATTGAGTTATCTGTTTTCCACAGGAAGGGGATATCTTCTAGAGGATCTGGGAAATTAATATCTTCCAAGTTAACAAGTCAATGATAAAACACCATCAGGGTGCCCTGGGACCATGGGCACACCTGGAATGTAGCCTTTGAAGAGTTTCTTTAAAATGCTCTTGTTCCTCCTGATGGGGAAAATCACAGTCTTTGTGAGAGGAGTCCCCTGTGTTTCTTCTTTGCTAGCAAAGCAATAATTCTTTTTTCTTTTTCTCAAAATCATGTCCTTGTTATTTAATTTTCATTGGGGATAGGGACAGAGCACTTGGTTTCAACTTTGTTCCCCTACCTGGGGACCCAACAGTAGCTCCCAACTCTGGCTTTCTTGGGTAGGTCTTGCCCTGCAAGCAACTTCACTTCCATGGTGAATGAAGAAGTATGGCACACTTTTTGAGAGCTGACTACTGGTATTGGGGTTCAATATCGACCGATCCCCAGAGAGTCAAAGTGTACACATGGCAATGCAAATCACGCAAGCTCAAGACCGGACTGCAACCAGCCTCTCAGACCACTACTATGGCTGAGTGGGGAGTGGCCCCAAGGTATGAGAAAGCACTCTACTTAAGAAATTTCCAATCATTCACATACAAAGACCTGTACATTATTGTTTAACATTTGAACAGCTAAACATTTTTTTTTTTCTCTTTTGGTTGGGTCCTGCCAATTTATTTGAATCTCATTGGGTCCCACCAAAACTGAATGGTCCTGGAGGAAGAAGGGAGGAGGGAGGGGATGAACTATGCAGGAGGTGAGTCAGGGCTAGGACCCCTCCTCTGTCCTTGATAGATAAGGTTTCTGGGTAGCTGCCATTTCTCAGACAGATATCTCTTTACAGCCTTGATAAAACCCGGGGGCCCAGTACATCTTATTTGTCCTATATTGGCTCTTGAGGGTAGCACCTGTGTGCCCTTTCCTGGGGGTAGGTTTTACAGGCCAGTTCCCAAAATGGTTTGTTCATACAACATGGCTGCACAGATGTCACCATGTTCTCAACACTGGAAAATCAGTAAATGGGAGAACTTGCCTTGGGTTGATCCAGAGGAGCTATTCCTGTAAGTAAAGTGTATGAGGGATTCCCAGCAGCTGCTGAAGACCCTTTTGCTTCAGGGAACTCCAGATTTCCATTTCTGAATTTTAATGATTGCTCCATCTTAGTCTACCTTGAGAAAAAGGAATCTGAATGCAGTAATATTTGGATAACTCCACCATTTGGAGCTACCTCGGTGTTCACACCAAGACCCTTGATTTTACACATCTGGTTCACCTTGGTGGGAATATCTAGTCCCTTTTTGTGGGGACATCTGTGGTGCCACTGGTGTAGAAATCATGGTTACATGGTAGTTGGAAACTTGGGGTGTAATGTATTAAGCTGCCCCCCTCCCATCAGGTACAGCCATTTTGCCCACGTCCCAACCACTTGTCAATCTGAGCTCCGCCCGCCACTTATGTTACAGGAATTTCCAGCTTACGCTGTCACCATTTTCCTGCTTCCCATGTTACGTCCTAACATGCTAAATAGCTATTGGTTCATCAGTCAGCTTGCAAGTATCCTTCTCCTATATTGGTCCCCTGTTAGCCTGGCAGAATTCAACTGTTTTACTGTAGCTTCCATGCCATCTTTTCTTCATTCTTCTGTCTGTCCTACACAATTTTCTCTATCCTCCTGGCTTTCCACTCTCTCTAGAATGTGCCCTTTCTTTTCCTTTCTCTTTTCCTCTCATTTTCTCTCTTACCCTGCAGGGAGACACTGTTTGCTTAATAAATTCCCTTATGTGATTTCCCGTGTCCAGCATGGTTCTGTGGAAATTCCTTACATGGGGGAATTTCCCTCAACTGGTCTGTCTGTTTTAAAGGTTTCCCTATTGGCCATGGATTGGGGATCCTCTTTGTCTGTCTCTTGGGTTTTTCATTTGCATTTGTTTCTGGTCCCTTAAGACATGGGAAATACTGTGTTGATCCTATACACTGTTTCTTGGGAAAGATCTTGACTGAATGGTCCACCTATAGGTATAAACCTAAGAAAAAGATGATGTTTTACTTTAACATTTTGCTCTTTGAATGGTTTTCTGTTTTATTACAATCTTGCACTTGGGAGTTGGTTTGTCAGAGGTAAAATCAAAGATTCTGTATGTACAGGCATGTATGCAATTATGTAATAAATCTTAACAGGCAAAAACTAAGTTGGATGTAAAAAGGTGTTCCCTCTAATGTGTGAGTATAGCAGGACAACAAAGTAGGATTTATTTATTTTTCTTTCTAAACCAGTGCTAAGAGTCTGAGTACTACTTCTAAGTCTTGCTCCAGGCAGCTGCAAATGATACTGCTGTGTGTCAGGGACACAGTCCTGACATAAAAGAGAAAAAAGGAAATCCAAGGAAAGAAAGCTGCCTGGTCTATAGAGAAATAGGCAAGGAAGATGGGGCCTCTACCCTACTTTCCAGCCACTCTTTGCCATGAAAATAGAACCAGAGTTTGAGAACAGGGCTCAGTTCACACCTTCTGCAGATGAATGAATCTATATGAACCATATACCTCACTGATTTTCTTTCTGGGTTCTTTCCTTTGGATTCAAAGAATGAAATTCATAGATGGTAGCAGAGGACAAAAGAAAAGAAATAAAATTAGTTTTGAATGAAAGGAAAAAAGGAGATAGATCTCCCTGAGATGTGAGGGGTAAATATTTGGAAAGCTTCTCCACTTGAGTATATTAGTTCAGAAATTAGGCTTGGACAAAGACATTTATCAGAGTCCATGCTCAACAGATATTAAAAGTGTTAAGGCTAATCGTTGGCATCTATTCTGTACAGTTGTTGGGAAGGTACCAAGGCTGTTGACTTGGCCCATAACTTTCTATTTGGCTATGTGCTTTTAGTTCTTAAGCCTGAATTTTTTTATAACTTCTAATTGGATCCTGCCCCCATTTTCATTTTTCTGCCACTCTTGGTCAAAGAAGTGAACTGGAATTCTTAAACTCACAGGGTTTCCTTTCCCCTTGAAAAAAACCTATCTGGGGCCCATTTTATTCATTGATGATTAACTAAACTCTCTTAATGGGGATGGAAGAGGAAAATTGCCAATCACAATAAATGAAACAATGGGTTCTAATATTATTAAATTGTAATGTGAGGATGGAATTGTCTCCCCTTTTTAAGATCAGCCCTATTTGATCAGGGGACACTTCTGGGTGCAGGCCTTCTCTCTTGCCCACACAGCTAAAATACAAAGGTCTCCCTGAGTCCCCATGAATTCAAACATCTGATGATTTCTGAAGAATGAGGTCCCTAATAATTTTTGTGACCTTAACTAGACAGTGCCTTTATATACAAAAATATGTAAAGAGAGAGTGTCTGGGTACAATTAACAATGGGGAACTCACTTAAAGTTGATGGCATTATGAGGATGGTAAGGGAGACTGGTCAAACAATAACATGTGTTACAACCACTTGAGTGTAAATTGGAAAAAAAAAATTGAAGGCACAGATTTTAAATATGCCAAACTGTCTAATCCACTTGCTGTGATAAAATTTGTTGTGTAAATTAAGTGTAGACATATCATACTCACACCAAAATTAAAAATTTCAAGTGCAAGTATCTTCAAGGAAATGAAAACAGAACCTGCTTTGCTGGAGGTCTACTAGAAGTGAGAAAGGCCATTTAAGAAAAAGTGACCCTGGGAAAAGTGATCAATGTTATCTTAACCAAGATTAGTTTTAGGAGGGAATAATTTGCCCCAGGGGAAAAATTAGCAGCTCAATTTATAATAGCTAGATTGTGGAACCAACCTATATGCCCTTCAACAGATGAGTGGATAAAGAAAAAAATGGAATATTATCCAGTCATAAATAAGAAGAATATTATGACATTTGCAGATAAATGGATGCAATTGGAGAATATCAGGTTAAGTGAAATAAGCCAACCTCAAAAAACCAAAGGAACAATATTATCCCTGATAAGTGGATGTTGATACCTAATGGGGATGGGGTGGTGGGTCAGAGAAGAATGGAGGAACTTTAGATTACATAGAGGGAAATGAGAGGGAGGGTGTATGAAAAATGGTGGAATGAGACAGATATCATTACCCTACGTACATGTGTGATGACACAAATTGTATAACTCTACATTGTGCACAATCATAGAAACAAAAAAATATGTGACCCATTTGTGTACAATGAATCAAAACGCTATCCGTGAAAATAAAGTAATAATAATAAAAGAAGAGGCACTCATTCTCTTTTGGACAATTTTTTAAAATGTAAAATGAGTCTGCTTTGCCAGATATCCTACTCTGCCTCTTCTGCCTGTTAAAAAACCTCACACTGATGAATACCAATTTGTGCAATATTTGACAGCTATAAAATATTAAAATGTGATGTCAGTTACTTTTAGGAATTTTCTTAGTCAAACAGATGACTTAAGATCTTGACCAGGCATGATTTTCGTGAATAACCTAAATATACCTGACGAGAAATATGTATATGAAGCCAGAATTGGGGAACAGGTAGTGAGTGTAGAAATAGGGGATCAGGTCAAATTGAGGCAATGGAGGCCATGAAAATCATCTGCCTCTGAATGTTGGAGACTGCCCCTGGGAGAATGGAATGTCAAAGACATCAGGAGCCCATTGATTACAAATTTACTTGCCTTTATCAAGGACTGCAAGCAAGGAGATGCTAATTAATGCCCCCTGGGCCCTTACCTGCCTGAATCACTTTGGCCCTCCCCCTGCCCCATCCACTTCTTACTTTTTACATATCACCTGCAAAACCAGTTCTAGTCACTAGGCAGGAAGGAGAGATAAGAGGGGAGAGAACTGGAGAACAAAAGAGACCTTAAACTTTAAAGATGTAGGGTGCGCTCACTTCTTGGGATTTTAGAACATCAGCCATTGCCCCCTTCTCCCTCCAGGGAGAAGACTGTATTATTGCTTTTAAATAGAAGCTGCTTAATATGCTTGCCTTGGCGTGCTTCTCTAGTGTTCAAACTTCAACATTAGAGGGAGCAGAACTCATCACCAGTAAACGGCATTATCAGATTCATCTCAAACTAAATATATTTTTCTGAGCCTTACCTAAATATTCTATAACATTTAAAAAATGAAAGTTTATGTAGATTTAACCAATAAGTGCTGTCTTTTATACCTTACATCTGGCATAGAGCAACACTGCCATTTAGAAAACTTACCTGTATCTGTCTGCTTTGACTAAATCTAATTTGAATTATTAACACTATTCCCTAATTGTATAAGAGATTTAAGGCTATCATTTATTTTTACTAGTACTGCTAAACACTGCAAGGCTGTAAATATTTGTTTATTCTGAATTTTACTGTGAAAATTAAACCTAGTTAATATAAGGATATCTGTATAATGGTGATACTATTAGTTCTTTGTATATTAAGTATACTCATGTTCTTCTAAGATAAAAATTCTAAACATAAATCTCAGAATAGCACTTTATCAGTTGGCATTCTCCAAACTGAAGTTGTCTAATTGGTCATTTTAAATAATATACAAATAAAAAAATTAAATTGGAAATTTATATCATTTAATATTCTGTAACTGAACCTGTTATCAATAAGATGTATGTAAAATTTTATGTTACTTTTTACACTGGGGTAAAAATTTATATGTATTTTTAAAAGATAATGAGAGTCTGATCTATTTAAAGGTGGATATTGTAAAGCATACAAGAATTTTGCCACTTTCCAACAAAAAAGAATCTAAAATCTCTTTAGCTTTTCTTTGATTCATGCTTCAGATGTAACGTTGAAGCCAGAGTTAAGGACAGGTATTTAGTGTAGAAATAGGGATGGGGACAAATCTAGGAAATGGAGCCATAAAAGCCACCTGCCTCTGGAAGTTGGAGACTGCCCCTGAAACAATGGAATGTCAAGGATCTCCAGGGCTCATTGTTACCAAATTTACTTGCCTTTATCAAGGACTGAAAGCAAGGAGATGTTAATTAATGCCCCTTGGACCCTTACCTGCCTGAATCACTTTGGCCCTCCCCCTGCCCCATCCACTTCTCACTTTTTACATCTCACCTGCAAAACCTGGCCTAGCCAAGTAGGCAGGAAGGAGAGATAGGGGAGAGAGAACTAGAGAACAAAAGAGATCTTAACCTATAAAAGATGTAGGATGCGCTCACTTCTTGGGATTTTAGAACATCAGCCGTGGTCCCCTACTCCCTCATGGGAGAAGTCTGTATTATTAACTTTAAATAAAAGCTGCTTAATATGCTTGCCTTGGCGTGCTTCTCTAGTGTTCAAACTTCAACATTAGAGGGAGCAGAACTCGTCACGGGTCAAGGGCAGTATCAATGCCTTATTATTACTTGTGAGAGCCCCACCTAACCTGAGATAAGGCTCTGCCTCTCACCTTACTCCACATTAGAATAGCTCCCAAATAGGTTAGACTTATTATCAATTAAAATTGTGTTCAAAAGACTGATTTTTGTTGTAAAGATTACTGTTGTCTCAAAATAAACAGGAGACATAGAATAACTAAGTAAGGTTTGTGATTATGAAAAAGTTGTGTTTCTTAGACAATAGCTATTATACAAACTGAGTGCATTTTTGCCATTTTTAATTTCATTTTGTATTTTCCTTGTAAATTTAAAAGATGGAGACGGTTGGCAAGTCACCGGTTGGCAAGTCACCGGAGAAGTCCGCTTTATTACAAGATGAGGCTTACATATATACTCTTGGGGCTTCCGGGTTAAGGGAGAAAGTGGCGTGTGGGTGTCTGATTGGTCCGGCTTGCCGCCGGCGGGAAAATAGGTGGCGGGAAGCCGAGACTTATGGGAAGAAGAAGCCGCTCAGGGGCCATCTTTGGTGTGGATCGGACTGCATATGGAACCTTACATTCCCCCCTCTTTGGTTTATGGGAATTTGGGACGTTGAATTTCAATCTGGCTGCTTCCTGCTGATCAGGGGCGTCATCAAGGGACCCGGGGCAGGGGGGTTGGTTGTGAGGGGAGAACAAAGCGTTGGCTATTATATTGTATAATAAGCCATGTCAGATAATATATTACTTCGTCCCCCGTAAAGTCCATAAAACTCCCTTGGAGCCATAAGTCCTCAATTTGGTCTAGGAATTCATTGTAGTCATTATTCGGGTGGAGGAGCCATGCATCAGTGTCCAAGGTCTGTAGAAAGGATATTAGCCTTGGAAGAAGTTGGGGGAAGTCCATCATAGCAGGACGTCACCAGGCGTTGTTCCCAGTAGGTAGCAGTTGATAGTTCCTGAGAAGAAGCTGGTTAAAGGCTTGGTTAGAAATTTTTTGTACTTGGTCTCTAACGAACCTTATGAGACAGGGGAGGAAGAAAATGATGCAAAGAACTCCAATAAGAGGACCTAATAGAGGGAGGCAACTACATAATTTTTCCCTGTGGTGGTCACTGCTCCCGGGGTTGAGGCCCCTTTGCAAGTTGCACAGGGTTGTCCATGTAGGGTTTTAATGAGTTCCAGTTTGTTGACAGGTGGACCAAATCCAGCTAGGGTCAGGGAAAAGAAGGGGAAAAAAGCAGAAAGGTAGGAAGTTATTCCTCCTGAATGGGTGAGAGGCACGAGAGACGGAGTTTCAAAGGATTAGAGGGATCCACGGAACTGGTGTAGATGTTCGGCTTGCCCGTATTTATAGGGTCAGGATCCAGAGGAGTAGGGGGTGAGTCTCCTTGGTCAGCCGGGCAGGGTTTTAACCTGGAAATATGGATCCAAGGAGTGGTCTCGTTAGAAGGTAGGATGAATTTAGCTGTGGTGGGGGTACTAAGGATTACTGGGTATGGTCCCAGCCATTTAGGAGATAAGGGTTCAGGTGTGGTTGGTGGAGTATAATAGGCAAGATCCCCTGGGTTCAAGGAGGGAGGAGGGGAGGTTGCAAGAGGACGGGGAAGTAACCAGTCTTGATGTTTCCAAAGTTCAGCTCTAAGGTGAGAAAGGAGAGGAAGACTGAGGGTATTTGGGATGTTTAGGGAGGTAGGAACGATTCCGGGGGGTACAGGAGATCTTCCATACATCACCTCAAAAGGGGACAAATTGGTAGTTTTCTTTGGAAGTAAACGTAGTTTAAAGAGTGCCAGAGGGAGGAGGCGAATCCAGTCTAAGTGGAGTTCTAGGGGAAGTTTGGTGAGAGTCTCCTTTATGGACCGATTTGCTCTTTCAACCTTACCTGAGGCCTGAGGATGATATGGGCAGTGTAGATGCCAGGGTAAGGCTAGAGATTGGGAGAGAGATTGGATCACTTGAGCTGTGAATTCCGGTCCGTGTCCGATTGAAGGGAGGTCATCAACATACTGCAAAAGTGTGGAAAGAGGACAAGTGGGGTCATGGGAGAGGGTCTGTCCAAATAGATGTGGGCTGTCCCTAAAACCCTGAGGAAGAACCGTCCAAGTGAGCTGTTCGGAGTGTCGTGTGTGGGGGTCGGTCCATGTGAAGTCAAAAAGGCCCTGTGAGGAAGGGTCTAGAGGTACGGAAAAGAAGGCATCCTTCAAGTCCAGAACTGAGAAGTGAGTGGAAGAAGCTGGGATGAGAGAGAGTAGAGTGTAGGGATTGGGAACAAGAGGGTGGATGGGTATGACAGCGGCATTTATGGAGCGGAGGTCCTGTACCAAACGGTAAGAACCATTGGGTTTTTTTATACCCAGAATGGGGGTGTTATAGGGGGACTGAGTGGGACGTAGATATCCTTTGTGAAGAAGGTCAGAAATAATGGGAGAAAGTCCGAGAAGGGTAGAGGTGGTTAAGGGATACTGAGGCTGATGAATAAATTTGGTAGGGTCCCGTAATTGGATGGAGACTGGGGGGCACTGAGCTATGGAGGGATTGTCCGTGTCCCAAACTGAGGGGTTAACAGGGTGGGAGATACGTGGATGTGAGGAGGTAGGATCCTGCAATAGGGCCATAAAAAAGGAAATAGAGGCATCGAAAAGTGGGAAGGAAATAGACGCCTTGAATTGGGAAAGAATGTCCTGTCCCAACAAGGGAATTGGGCATTGAGGCATGACTAAAAAGGAGTGGATAAAATGTGAAGAGGTATTCTTAAGGCGACACAGAAGTGGGGGAGTTCTGAGTGGATATATGCGTTTCCCTCCTACCCCGACAATAGGAGTGGAACTAGGAGTGGTGGCACCATGGAACTCTGTCAAAAGTGAGAAGGTTGCTCCTGTATCTAATAAAAAGGTGACAGACCGGCCATCCACTACAAGGGTTACCCTAGGCTCGCGAGTGGTGATATTGAGGGTCGGGTGTGGCCCAGGGCTCCATCAGTCCTCTTCAGCCAATCCCACTATTGGAGGACAAGAGGGGGGCATTCTAGCGATTGGCCCTTCACCCCTTCGGGAGAAGGGGCAATCGGAGCCCCAATGTCCTGTTTGTTTACATTTGGGACAGGGTTTATTGGGGGGCCGCGGCTGAGGACAGGAGCATGACCAATGACCCTCTTTTCCACATTTAAAGCAAGCTCCAGGAGGGGCCCTTGTAGGGATCGGGAATTTCTGTGAATGGGGAACAGGATGAGGAGTCCCCCTGATCATTTGAGCAACCATTAGTAAATCCATGGAAAACCTTAAAGGCCAGCGACAGAATCTCACTTTGAGGAGTTGCCGGTCCATGTTCCAATTTTTTTTAATTTGACCTTAATGTTGGGGACTGAGCTAGGAAACTGGTCATAAGGATATGACGGCCCTCATCTGTGTCCGGGTCCAGTGTGGTATATTGCCTGAGGGCCTGAGTAAGTCTCTCTAGAAACTCAGTGGGGGTTTCATCCTTTTTTTGGATAATTTCCTGGACCTTCTGAAAATTGACTACTTTGCGGGCTGCCTTTTTTAAACCCACAATGAGACACGAGGCAAACTGGTCCCGGGCTTGTATGCCCTGATTTGTGTTGTAGTCCCATTGTGGATCGATTTCTGGGACCGCTTCAGGCCCTAGAGGGAAAGTAGGGTCTGTGCGATGTGTTTCATTCGCATGAGTTTGAGCTGCATCCCAAACTCGTCGCCGTTCCTCGGTCAGGAGGGTGTTGGCGAGGAGCATAAATATATCTTTAAAAGTTAAGCTGTAGGCTTGTAAAATCCATTGGAATTCCTTTATGTAAGTGGTAGGATCGGAGGAATAGGAGCCCAGTTTGCGCTCCATCTGAGATAAATCAGCTAGGGAGAAGGGGACGTGGACACGGACAATACCTTCAGCTCCAGCTACCTCCCTTAATGGGACCATAAAAGTGGGAGGGGCCAGAGGGGGTCCATGGGAGTGCGTGAGCGGCGGGCTGAAGGAAATAGGTGGAGCGGTGGGTGTAGGAGCTATGGGCGCGGGAGCCAATGCGGCGGAGGGGGGGAGAGAGAGGGGAGGAAGGTGGCTCTGGGAGTATAGGGTTGAGAGGAGGGGCCCTATAAGGGGGAGGCTCATCGGCCGGGTCAAAAGAATCAAGAGAGGAGGATGGGGGAGGGGAGGACAATGGGGAAGCAATCTTACATGCCAGAAGAGCCTGGGAGGGAGAGCAAGTAGTGCAAAGTGAGGGGTTTTGGGATAGTAACCTAAAAGCTTCGACATAAGGGATCTCCTTTCACTTGTTCAGGTGCTGGCAATAGTTGAAAAGGTCCCTTAAAAGATTTGGATCTAAAGAGCCTTCAGGGGGCCATTTGTTCTGGTTATCTAGAGGGTAATGGGGCCAATCCTGAGTGCATAATTTTGTCAATAATTTGGGTTCGATGTCAGGCTTAAGGCAAAGAGGTCCTAAATTTTTGAGGAGACACTGGAGGGGTGTGTCTGCCACCGGGGAAGATGGGGAGGTCCCCATGGTTAAAGGGAAGAAGGGTGTAGGGAGTGGAAGACCTCGGGCGAGGAGGGAGCAGTCTGCGAGGTAAAGGGCGTCCCCAATGCCTCGAGAGAGACCCGGAGGGGGATCAATCTACAAGGTAAAGGGCGTCCCCAATGCCTTGAGAAGGATCCGGAGGTTCCAGAGACGGAACGGAAGGGAAAGCGTGATGGAGATCGTCACTTCCATCGCTATTCCCAAAGGGGTAAGGAACCCGGATGGCCACGAGGTTACCAGTACTGGATTTAGGCAGTTGGAGAGGAAAGGTGACTGGGGTTCCCCGGGGGTAGATTAAGCTCCTCACTCCTCATAAAGTGTCTTCTATTGGCCTCTTTTGTGTTCTGATGGAAGGGCACAGGGGTCCACTGTGACCATGAAGGTCGTGGTGGGAGGTTGTCCCCCCTTAACTCAGCATCGGGAGGCTACCGGACGGTCACGGCTAGTACTCCCGCGTATAGCTGAGGTAAGGTGTGCTCTTCCAGGGGGAAACTTACGAATTTTCAAAGCCGGTGTTGAGTGTCGAGAGCCAGCGCCGGAGCAAGAGGACGAGGGTGGCCTGCCAACAGAGGAACGGAGTGCCGTTGAAGGCTAACTCCGTCCCGGGTTTCGGCACCAATAAAAGATGGAGACGGTTGGCAAGTCACCGGAGAAGTCCGCTTTATTACAAGATGAGGCTTACATATATACTCTTGGGGCTTCCGGGTTAAGGGAGAAAGTGGCGTGTGGGTTTCTGATTGGTCCGGCTTGCCGCCGGCGGGAAAATAGGTGGCGGGAAGCCACGACTTATGGGAAGAAGAAGCTGCTCAGGGGCCATCTTTGGTGTGGATCGGACTGCATATGGAACCTTACAAAACTTAAATTGTTATGTTTTAGTACTTTACAGAAGTGTAACTTCTAATATAACATCCCGAGTTAATTTGAGGTAATGGGTTATCATCTACAGAGGAGAGACCGGATGTAACACTTCCACTACTAATACCCCAATTAAAGAGAAGAGGTAAATGACTGTAGAATTAGAGATATTGAAGTTATAACAAGTTATTCCCTCCTTTAGACGTGTGAAACGGCCTTGCTGGATGTTTAAAAACAAAAAACGTGAAGACCAAAATCAAGGAAGTAAAAGGACCAAGGAAAAAGCAGTCAATATTTGGCCCTTGCCCTCTGAGGTCAGTGAGTATCCAGATAATGATAGGAGAGACTCCTCTAAGGACCCTGAAATTTTGATGAGTCACCTGATCTGCCAATCAGGAAGATAAAGAGGTCTCTAAAGAAGAGGAAGCCAGTTCACGGTACACCTTCTGCAAAGAAGAGGGTCATTGGAGACTGAAATGTCCCTGATACTTCCAAGAGAAGCTACATTTGGTCATCAAGACACTGACCTGATCCATCGTGGCATATGGCATCACTGGTAGAGGAAAGGTAAAGAAGTCAGGAGGCTTCACATGCATCCTCAATTGTGATTGTTGAGAACAAGGTGACACCTGTACAGCCATGTTGCATGAAAAGCCATTTCAGGAACTGGCACGTAAAATCCCCCAGGAAAGTGTGTGCAGGTGCTACATTCAAAAGACAATACAGGACAAATAGGACATACTGAGCCCCCAGGATTTATCAAAGTTGTTAATAGATATCTGTCCAAGAAATGGGCAGCTGCCCGGAAACCTTATCTATCAAGGATGGGGGGCTAGCCCCGACTCATCTCCTGCATAGTTCACCCCCTCCCTTCTCCCTTCTTCCTCCAGGACCATTCAGTTTTGGTGGGACCCAATGAGATTCAAATAAATGGCCAGAACCCAACCAAAAGAGAACAAAAGTTTAGCTGTTCAAATGTTAACCAATAATATACAGGTCTTTGTGAATGAATGGAAATTTCTTAAGTAGAGTGCTTTCTCATCCCTCGGGGCCACTCCCCATTCAGCCATGGTAGTGGTCTGAGAGGCTGGCTGTGGTCCAAGCTCGAACCTGCATAAAACCTCATTGTGTGATTTTCATTACCATGTGTGCACTTTGACTTTCTGGGATTGGTCAATATTGAACCCCAATATGATCTCTGAGGAATCTCAGCTTATTCATAAGAATAGATATAAAAAAGGTCAGTTTTGACTAGTTTGGTCTTAAACACCTGACAGGAGAATGCAGCCTGAGCAATCCTACATGGACAACTCAAATGAAAAACAATGATTTTTTTTCCTATAAATTAAGATGTACACTTGTGAAAGCCGTACCAAAAGTAAGAAGAGCTGAAGGTTGTAAAGAAAGGGTTTTTACACTAAACACAAAAAGACAAGAGGTAGACCTCAGCGGATTCAGATAAGACTTTATTCCTTCACAGACTTGGGCACTGTGGGTGTTCACGTTCCAGAAGGGAAAAGGGCCATTAGCTACAGATGAGATTTTGGTTTTATAGGGTACAATGATGTAATTGGAAACTGTGTACATGCAGTTTTGACCATCAGGGGCTATTTTTACAGTTAAAACTTTAATTTAGGAGGGTAGTTGCAAGAAGTCTGAAACTCATTGGTGTCTGGGGGTATAAGAATCTGTATCCTGAGGGATGAGTACTCAAATCTTGCCCATTGTCATTTACAACCAAATGGCGATGGGAGAAGGTCAAGATTTTTGACCCAGAATTCAGTATCCACCCCTTTGCCACGGGGCCCATTGTTATTAGGAAAGAATGCCATGGGAGAGGTTTAATATTTGATCAATTTCCCCTCCCTCCATCCAAGTCACACTGTTCTTCCATTTTCTTGGTTAGCTCTCTTTAGGATTATTATTTTCATTAACCCTTCAATACTTCCCACATAGCCCTGTATAACTGTTTGTAAGAAAATGTAGCCATCTGTGAGAGTCAAAGATGTTTCTATGAGTCTTACCATAACAGATTAATACAAACCCAAGGTACACTTACAGCAATGACAAACCTACAAAGTTTTTCAGGGTGTGTGCCCAGCTTTGTCCCTCTGTTAGGCCTTCACATCTTAATGCAGGGAATAGGAAGGACTGTCAGGGGTGGGAGTATAGGAAGACAATGCTACCTGAGAAGAGTAAATGTGCAAACATGGTTCCTGTTGGACACACTTTCTTGTCCTGGCAACAAAGCTGGGTCACAGAATACACAAAATCAGATAAAAGCCCTCCATAATCAGGAGGGGAGCCTGACGTGAACCCAAGATTCAAATGCTAGTTGTCTTCCCACCTTCCCAGTGGACACTTTAAAGCATCAAATAGACAGGTCTTTTTTCTCTTTACAAACAGATTAGACTTCCCATGAGAAGAAAATGCCCTGTTGCCACTATTTGAGCTCTCCTCCACTGGATAGGTTTTAGGGCCTTCGTCCAGAGTTCTGTCACCTCTCAGGACTCAGGATTGTGGGAAAATAATCAACTTACCATGCATGGGTAGGAAGGCTGTAAAATTCTAAAGAATTTTCCTGCCACAGTATCATGGTCATTGCTCCCACTAGTCAAAGCCCCTGGATGCATATCACTTCCTGGATACCTCATTACAATTGACCTCAGCACACAGAGGCTTCAGGGACTTTGATGGGATTCAGAGAAGCAGGGAGACTGACTGCAGAGCACCCCTAGGTGCAGGCAGGTAAGTGCATTCCTGCCATCTAGTGGTCACAAGGGGCAATAGTGGGGATCTGTGCAACATGATTCAGGATCTTTCGTATAAAAAATAAATGATTCTCCCAAACTTGTCATCTCAATAGTGGTCACAGAGCAGCAATATAATTTCCAGAACTTATTAGACAATGAATTGGTTTTTGCTTTCACCTCCAGAGAAGGGAAAGTCAAAACATTTACAGGTTTTGACTATTCAGCTTAGCTTTGTTTGAAGGTCTTAAAGGGAACACTGGAACAATATTTCTTGGACCCCTGAGCATGAACCATGATCCTAGCCCCTTGTATCTCAGGATCTCTGCACCTTGGTTTTAACTGGCTAATACTGGATGCCTGTCTGCTGGGGCTTAGTGAGTGAGTTTATCATAAGAAGTCTTTTTGCAAAGTAGTGAAAAATATCCTGTTCTTGGAGGAGAGACCAAAACAAGGCATAAGTATTTAGCCACAAATGTGCACCTGGAGGGATCATGAAAATTAGGATTCCTGAGCGACTCTGAGTCAGATACTGTAGGTGTGGGGTGCGGCTTGAGAATCTGCATTGCTATCAATTTCTCTGGTGAAACAGATACTGGTTGGGGCCCACTGTTGAGAACACGTCCTGAAACCTAATGTGACTTAGACTGAACAACTAAAGGACAGGAGGAAAGGACCTTTCAATGTTTATCAAAGAAAAGAAAATGAGTTGCAAACAGCTCACCTCTGGATAGCACTTCCCAGCTCAAGCTGAACTGATAGCTATTACCTCAAGGTTAGAAGGATCACAAGTTTTAACACAAGTATATACCCCCTGAGGTTACCCTTTCCTGCCTTTGGGAACATCTGCATGAAATAAAGTAGGTGGGGGTCTATCAAAAAGCAAAGCATTCCCACACCCTGAGCAACAGCTCTGAGTCCCAGCTCCTCTCTTGAGGAGTCTACTATCTCTGTTCTTTCTTTTAAATAAAACTTGTTTTCTATGTATGCCTTGGCTCACTCAGTTGTCAATCTTCAACAAGGGACCCGATCCTGATTTCCCATATCAATAGGGGCAGAGAGCTTTAAGTGGTGGGAACCCCACTTTAATTAAGGGAATTATTCTATAAAGTTATGACCCCCACATGCTTTCTTTTTCAAGAATCAATTTAGCAGCACACCTGCCTGGCCTAAGTTGGTGGGCTATGGCACATTACTCAGCAAATTACCTGTATTCTGCAGGAAAAAAGCAGACCTGAAATAACGTTGATAAGAGGAATTCAAGTTACACTGAAGAAGGTGACTTTTTTGACCCTTTCATCAGACCAGATCCTGAAACTCCGGGTGATAAAAATAATCTATCAGAATTTATGGTTAGGAATCCAATTAGAAACAGCATCTGCCAAGGTGACCTAGACTTGTCATTGGCAGTGGGGTCATGACAGTCTGATATCAACCATCTGTTAGACAAAATCAAAAGGCAGACCAGTGACTCTCTTGAAACTTCCCTGAGATCCTCCAATAAAACCAGAGTGTAGGAGGGGAATGCTCCTCTCTCCTCTCTGACAGAATTCACTCTCTCTTGATAGTGTCCTCTTTCACTTGTACTATCACTTCAATAAAGTCATTTCTGTTACTTTGAGTGACATGACTGAAATCTTTCTAATTTGATTGCAAGAATTGGGATTTGAAGGTGGATTTTTGCACTGCATCAGTTTTACGGAAGTCACCAGTCCTGTTAGCACTAAATATTTTAAAGAGTTCAAAAGATCTGCATTTATCTTAATTCAGCTACATTGTCAAGTTTACTGGCTTTTCCAACTATTCAGGAAAACTCAAAGGAAGAAAGTATAATATAAAGCTAAACACCAGGACAGTCTTTCTCCTCCACACAGTGGATGCCTCAGTTGATGTACTTCTTAATATGTGTAATATAATATAAAGCCGATACTCCGCCTCCCAACCACTTGTCAATCTGCGCTCTGCCCGCCTCCTACGTTACAGGAATTTCCAGCTTCCCAACCACTTGTCAATCTGCGCTCTGCCTGCCTCTTATGTTACAGGAATTTCCAGCTTACGCTGCCGCCATTTTCCTGCTTCCCACGTTACGTCCTAACGTGCTTGATAGCTATTGGTTCATCAGTCAGCTTGCAAGTATTCTCCTCCGCTACTCGTTCCTTCCAGCCCAGGAGATTTCAATATCTGGGAGAAGTGCACATGCCATCTTCTCTTTTTTTTTTTTTTTTTTCTTTTCACCCTGGAGTGAAGTCTGCATAATAAAGTCTCTTGTGTAAGACCTCGTGTCCGCGGTGAATTTTTCCGGGAGCTATTGGCGAGCCGCAACTGAGACGAGTGAGCGGGTGGCAGTTCAGCAGGATCACCATGGGTCCCAAGCTGCCTTATATCTGGTGCCGAAACCCGGATGGGTCCTTCCACTAACTAAGCATGCGGAACCCCATCCAATGCCCCAGTGCCTGCCGATACAGGCTCATCTTCCATTTACCTGGGTGCCCAGTTTTCTACATGCAACACCAGACTCCAAATTGGTGAGTTTCCCTTAGGTAGGTCCCCTAGACCACTTAAACACACCTCTGCTGACCTGAGAAGGGACTGTTGAGTATCCAGGGCTCTTGAGGCTGCTGAGGTGTGGGGGTACCCCCAGCCATGACTTTCAAAGTTACGGTTGGTCCCTATAGTGGTCCTATTTGCCGGGTGGATTCCTGATTTTTTGGTGATGAGATTCTCTCTCAGGGTTTGAGGCTTATTTTCTCATCATGCTTGAAATCCTGGCCAGGTCCTCAAACACTCTTGGCTATTGCCTGGTAGACACTGGTACTGTGTGACGACCAGACCTGTGTACTCCCTTCTCATTACCTATCACGTGGTTGTGGAACACCCGATCACTAACTTAGGTGTTTCTCAGTCTTCGCCATGGGATCTAGGACTTCCACCCCAGCAAACTCGCCCCTGAGATGTTTATTAAACAATCTCAAACACCTTCACCTGTTCCTTGAATTAGAGCCAAACTGTCCTTTAGATAGTAAATCAGAATGTTCTATTTATGACACCCTAAATTCTAGCTTTATACGAGGTTTAATAATATGCATAATTATACTAGGTATAATTAAGTACATATGTGGGTGACTTGTTGAATGGAAAGAGACTTTTCCCCTTCATGTTTTTCCTTTCTTTTGGGCTAAACCTAATCTCTGCTCTCCTCAAAAACCTGAACATGTTCTCTTGGCTTCCCCCCCCCCCCCCTTTTAACCCTTTTTTCTCTTCTGAGTTTGATCCAGCTGATGAATCATCTCCTTACAGGCCTCCTACTGCAGAAGCCCCTATTCATTCCACTCCTTTGCCTCATTCTGTTTCTTCTTCCACTCCTCCACTCAGCCCACCAAGTCCTCCCACCACGCGGTCTCGTACACATGTCCTAGCTCCTTTATGGGAGGTGCCTGGCATGGAGGGAGTAATCAGAGTCCATGTCCCCTTTTCACTGTCCGATCTGTCCCAAATAGAGAAGTGGCTAGGTTCCTTCACCTCCAGCCCTGCTAACTTCATTAAGGAATTTCAGTACCTTAACCAGTCTTATAACCTTATCTGGCATGACATTTACATGATCACGTCCAACAGTCTAACCCCTGAAGAGTGCAGGAGAGTTTGGGAACAGGTGCACAATTATGTAGATGAGATTCATCAATCCACCCTTACCCACCCCATTGGGGCTGAAGCAGTACCAGAGAGGGAGCCTCTATGAAACTATAATATCGAGGCTAGGTGTCTACAGTAGGATAGGTTTCAAACCTGCATCCTTGCAGGTCTACGAAAGGCTACTATTAAACCCATTAACTATGACAAACTTCAGGAAGTAATACAGGACAGAGATGAAAGCCTATCAGCATTTCTAAGTCACCTCACAGAGGCCATGCTCCGGTACACTAACCACAATCCTGAGACCCAGAGGGACAGCAGCTACTTATGACTTATTACTTTTCCCAAAGTTACCCTGACATAAAGGTTAAATTTAGGCAGTTGGATAGGGGCTCCTTACCCCATAGCCACAGGTTCTAGCAGTGGCATTCAAGGTTTATAACAGAAGGGAAGAAAAAAAACAAAAATTAAAACACCAAATGCTGGCCAAAGCCTTTCAGCCAGCTAGACCTGCCCAACTGTCCACGGATGGGGGTGCCCAAGCTCCCAAAAGACCTCCAAGCTCATGCCTCAAGTGCAGGCAAGAGAGCCACTGGGCACGAGCCTGCCCCAACCCCCGGCAGCCCCCAAGTCCTTGTCCAAAATGACACCAACTGGGACATTGGGCAATGTATTGCCCTGGTGCTCAGAGAAGTGCCAGGCCATTCTTGGCCCCTCCCTCTTGTGACTTGCTGGGATTGGCAATGGATGAATGAAGGGGCCTGGAACTACTGCACCCAATGACCACCACCACTCAGGAGCCCTGGGTGACCCTTATGGTGCAGGCAGGCAAATCCCATTCCTTAGAGACACTGAAGCCACCTTCTCAGTGCTGTGGGAGCTTTGGGGACCCACTTACCCTGCCAAATCCTCTATTGTCAGGGTAAAGGGAAAACCATATAACCCCTTACAATCCCTTCCAATAAGTTGCCATATAGGACAAATTGACTTTACTCATTCCTTTTTAATAATTCCTTCATGTTCCATTCCCCTTCTGGGAAGGGACATCCTGACAAATTGTGTGCCTCTATTTCCTTCTCACTACCATGCGCCTCAGCCAAGAATCCTCTGCTATTCCTCTCCTTATGACTCTACAGGAATATACAGCTCAAACAGAGTCCTCATATCCCCTTCCTCCCTCCCTGGTTGACCCCAAGGTCTGGGACACTCATACACCCTCTGTAGCTAAATGCTTACCTGTACTCATTCATCTAAAGGACCCAACATCCTACCCAGCCCAGGGCCAATATCCCCTTCCCGGAAGGAGCCTTATAGGACTTCAACCAATCATCCAGGATTTAAGGCAGAAAGGCTTCCTGCGCCCTGCCAACTCACCTTATAACACTCCCATCCTGGCTGTTAGGAAGCCTAATGGATCTTACCATCTAGTGCCAGACCTCTGCATCATTAACTCAGTAGTGGTACCCATCTTTCCCATTGTGTCCAATCCTTACACCGCTTTCTTCTATCCCTTCTTCCACCACATACTTTTCAGTGCTAGATTTGAAGGATGCATTTTTTACTGTCCCACTTCACTGTGATTCAAAGGATCTCTTTGCCTTTACTTGGACTGACCCTTTCACTCGAGTTTCTTGTCAGCTAACCTGGACAGTTCTCCCACATGGATTCCGAGACAGCCCTCATCTCGGGTCAAATGCTAACCCCTCTCCAGCTCCTAACCCACAGGTTTCTTCTAACTGATACTCAGCCACTCCTGTGGGACCCTTTCATCTCAGACTGAAGATCATGAAGCCCTCCACCCATTCTCCCATTCCAGAAGCTGGGAACCAGACAACTGAAACACCAGACAACCACTCCCAGCCATGAGGACTGGATTACTGTTTGTAATTTTCCTAACCACTGAGTTTTTTTTCCCAATAGAATGCCAGCTGAAAAAGGTGAGCCTCCTGTCCTGTTACTTCCATGTCAACTAATCAGCTTGTATTACAGAAATATCAGGATCTTACAGAATTTGGAGCCCAGCCCGGCTACAGCTGTGCCCCCAGAGGAACTATGAAGTCCCCAACTCTTCCTGCCATGATGATCTCTTTCCTGAATCAGCTCTACATCCACACTCAGCAGGAAGTAATTACAGAAGACTGACCTTCATCCATGTAGCCAAAAAAATTTTTATAAAATCAAAAATGGGGGAATGTAATATAAAGCTGATACTCTGCCTCTCAACCACTTGTCAATCTGCGCTCTGCCTGCCTCTTACGTTACAGGAATTTCCAGCTTACGCTTCCACCATTTTCCTGCTTCCCACGTTACGTCCTAACATGCTAGATAGCTATAGGTTCATCAGTCAGCTTGCAAGTATTCTCCTCCGCTACTGGTTCCTTCCAGCCCTGGAGATTCCAATAACTGGGAGAAGCGCATAGGCCATCTTCTCTTTTTTCCTTTCTTTTCACCCTGGAGTGGATCTGTTAGTCATCTGCATAATAAAGTCTCTTGCGTGAGACCTCATGTCCGTGGGGCATTTTTCTAGGAGCTATTGGCTAGCTGCAACTGAGATGAGTGAGTGAGTGGCAGTTCAGCGAGATCGCACAGCGGCAGCTAGAATCACCACGGGTCCCAAGCTGCCTTACAATATGCATTGTAGATCTCTTGAAATATGATTAGCTTGAAAATAGAACAAATAGTTGTTTACAAACACGCCTACTGAGAAAGTGCTACATATAATAGTGAAAAAAACAAGCACTTTCAGAGTTCATGTACCCACTGGACACAATTGGCACAGAACGTACATCCCATAGAAATGTTTTATTTTGAAATCTAAAGAAAAATAAACGAATTTATTATGTCCTGATTTATATTCATCTTCATACAAGTCACTAGAAAAGTGTAAATTTTAACCTTCTTTGCATAGGGAAGGGCATATGAAAACAGAAACAAATCTCTAGGACTCTTGAAAATTGTGCTCCAAAACGTGGCCAGAATTAGGTCACTCTCCAGGCTTGTATGGATTGAATTTCTTTTCTCCACATTTTTATCAGTGCATTGTAGTCTTACATAATTCTCAGATTTGTTACATATTTGCCCATGCACACAATCAAACAATATTATTTAAACAATATGATTCCCTAGTACTTCCCTCCTCCCTTCCCACTTGGTCCCACCCTTTGGTCCCATTTTTTAACTGATCGCCCTTTGATTTTTAGGAGATCCATCCCCAATTTTGCTTTCCTTTTTTCCCCTCTCTAGCTTCCCTAGGGAGACATATATCCATTAACCTTTTCAGTTTGAATTATTTCACTTAAAATGATTGTCTCTAGTTCCATTCATTTTCCTGAAAATGACAAAATTTCATTTTTTTATGGCTGAATAAATATCAATTGTATATCTGTACCACCTATTCTTTATGCATTCATCAATTGATGGACACCTAGAACAGTTCCATAGGTTAGCAATTGTGCCCTTATAAACATGGATAAGCATGCATCCCTGAATTATGATGACTTTAATTCTGCAAGATAAATACCAAAGAGTGGTACAGCTGGGTCATATGGTCATTTCATGCCTAGTCTTTTGATGAGCCTCCATGCTAATTTCCATTATAGTTATACTAATTTTCAGCCCCATCAATAGTGTAAGAGTGTTCCTTTTTCTCCATATCCTCTCCAACATCTATTATTATTTGTGTTCTTGATGAATGCCATTCTGACTGATGTGAGATAAAATATCAGTGTATTTTTAACAGTTTTTCTAATTAAAAATCATAAATTTACATAGGACAGTGTAGTTTGATTCATTCTGTTAATTTTTTCAATTCCCCCCAGCCCTCCCAACCTTCTTTTCCCATTATAGAGTCCTTCGTTCTTCCATTCTTACCACCCTCCTTATCCCTAACCCTAAACCTAACCCCAACCCTAATGCTAACACCTCCTACCCCCCATTATTTGTCCTCATCTACTTATCAGCGAGATCATTCATCCTTTAGTTTTGTGAGATTGGCTTATCTCACTTAGCATGATATTCTCCAATTTCATCCATTTGCCTGCAAATGTCATAATTTTATCATTCTTCATGGCAGAGTAATATTCCATTGTATATATATGCCAGAGTTTCTTTATCCATTCATCAACTGAAGAGCATCAAGGTTGGTTCCACAATCTGGCTATGGTAAATTGAGCAGCTGTGAACATTGATGTGGCTGTATCTCTGTAGTATGCTGATTTTAAGTCCTTTGGGTATAGGCCAAGGAGTGGGATAGCTGGGTCAAATTGTGGTTCCATTCCAAACTTTCTGGGAATCTCCATACTGCTTTCCAGAGTGGCTGCACTAATTTGCAACCCCACAAGCAATGTATGAGTGTATCTTTTTCCCCACATTCTCGCCAACACCTATTGTTGCTTGTGTTCTTGATAATCGCCATTCTATTTGGGGTGAGATGAAATCCTAGGGTAGTTTTGATTTGCATTTCTGTTATTACTAGAGATATTGAATGTTTTTTCATATATCTGTTGATTGCTTATACATCTTCCGTGAAGTGTCTGTTCATTTCCTTAGCCCTTTTGTTGATTGGATTAATTGTATTCTTGGTTTAGAGTTTTTTAGTTCTTTATAGATTCTGGAAATTAGCACTCTATCTGAAGCTTGAGTGGCAAAGATATTCTCCCACTCTGTAGGCTCTCTCTTCACATTACTGATAGTTTCCGTTGCTGAGAGAAGCTTTTTAGTTTGAATCTATCCCAGTTGTTGATTCTTGCTTTTATTTCTTGTGCTATGGGAGTCCTGTTAAGGAAGTCTGATCCTAAGCCAACAAGTTGAAAGTTTAGACCTATTTTTCTTCTCTAAGATGCAGGGTCTCTGGTCTGATTCCAAGGTACTTGATCCACTTAGAGTTCAGTTCTGTGCAAGGTGAAAGATAGGGGTTTAATTTCATTATGTTGCATATGTTTTTCCAGTTTTCCCAGCACCATTTGTTGAAGAGGCTATCTTTTCTCCATTGCATATTTTTGGTGCCTATGTCTTGTATGAAAAATTGAATTTATTTGGGTTTGTGTTCATGTTCTCCATTGTGTACCATTGATCTACCTGTTTATTTTGGTACTAATACCATGCCATTTTTGTTACTATTGCTTTGTAATAGAGTTGAAGATCTTGTATTGCGATACCCCCTGCTTTGCTCTTTCTACTGAGGATTGCTTTAGCTATTCTGGGTTTTTATTCTTCCAGGTGAATTTCATAATTACTTGCTCTATTTCTGTAAGGTACATCATTGGGATTTTAATTGGAATTGCATTGAATCTGTATAGCACTTTAGGTAGTATGGCCATTTTGACAATATTAATTCTGACTATCCAAGAACATGGGAGATCTTTCCATCTTCTAAGGTTTTCTTTAATTTCTTTCTTTAGTGTTCAGTATTTCTCATTGTAGAGGTCTTTCACCTCTTTTGTGAGATTGATTCCCAATTATTTTATTTTTTCAATGCTCTTGTGAATGGGATAGTTTTCCTAATTTCTCTTTCTGAAGATTCATTACTTATGTATAAAAATGCATTGGATTTATGAGCATTGATCTTGTAACCTGCTACTTTATTGAATTCACCTATGAGTTCTAAAAGTTTCCTGGTGGAATTTCCAGGTTCCTCTAAATATATAATCATGTCAGTGAACAGGGATAGTTTGAGTTCTGCTTTTCCAATTCATATCCCTTTAATTTCTTTGGTTTTTCTAATTGCTCTGGCTAGAGTTTCAAGAACGATGTTGAATAGAAGTGGTGAAAGAGGGCATCCGTGCTTTGTTCCAGTTTTTAGGTGGAATGCTTTCAGGTTGTCACCATTTAGAATGATATTTTCCATTGGCTTAATGTAGATGGCTTTTATAATGTTAAGGAATGTTCCCACTACCCCAATTTTTTCTATTGATTTGAGCATGAAGGGATGCTGTATTTTATGGAATGCTTTTTCTGCATCTATTGAAATAATCATGTGATTCTTAACTTTCAGTCTGTTGATATGGTGAATGACATTTTTTGATTTCCGGATGTTGAACCAACCTTGCATCCCTGAGATAAAAATGTATGTGATTTGCTAAAATTTTGTGAAGAAATTTTGTGTCAATGTTCATTAAGGATATTGGTCTGAAATTTTCTTTCCTCAGTGTGTCTCTGTCTGCTTTAGGTATCAGGGTGATATTGGCTTCATAGAATGAGTTTGGAAGGGTGCCCTCCTCTTCTATTTTATGGAATACTTTGAGAAGTGTTGGAATGAGCTCTTCCTTAATGGTTTTGTAGAAATCAGCTGAGAACCAATCTGGTCCTGGACTTTTCTTTGTTGGTAGGCTTTTGATGACTTCTTCTATTCCATTGCTTTAAATTGATTTATTTAAGTTGTGTATGTCCTCCTCATTCAGTTTAGGAAATTCATATGTCTCTAGGAACTTGTTGATGTCTTTGAGTTTTTCTGTTTTGGTGGAGTATAGATTTTCAAAATAGCTTCTAATTATGTTTTGTATTTCATCGTGTCTTTTGTGATATTTCCTTGTTTACTCCTAATTTTAGTAATTTGTGTTTTCTCCCTCTTTCTCTTTGTTAGTGTGGCTAAGGGTTTATTGATTTTGTGAATTTTTTCAAAGAACCAACTATCTATTTTGTAAATTTTTCCAATTGTTTCTTTTGTTTCAATTTCATTGATTTCGGCTCTGATTTTAACTATTTCCTGTCTTCTACTACTTTTGGTGTTGGTCTGCTCTTCTTTTTCTAGGACTTTGAGCTGTAGTGTTGTTTATTTGTTGATTTCTACTTCTTTTGTTGAATGCACCCAATGAAATATATCTTCCTCTAAGTACTGCTTTCATAGTGCCCAGATATTTTGATATATGTGTCTTTATTCTTGTTTACTTCTAAGAATGTTTTTATTTCCCTCCTGATGTCTTCTGTTATCCATTCATCATATCATAGTGTATTATTTAATCTCCAGGTATTGGAGAATTTTCTGTTTTTTATTCTGTCATTTGTTTCTAATTTCAATCCAATATGATCTGATAGAGTTCAAGGTAGTATCTCTATCTTCTTGCATTTGCTAATAGTAGATTTGTGGTATAAAACATTGTCTATTTTAGGGAAGGATCCATGTACTGCTGAGAAGAAAGTGTATTCGTTCTTTGTTGGGTCGTATATTCTATATAAGTCAGTTATGTCCAAATTGTCGATTGTGTTATTAAGTTCTATGGTTTCCTTGTTCAGTTTTTGTTTGGACTATCTATCCAGTGGTGAAAGAGGTGTGTTAAAATCACCTATTATTATTGTGTTGTGGTCTACTTCATTTCTGGATCTGAGAAGGATTTGTTTGATGTACTTGGATGAGCCAATGTTTGGGGCATAGATATTTATGATTGTTATGTCTTGCTGATTTATGCTTCCCTTAAGCAGTGTGTAATGTCCTTCTTTATCCCTTCTGACTAGTTTTGGCTTGAAGTCCACCTTATCTGAAATGAGGATGGATACTCCAGCTTTTTTGTTGTGTCCGTGTGCATGGTATATTTTTTCCATCCTTTCACCTTTAGTCTATGGGTATCCCTTTCTATGAGATGAGTCTCTTGCAGGCAGCATATTGTTGGGTCTTTCTTTTTAATCCAATCTGCCAGTCTATGACTTTTGATTGATGAGTTCGGGCCATTAACATTCAGGGTTATTATTGTGATATGATTTGTATTCCCAGTCATTTGACTCATTTTTGTTTTTTGACATGATTTGGTTTCTCATTTATTTGGCTATTCCTTTAGGCTAGTTCCTCCCGTTGCTGATTTGCATCATTATTTTTCATCTCTTCCTCATGAAATATTTTGCTGAGAGTGTTCTGTAATGCTGGATTTCTTTTTGTAAATTCCTTTAGCTTTTGTTTTTAATGGAAGGATCTTATTTCATCGTCAAATCTGAAAGTAAGTTTTGCTGGGTATAAGATTCTTTGTTGACATCCGTTTTCTTTCAGGGCTTGGTAAATGTTGTTCCAGGCCCTTCTAGCTTTTAGGGTTTGGATTGATATTCTGCTGATACTCTTATTGGTTTTCCCCTAATGTAATTTGATTCTTTTCTCTCACGGCCTTTAAAATTCTGTCTTTATTTTGTATGTTAGGTATTTTCATAATAATGTGCCTTGGTGTGGGTCTATTGTAATTTTGTATATTTGGAGTTCTATAAGCTTCCTGTACTTGGTTTTCCTTTTCATTCTTCAGATTTGGGAAATTTTCTGATATTATTTCAATGAATAGATTGTTCATTCCTTTGGTTTGTTTCTCTAAGCCACCCTCAATCCCAATAATTCTTAAATTTGGCCTTTTCATGATATCCCATAATTCTTGTATATTCTGTTTATGATTTCTTACCATCTTTTCTGTTTGGTCAATTTGTCTTCAAGATTAAATATTTTGTGTCAATGTCTGAGGTTCTGTCTTCCATGTGTTCTGTCCTATTGGTTATGCTTTCTATGGAGTTTTTAACATGGTTTATTATTTCCTTCATTTCAAGGATTTCTGTTTGTTTTTTTTTCAGTATCTCTAACTCTTTATTGAAATGATCTCTTGCTTCCCGTATTTGCTCTTTTAACTGTTGATTGGAGCAATCATTTAATGCCTGCATTTGCTCTTTCATCTCCTCCTTCAATGCCTGCATTTGCTCTTTCATCTCCTCATTTGCTTCTCTGATTGTTTTAATTATGTACATTCTGATCTCCCTTTCTGACATTTCTTCTGCTGTGCTGTCATCTGCTACTTCAAATAATGCCAGAGACCCATCCCATTACTCTGATTAATGGTGAGTTCATTAGTGTCTGAGTCTTAGCATTGCAGATATGTTATCTAAGGATCACTGACATTTGGTGAACTTCAAATGTCAAGTGACAGTCACAGTGACACATTCTTTCAGTCCTCTCCACTGTCCTCCTGTCCTCCATGTCCACCAAGTTCTGGTTCCCAATTCCAAGTGGGTGTTGTTTAATCCGTGGAGTAAAACTTTCAGTGTCCACAGCTTTGCCATTCTACTGTTTCTCCATCTGTTGACATCTATTTTGAAAACAGAGGTGAGTTGTAAAATAGGGAAGGAGGATCTGTTGATTTCAAATGACCTTTTGAAAGTGGAGATGCACTCTCTTGTGCAAGAGTTTTCTAAACTAAATCTGAATTTCCCACCTAAACTTTACCAAGCCTGCTAGGTAGCATATTCTTCCACAGAAGTTTGCTCTTAAAAAAATATTAATGCTTCTCTTTGGTGGTGTCCTGGAAATGCATGACTGAACTTGTTTTGCTGCTAGCTGCTTTAGAAAAATTAACTGTAGTATATTCATTACCTGTATCCTGAAATACTGCTACACTAAGAAAGTGCTTACTCTGGGTTTGATGGAAGTTGCTTGCATTGGCTCTCTTCTGTGTCAGGTGAAGTTGATTTAGGTGAGTCAGTCCGTGATTCCATTTGATAACATTTTAAATGTCTGAACTCAATTATGGTCAAATAGTTTGACAACATAACTTTTAAATGAATGCATATCTTATGTTTTGGAGTCATTGTTCTCCTCATATTTCTATAAATACCTCCTTTCATGTTTTGCTGCATGAAAACAAATTGTTCTACTTCTATTTAACTCTTCCATTACTTACAAAATGTTTATTTCGTGTATCTGTGATTTTTGCTTAATGATATAGTCTGTGAGAAAAGAATCAATTTGTAAAGTGGAATCTGTTAATTGAATAATTCATTGTTATTCTTGGATTCACCATAAAGGAACACTTTTTACACAAATTTTCCTGAATCATTACAAGCTCCTTTAAAATATTAAGGGTTAAACATTTTCAAGTATAGATTATTGTTTTCCTCCTGAACTCCTAAAGAACACGATTTCATCTTCATTAAATTATAGAAAATAAATTTGCATGTATTTTTCATGTGAACATTGTACACTGTGAAGTAGTATTGAAATGTATAATTAACTCAAGTGAAATGATATTTATTGAGAATAACGTAGATGTACATCCATTTTGTTCCTGGAAGTCATTTTTATGAACTATCTAGAAAGTTCTTCTTGTGATAATTGTTTCCACTTTTTAATTATTACGCTTGTTTTACCAGACTTCTAAGAATAATTTGGATAATTTTAGAATGATAATCACTTGTATATTGGTTCAGTATGGTTCAATCATTTAAAGTTTTATTTATTCAATTTGAATAATTTTATTCTTAAACAATTGTAGATTTATATGGAGTTCTGTTAAGTAAAAGAGAGATATCCTCTGTTCACTTTATATATAACACCCCCAGGGTTTACACTGTGACATTAAAAATGATATAGCTCAGGTATAGACTTTTTCATCACAAATACCCCTCATGCTGACCTCTGAGCCACACCTATTTTCTCCTGCAGCCCTCCCCACTACTCATGGACACCATGAAGACTTTTCTATTTTTATAAATTTCTCACTTCAAGAATATTTCACAAACAGAAATATACTATGGAATATTTGCTCAATTAAAAAATATTGTATTTCTTTGGTGATTCATTCAGTTTGTTGTATATATCCTAAGGGCTAACACATCTATAAGCATTCAACCTTAAAGCACCCAGAAACCACTCCTGATGTGGGAACTCACCCAAGAGATTTTATGAAGTGGACAGGCACAGTGCCTGACCACAAAGGTGAGATAGAGAGAGAAAATGGCAGGGGAACTATTCTTAGGTAGTGGAATTTCATGGGCTAATAAGAATCTGATGAACAACTGATGAGAAATTTTGAGGGTTAACAAGCTGAACCAATGATTGTCTAGGAAGTTCTTGGGCTAACTAGCTTGTAAATTGGTGTGGAGGGGCAGAATAATAGTGGCAGCAAAGTGGCAGATCTGATGCCAATATTCATCCCTTTTTGTTTATAGGGTGGGACAATGGCCCTTCTTCTGTAGCTTCTTCCTGCTGATGAGGAATGAAGAGTTTCATTCCTGCTAAAAGGAAATTAGGGAGGGCTTTAGTTGGGAGCAGAGTTTTTGGAGTCAGAGCTGTCCATAATTAATGACAGGTATTGGCTTTGGGTGTCGGGGGCTGGTAGTCTCGAAGGAGAAGTTGATTGATTGGTTGGTGATCTTGTAGGAACTTCTGTAGGCAATTTAGCAGGCATGGTCCTGTTTAGAAAGATCTGTAGGCCTTTAAATGACCCAAAATTTCTGACTCTAGCTGTTTCTCTGGATAGTTATCAGGCACTCTGGCCTGCCTAAGAATCTCTTTTGTAGTCTCCAGCCTTACTTATTCTTTGGGTTAACACAAGTGTACATTTTAAGATATATTTGATTATTGTTTCTTCTTTTAAATACCCAAGAATGATTGTGTTTTGGTTTTAACTGTTTTGCTAGGTGTTCAAGATCAAGTTGGTCAAACAGACCTTGTTCCTATCTGCTGTTAAGGGTCAACTGAGTTCCCACAGGGTACACTCATGGAGAGCAACTTATTAACTCCTTTAGTGCCATTTGCTAGGTAAGATCTCCTTGATGAGGTGGCTTATTTTGGAAGCATCAGGGATGTCTCACTTTTTCAATGGCCCTCCTCTTTGTAGCAGATGCACTGATTGGCTTTTAATCCTCTAGTAGTCTCATTAATCTCCTTGATTGGGAGGTCATGTGACCCAGAATTACAAAGCTCCTTAGAGAAGTTCTTCCCTTACCTGGATTCTGGCTGACTCAGAAGTCAAGCCTCAAATATTGGTTTTCTTGGCATGTGTATATTAATGTTAATCACTAAGTTTGATCTTAAATATTGAGCAAGTCAGTCTCACAAGTCATAAAGTAACAGGACTAGACTTTAACTCAAATGTTTATGACTTTATAGCTATTTATCCCCTTTTGCTTAATTGGGTCTATATTATATTATGTACTATAGGTAATGGCTTATTATCTCTATGTTATTTGTTCTTGATGCAATATTTCCTGAAAACATTAATCAGACAATTGTAGAGTTTACAAGGAAAATAAAAAATATAATTAACAACAATATTTAGTTTGTGGAATTGGTATCTTGAATTTTGGGTGTGCTATGTATTATATTCCATTTGAGATCACAGTAATTCTACAATAAAAAACAATCTTTTCAATATAACTTTAAATGAGCTGAAGCCTCATTATTTTGGAGTTATTGTGATAGATAGTAAGGTGGGAAGCAGAACCATATCTCAGGTAAGGAGGGGTTCTTCACAAATCTTAGGTAAATTGTTCTAGTTCTGTAGCTGATCTTTGCCTCCTCTTTACACATCATTTTACAAAGTTTACATATATGGTTTCCAGAATCTACATGAACATTAATTAACATAATATGACATTACATCCAAAACATAAATCAAGGAGAGGCTGAGAGAGCTTTTAACTTTCCTTTTGTGTGGCAAAGTGTTTTCTGTGTATTCATGTTTCACGATATTAAGCTTGAAATAAATCAGGCTCTCAGTAACTTTTAGAAATATATTGACATTTAAATATTTTATCTCAGTGTAAAAAGTAAATTTCTCATATAGCCTATTGATAACAGGTCCTATTATAGAACATTACATGATATAAAAAAGTTCTCAATAAAATTTACTATTCTTATAAGTTTAAAATTACCATTACAGACAAGTTTAGATTGGAGAACAACAGCTTGATAAATTTTCTGCTTTAAAGATGTGTGTACCTGGAAGATAGGAACACATTTAATATACAAAGAAGAGTGACCATTCCACAATTACCTTGATATTTGTAAGTTAACAATGTTTAGCTTTTAAAGAAAAATTTAGACTTTGTAATGCAGCATAATAATCCAGCAGTTGTTGTTTAACCATAATTGCATAAAACCTAAGATTTAAGACCAATTGTTCTAAAGAACAAAACTTAACAGTCACATGTTAAGAGTAAATTAGTGTTTTTAAGAAATCGTTGTCATGTTAACATACAGATTTAACATTGGTTTATATCAACCCATTAATATTTGACCTTAGGGACAAACCCTAAATAGTTTTAACTGATTATCTCACATACATATAACCAACTTAGTTACACACAAACTTGTCAAAATGTTCCCTTTAATTACACAGACTTCCTTAGCACTTAGACCCTCATATATTTCATCACACAAAGATTTTCTTCCCCAGAAACATTTTTTTCTTCTACTAAATATATTTCCATACTTAAAACATTTTACTTTCTTTCTTATCTGTTGACCCCTTTCTGTTCACATTTTGAAACATGTTTTATGAAATTTTTGAATTTAGATAAACTATTCCATTTTAATAAGATAAAAAATTTATGTTATTTATATCACTCTTTTTGAAACACAGTTGAATATTTTGATCGCCTTTGTATACAGAATTGTACCTGTTAGGACTTAACTTCTATTATCCTTGTTTTTAGTGGTGACACAAAACAATTATAAACCCTATTTATTTACCAAATATCAGACAAGTGTACTGAACAGTATTTGCCATCTCTTTTCTGTTGAATAATAGTCCTAAAAACATGGATTAGATATTTTATAAACCTCAACATTTTATTAGTTTGATCACCTAGAGAGACTTGTTTGTTAAGTAATTTTAAAGACATCTTACATTCATTTGTTCACCCAATTTAAATTAAACCTTTTAAAATCACATGAATTAAAGGTATTTAGATCCATTTTCTAAATTTTAATTTCATGAGTGCTCATCACTTGTGTCAATTTTGATATCAGGTACATACTATTTTGATGCACCTATATAGACAGACAACACAATATCAGACAACATGATATACACATAACAAAAGCAAAGACCTTGTAGTTTTATGTAGGTTAATCCCCATTGAAATATTATAAATATTTAAAAATAATTTTAGAGTTGAATAAAATATAGAACTGATCAGAAAAAAACATTAACCTAGATAAGTAAGATCAAGATTGTGAGCTCAAAAAATATACCATTTAAGGAAAAACAAGAATCCTAGAAGAAAAATGTTAATGACCATTAATTATAATATGAGACTGACAACAAGAGAGGCAAAAGTGGAAAGAGAGAGAGAGGAAGATGGAGAAAAAGAGAGTCTTAAAATCATTTTTCTGTGTTTCAGTCCAGAAGATTAAAATTGACATTTTTTTCCTTCAGTCTCATGTTGGTCCCTTGCTGAGTCTCCTACCTTACATCGTATTGTAAGGGAAAATGCTGCCTAGGGATTTTTAACCATTTTTAAGTTCTCAGCTTGGGTTTGGCTGAAGAGGTGAGGGCTATTGCCAAATCCTTGAGGCAACATTTTTTAGGTAAATTGAGATCCACGATCTGGTTTCTTAAAGGTAAACAGAAATCATGATTGAGAGTCTAGGGTATACAAAAAAAATGTTTCTCTTAAATTTAACATTATAAGACTGGGTAAGATACTGAAATTCATTAATGAAGTTGGCAGAGTTGGAGGTGAAGGTGCCTAGCTGCTTGTGTATCTGAGAAAAATTGGAGAGTGAACAAGGAATATAAACTCTGATCACTCCCTGCGCACCAGCCACCTCCCATAGGGGAGCTAGAACATGTGCTTGATACCTCATGGCAGGAGGAGTGGGTGGACAGGGCAGAAGTCAAAACAGAGAGGGGCAAAAGAGAGAGAGGAGCAGGGGTCAGAGTGGCCTCTGCTGCAGGAGGCCAGTATGAGAGTAGATCATTAGCTGGTCAAAGTCAGAGAAGGAGGAGGGATTAGGAGGGGAGAAGAAGCCCAAGAAGGTTCAGGTTTCCAGGAAGAGCAAAGACTCACAGAATTTGTATGCCATTAAGTGGTCATTTTGATTGATTATCTGAAGGATATTGTGGCCAAGTACCTTTACACAAATGAATAAGTTTTGGTGGCTGTAGGCCCGACAAAGAGGTTGAAGATTATCTAGTAGACACTCCAGGGGTAAATCTGCCAGAATAGGGGACACAGATCCCATGGTGGAGACTAATAAATAGCTTAGTTAGTACCTAAGTCATCCCAAGGTCACACACTAGTTGAGTGGAGATGAGGAGGCAGCACAATGATGGGAGTTGTCACCCTGTCACTGTGTGCCAGGCAAAAGACAAGGGTTAGGGACCTGGTGGCAGAAATTTTGAGAAGAAAACTAAAGAGGAGACTCAACCCAGAGAGGGAATCTCCATCATAAACATCTGGGATCCACCCATCAGATAAGGTCAACTAAGGAGGCCAGCCATAATTGTAAAAGTTATGACTGGGATAATTCCCACTCCTCAACTGCCTCAAGGGCACTGAATGACCAACAGTCACATCTCAGGTCAGCAGAGGAGTGTTTAAGTCGACCTATGGGAAATGTACCTATCTGAAGCTGGTGGTGGATGCGCAACAAGCATCAGGGTGAATGGAATGTGAGATCAGCATCAGAGGTTCTGGGGCAACAGATGGGATTCCACTCACCTAAGTGGCAGTAGAAGAGCCCATCCAAATCATGACACAAATGAAAGCACCCAGAAACCATTCCTGATGCAGAAACTCCCACAAGAGATTTTATTAAGCAGTCAAGCAGAGTGTCTACACACAAGGGTGAGAGAGAGAGAATGGCTGGAGAGCTATTCTTAGGTAGTAGAATTTTGTGGGCTAATAACAATCGGACCAATGATTGACTAGGAAGTTTGTGGGCTAACAATCTAGGTTGCAAAATGGGGGGGGGTGCAGAATACTGGTGGCAGCAAAATGGCAGATCTGATGCCAATACCATCTATAAACAACTGAATTCAACCCAGCATGAAAAGAGAGAAGGAAAACACGGGCCATATAATCCTCACAGGTGAGAGGGAAAGCAGGAAGCTGAAGGACACAGCTGTTAAATTTTTCTTAGATGAGGGGTCAACAAATATGTTCCTCAAAGAACCAGATAGCAAAGAGCTAGCTAGGTTTTGCAAGCTCCATGGTCTCTTCCACACTGCTCAAATCTGCCCATAGAACTGGAAAACAATCTCAGTCAAGATGTAAACAAATCAGTGATGTACTCCAATAAAATTTTAACTGGAGAAACAAAAGACAGGCAGAGGGTGGGGATGATGGTAGATTTGCCTCTTGTGCAGTAGTTTGAGTTGCAGTAGTAGTAAAAAAAGAAGTAGAAAAGTAGTAGTAATTGTGACTTCCACATGCTGTTCAGAACAAAATCCCATTCTTGTAGAAAAGCAGAGGGAACAAGATATGAATGGGCAGAGAGCAATGCATGGCTCAGAAGTGAGGCAGAGGCAAAATTTAAATTGAGGCCTGGGAGACTGTAGCCTGTGATTTCATCCATGCCTTTCTTGCCTCTAAAATGTTCACCTCATTATGCAGGAAACTGGAAACTCTAAAACTGTTGACCTGTCATCTACTCAGACATACTGAGATTCTGCAGAAGGAGACAAAGTCATGGAAGGTTAAAAGGTTTTCTAAAAATCAATTGTTGAAAGCAAAATGAAATCTATCTCTTAGTTTCTGTGTACCACTACTATACATGCTTCCAGTAATAAGAGCAGAAAATTTGGTATCTGCACAGCACTTATGAAGTACTTGCAATGTCTCATTTATTCTTCATCGCAGACCTATGATAGAGAAAAAATTGACTTCTCTGATCTCATACTACACGTAAGAAATAAAACCAAAAACAGTAACTGACTTGCCAAAATCATACAAACAATAGGAGGTGGAAATGAGATGTGAACCCTGGTTTGTTGTCTGAGTCCAGGTTCTGTACCACCAGACTGTATTAACTATGGATTCCTGATTACTTCACTGTACTTTAGGCTTGAGGGAGTTGCATTACATCCCTAAGGAGTATTCAGAAATCTCTGCAGTTTTGAAATAATGATATGCTGAACTTGGAGTGCACAGCATCAAAAAGGAATTAAGCAGTGACTGTGCTGTCACCATAATAATCATCTATGGTCTTAAAGCTCTTAATGCACTGCCTGCCCCTAAGAACAGCTACAGATACTTTCTACATGAGTTCCCTTTTAGGAGCCATCTAGTGTTTTGGAATAATTTTTTTTTTCTAATAATGTTAGCAGGTGTCATGTTTCTCCTTCCATTCCCATTCTCTAAGCTCTTGAATAACTGCAGATTCACAAAGAGTTTCAAGTAATAATAATTCACAGATCCTGTGTCCCCTTTGCACAACATCCTGAACTTCTAAAAGTCTGTAAAATCAACACTAGACACCTGCCCAAAAGTCTGCTGTGACAGATTCAAGGCAGAGAATTTTCATGGCCACAAGGCTCCTTTGATCTGCCTTTCTATAGTCCACTCAACTTTGACACTTCATTACTTCACTAATACTCAGTAATCTGCAATTTGTATATTTCAATAATGTTCTATAAATGGAATCAGTAGCAAGTTCTTTTAGTAGTGACAATGATACATTACTAAGAGAAATGCTTTGAAAATAAATTTAGTTCTGTTCACAAAATATTTCAGCCTTGCCTAGCATTTATAAGATAGTTAGCTAATCTTAGATTTTTTTTTTACTTTCCCTGCTTCCTTAAATATGTGAAACCTTTAACAGTAGTAAAGAAAAGACACAATTATAATAAGGTAAGACTGTACCCCCAGGAGCTATAAACAGGAAGGTTGACCAACCACATTGGTTTTCCCAGGGACCAAGAAAACATTTCCTGTAAAATTGGAGGAAATCTAGGACAAACTAGACTGAGCTGGTGACCCTACACTCACACACACAACCTCTAGATATATGGTCTAAACAGTCTTTCTTTCCTCCTCATATCCTTTTTGGTGGTATATGTATCCTTCAATACCAGTGGAAATTTCTAATAGAAATGATTCACAGTAGAGCAACAAAACCAGGAGACAAAGGACATAGGTCCCAAGCATAAATTCTATTTCTTAAACATTTTCTTTAGTTAAAAATGTTAAAAGGGGTAAAGATATGTATGAAACAAGTTTCAGCTTGTTTATTCTCCACCTGAAACTATTCCACTTGGAGAAAAAACATTGATTTTAATTTCCCTGATGTGAGATAATCTATTTTCATTACAAATCATACACTAAAAATCTGTATTATTTTACTTGAGACACAGGATGTGTCAAATAAGTTTATACTGTAATAGGGTTTAAAATATGGAAACAACATTATTTATTTAATTAATAAATTAAAACTATCACATCTAATTATGAAAGTTCAAAGTGAAATTGTAAGGCCCCCCAAAAAGGAAACCCCAACTCTGTCCCATGGATGGACGGCAACCCCAATCAACCACAGGAGGCGTCACTTGATGCAAACCGCAAGAGGTGTTTATTCCAGCGCGCTGGGACCCAACTCGAAGAGTCGAGTCCCTAGCAGAAAATCTTGTAGGTTTATAAAGGCAGAAACCACACATCGGGAGGGGTCACACATGAAAGGGAAAAGGGGGACAAAGCTGCCAGGAAATTTCAAAGGGGGGTCTGGGTTTGCTGATAACATACAACATGTTTCACAATGTTTTACAATAGGGCGTAGATTCTGGTCAATAGTTTCTGGTAATCCTACTGTTTGAGCACTATCTGGCTATCAGGCTCAATTTACTCTTTTACTCTCTGGGGCTGTTTCTTGGAACAGCTTTAAGGGCTTTGTTCCCATTACTGGGAGGGAAACCTTAGGGAGTTGAGATAAAACAGACAGCTTAAAAAAATGTCCATTCTTTCATTTCCCCATTTTCTTTTCTGGTAAGTTCTAATCATGGAACTTCTGTCTCTATATACTCTTCTCCAAAGCTATTTCCTTGGCAGAGGGACTGGTATTGTTGCCTAAGCATTAGTACCTGTACAGCACTTACTCTTTCCCTGATGAAGGTGACTAGGTGATTTCAGGCAGGCAAGAGCCCAGGGGGCGGGCCACCAATTAGCAGTCCCTTGTTTGCACTCCTTGATAAACAGTCCTTGATAAAGGCAGGTAAATTTGGTAATCAATGGGCTCCGGAGATCCTTGACATTCCATTCTTCCAGGGGCAGTCTCCAACTTCCAGAGGCAGATGATTTTATGGCCATTTCCTCAATTTGACCTGATCCCCTATTTCTACACTAACTACCTGTTCCCAATTCTGGCTTCATTCCCCCCTCTAATCTCAGGAACTCCATGCTGCTGGGGAAGGAGGTCGATGACCGCTCTAGCTTCTTCGAGCTGGAAGTGGGTGGCGTGGGGCAAGCAGCTTGGAGTTCCTTTTCTAAAAATCAGGTCAATCAAGGGGTCCCAGGAAGAAGAAGCCTGGTTGGGGAAGAGCAGTTTGTAAAGTCATCTGGGGGCGGCTGCTTCTATGATAGAAGAACAAAAAGACATGAGTACTGAAATGAGATTAGCACAAAGTAAATGTTGCAGCATCTGAAACATGCCACTGAGTATCATGAAAATGACAGAAGTTAATCTCTCACCAGGATGTGGAAGAACTGAGAAATTGTTCCCATAACTAGGCCTAGCAAAGGCTGGAGAGAACAAGGCCTTTATTTGGGGACTTTAACATTGTCATAGATGGCCCCAGAAAATATAGTTAAGCTACTTAATGTCATCTGATTTTGTAAAATATCCCTTTATTGGTATAACCTGTGTTTAGTAGAGATCTCTATACTTCTGTTACTTAGAAATAGATAATCATACTAGCAAACATAGATTAAGTCTACCTGTGTAGCTTAGGAAGGTCTTAAACTGACTAAAAACTTCTGACTCTGGCAGTTTCTCTTGATAGTTATCAGGCACATTTGCTGAAGAATCTTTCTTTCATTTGTAGCTTCCAGCCTTTATTCTAGTGGGCTAATACAAGTGTACATCTTAAGTTACATTTAATTATTATTTCCTTTAAATGCCCAAGAATGGCTATATTTTGGTTTTAACTGTTTTGCTGGGTATCTAAGATCAAGCTGGTCAAATTGACCTGGTTTCTGTCTTGTTAAAGAGTCAGCTGAGTTCCCACAGGGGTCACTCATACAGAACTTAAGAGCGGCTCCTTAGCTCCACCAGTGACTTTGGTTAGGCAGGGTCTCTTGATGAGGTGACTTCCTTTAGAAACATCAAGGGATGTTTCCCCTTTTCCATGACCCTCCTCTGCAGCAGATGCACTGGATGATTTTTCATCCTCTAGTCAACAATCTCCTTGATCAGGAGGTTGTGTGACCCAGAGTTGCAACGCTCCTTAGAGAAGTTCTCTTACTCCCTGGGTTCAGGCTAACGTTGAGGGCAAGACCCAAATATGGACTTTTCTTGACCTCTGTATTTAACTCCAATTTCTAAGTTTGATCTTAATTATCCAGCAAGCCAGTCTCACCAGTCATAAATTAAGAGTAATGGGCTTTAACTTTAATGTCCATAACTTTACAGTTATTTACCCTTTTATCTAACTGGAGTCTGCATTAGTACTGGAAGTTACCACTATCTATTCTATAGGTGATGGCTTATTATCACAAGTTACCTAGGTTGTTTGTTCTTGTTCTGCAAAACATTAACAGGTAACAGTTTTACAAAATGAAATTAGCAAGAGTAAAAATATATTCAGCTTGTATAATAGCTATCTTGAATTTTGATTGAGAACTACATTCTATCCCCTATTTGAGATCACAGTACTTTTACAACAAGAACCAATCTTTTGACTATAACTTTAAATAAGCTGAAGTCTGGCTTATTTTGGAGTCACTCTAACATGCAGTAAGGTGGGAGGCAGAGCCTTATCTCAGGTAAGGCAGGGCTCTTTACAGATCTTAAGTGTTCTAATTCTGATGTTGATCTTTGCTTCTTTTCCTTAAATACCATTAAGTAGTTTACATACACTGTTTCCTGAGTCTATATAAACTTTATAATTAACACAATTTAACATAGTATCTAAAACATGAATCAAAGAAAGGCTGAGAGAGCTTTTAACTTTCCTTTTGTGTGATTAAGTGGCAAAATGTTTTCATGTTTCACAATATTAACCTTTAAACAAGTCAGACTCTAATGTTTAGAAATACATTTACACTTGAAATTCTTTATCCCAGTGTAAAAAGTAACAAATTTTACACATACCCTATTGATAGCAGGTTCTATAATAGAACATTAAATGATAGAAATAAATCCCCAATAAAATTTACTCTTTATAAGTTTAAAATTACCATTACAGACAAGTTTAATCTGGAGGATAGCAGAGCTTAATAAATTCCTTGCTTTAAAAACTTGTGGTCCTGAAAAATATGAACACATTTAATATACAACTAGTGACCATTTCACAAATACCTTGACACTTTTATCTTACCAAATTGAGTTTTTAAAGAGAAATGTATACTCTGTAACAAAGTACAATACTCTATAATAGTTGTTTAACCATAATTGTATACACCCCAATTTTTAAGACTAATTGTTCTAAAGAATAAAACTTAATAGACACAAAGTTAAGAGTAAATTAGTGTTTCAAATCCTTGTCATTTTACCATGTCATTCTACCATATAGATTAAACTTTGGTTTATATCAGAATGCTAGTATTTCACCTTAGGAAAAACCTTCAGTAGTTTTAGCTGTCTCACATACATATAACCAACTTAGTTACACACAAACTTGTTGAAACTTGCCCTTTACTTACACAGACTTTCTTAGCACTTACTTAGACCCTCATGTATTTCATCACACAAGCACTTTCTTACCCAGAAACATTTCCTTTTTCCTTTTACTAAATATATTTCCATACCCAAAACCTTTTATTTTCTCTTTCCTACTCGTTGACCACTTTTTGTTCACATTCTGAAACAACTCTTATGAAATTTCTGAATTTAGATAAATTACTCTATTTTAATAAGATTAAATATTCTGTTGTTTATAGTACTCTAATTGAAACACAGTTGAAACTTTTGGGACCCTTTGTATATAGAATTGCACTTGTTAGGACATGACTCTTAGTAACCTTGTTTTTAGTTTAGTGATGACACAAAGCAAGTTTAAACCCTTTTATTTACCAACCTATGAAAACACCAATAATGTTTAAGTATGATACCCCATGGAATTTAAGGAGTTAAAAGTACTCGATGTTATTTAACAATTAGCATTTTAACTTTGCAAATTAATCAGATGTCTCTACAAACACATTAGAGTAATCCCGTACATGTTAACTCTAATTCACTTATTCTGTAAAAAAAAACCAAGATATCAGACAAGTGTCCTGAACAGTATTTGCTGTCTCTTCCCTGTTGAAGAAAAGTCCTAGAAACAATTGATATTAGACATTTTATTAACATCAATATTTTATTAGCTTGACCACCTAGAGACTTGCAAGTTATTTTCAAAGACATTTTACTCTTATTAGTTTACCCAATTTGAACCTCTTTTAAATCACGTGAATTAAAAGTATCTGGATCCATTTTTAAAATTTTAATTTTAGGAGCGCTCAGTTTTGATACAGACAAAACATGACATCAGACAGCACAACATACAAATAACACAATATCAAGCCCTTGTAACTTTATAGGTGAATCTCCATTGCAGTGTAACAGATGTTCAAAAACTCTAGTTGAATAAAAATAGAACTGATCAAAAAATCATGAGCTCAAAAAAACATATAATTAAAAATATAGCATTTACTTTGCTGGAGTTTTAAAGACTCTTTTTACCTTTTCTTTCCCTGGGTTTGAGACTGGTCTCCTACTGAGCCTTTAGGCTTCTTTTATTTATATTTCAATGTAAGCCTGGACTGAGATCTGGAAGGATCTAACAGGTTTTAACAGAAACTCTGTGTCTAAGGCATTTTAGCCATCTCATCCAGACAGGTTGGATGTGAAAATTATGAGACCTTATTTTTCATTGCTTTTGAGACTGAAGCTACTTTGCTAAGTTACCCTTCAGGGCTGTCAGGAGGGGGAGTCCAGAGAAGAAACCTTTGGGGTCCACCCGAGAGTAGCCCAGGCCGAGAACCCCGCAGTTGTTCCAACCCTTCCTCCTCCTCCCCCACAAACACACAACAGAACCAGAACCAGATACAGACGGGCGCCAATCTCTGATCCACCAATTGAACCCCATCAGCGCCCTTACCGACGGAGACTACCAGGCGTCCCTGGCTCTCCTTCCACCCTTAGGGCGTCCCCCAGGGCTGCAACCTGTGGCCCCCCAGGCACGTCTGCCGGCCACTGTTCGGCCACTCTCACGAGTCACCGAACGTCTGCCACCGAAACCGAAAGCGCGCTCACAGAACCAGACCCAGACCAACTAACAAAACACAAGACAAAGACAACTTCGGGGTACCCCTTCTTACCTCCAAGGTCGACTCCGCGGATGAGGGGGGGCCATCTTATCCCGGACGAGCCCCCAAATGTAAGGCCCCCCAAAAAGGAAACCCCAACTCTGTCCCATGGATGGACGGCAACCCCAATCAACCGCAGGAGGCGTCACTTGATGCAAACCACAAGAGGTGTTTATTCCAGCGTGCTGGGACCCAACTCGAAGAGTCGAGTCCCTAGCAGAAAATCTTGTAGGTTTATAAAGGCAGAAACCACACATCGGGAGGGGTCACACATGAAAGGGAAAAGGGGGACAAAGCTGCCAGGAAATTTCAAAGGGGGGTCTGGGTTTGCTGATAACATACAACATGTTTCACAATGTTTTACAATAGGGCGTAGATTCTGGTCAATAGTTTCTAGTAATCCTACTGTTTGAGCACTATCTGGCTATCAGGCTCAATTTACTCTTTTACTCTCTGGGGCTGTTTCTTGGAACAGCTTTAAGGGCTTTGTTCCCATTACTGGGAGGGAAACCTTAGGGAGTTGAGATAAAACAGACAGCTTAAAAAAATGTCCATTCTTTCAAAATCAAATGGGTGTAGTTGTTTTCTGATGCATATATTTGCATCTGTGCAGTTACACACACTTACAGGTAGATTACATAGTTTTAGCATTCTAGCATGAGACACATGTGGAGGACACATAGTGCAAAATATTAGTTGTTTCACTTTTGAGGTTAATGTGTAAAGCAAGGAAAGGAAGCAAGAGAAGGTAAGGTTCTCACTTCCAGTTAACACCAATGAACATACCAGGAATTTTCCATGAACTTGTGATCCTTCTGCCTCAGTCTCTTGAGGCACAGGGAATATAGGTGTGTACCACTGTGCCTGGCTTGGATAATATCTTTAAAAACCTGCATAAGTTACAACTCATCTCACAGAAGTTCAATACTAATTCACCATTTCCTTTCTACACACTGTTATTAAGAATTTGGACACTTCTTCATAAAATAATTAAGGCAATAATTTTTACACATCCAGATGGCATGAGGGTAATAAAATATACAAAATCAAATTTTTCTTTATTAGAGTTGCTTGAACTAAAACAGATTATTTCCACCATTGTTCCTATCTTTGTTAGAAACATTCAAAAAAGTAATAATATAGAAGCCTCTCCCCCTGATCCCCAGGGATATGTTCCAAGACCCCTAATGGATGTGTAAAGCCATGAACACTATGACCACTCCCTAGTAATTTTTTTCTAGGTAGCTTCAGTGTTTTCACAGAGTACTGGAGTTAATGCATTCTAAATGTTTTATGCCCTGGTGTCTCTTTTGTATCACTATCCATATGCTTTGGGGCCATTATTAATTAAAACAAGCTTATTTGATAAAACATGTGATCTTGCAACAATCTGATAACATGGAGGTAGCATATACAGTTTGGAGACACTGGACAAAGTTACGATTTATGTCCTCAGAGGGATGGAAGATTTCATCCTGAGAGGCTGAGTCATGTGCCCAAGGACACATGCCATGATGTGTCAGAGACAGAATTCAAACCCATGCAGTCTGATTTCCAAGATCATATTCTTAGCTACCATTTTTATCACTGACTCTTTTCAATATTTACTGGTTATATATTCCTAAAGATGTTAAGAAGAATAGTAACATAACAAAATTGTACTAAATCAGGGACATTTTCCATGAACAATTCAGAAATATTATTTTTTTTATTTAATCAATAAATACTACTCAAATTTCATGATGGCCATAATTATTTATTTCTTCACAAGGCCAAAAAATGACTAAATTGTACTCAGGGCATTTACAAATTATTCAAGTTCTTAAAGCGTGTAATAGATGAAGGTCAAGCATAAATAAATAACTAGACAGTCCACTCACAGTAAAGGATCAAATATAAGCCAAAGGCAGGTTACCAATGCCTCTTTTCTCTTCAAATTTAATTAAAATGAGTATTGTTTTACATTCATTTATATAGATAAAATTTTGTAATTTAACTGAAATATAAATTATTAAGTTTAACACATATTCAGTGCTTCAAACAAGATTATGATTTCTCTTAATGGGGTGTGGGAGGGAGGCAAGAATGGAGGAAGGAGGGAGCGTATAGAGGGAAAAGTGGGGTGGGAAGAGTGGGGGGAAGGAAAAAATAACAGAATGAATCAAATACCATTCCCCTATGTAAATGTATGATTATGCAAATGGTATGCCCTACTTCATGTACAAGCAGAGAAAGAAGATGTATACCATTTGTTTACAATAAAAATAAATTTAAAAAGAAAAGCTATTAAAAATAGAAAAAAAATAAAATGAAGAAAAAGTTAATAGAAATATTGAGAGTGACTTAGTTGTTCAATGTACTTGGCATTAGATATTTGCAGAGAGAATTCCAAATTCTACAAAGCATAGGTAAGTGATATTTTAGATCACTGAATTGAGCAATAATGACTTCTCATTGAATTCATAGATTGAAAGAGAGGTGTTAAAAAGACCATGAGCACAACCTTCATACAGTTGATTTTCTAAACACCAAAATAACAGCATAGGCCATTCTCGAAATTGGTTCATGTATTAAGTTACAGACACAAACTATAAAATATACACATTGTGTATATCACCAGAGGACATAAGTTATCTCTCAGATATAATAATTTGTGTCTTCTAATAATGGGCAAGTCTAGACTGAAGAAAGAAAGATCCATGTTCTCAAAAGCTAAAACAATTCTAAGGATAACCCCTCACTTATAACCTTCCAAGGTAAAACAGTGCAATACCATCAGCAAGCAATAAAACCAAGCATTAAAACATAAAAATTCATTCTGGGTGAAGCATAAACTAGTGCTTCAATGGTTGTCGAATTTTAACGTTCTAATCAGTTCACAGCAGATTTTTTCCCTAGGGGGCTTTTCAATTTATAACTTTGCTGAGAGTGGAACTGGATGTTTTCTTAACCAGGTTGTGGAGCTGAGTCTGTTCTGTTCAGGTTTTACCCAAAGATAATAAATGCTATAAGAGAGGCTCCCCAGTCCCCTTCTCTCATCTCACTTTTCTTCCTCATGCCTCCCAAACTGACTCTGCTTTGCTGATTTCTTGTTCATTTATTTTATACTGAATTCACTTCCTATTGACTCAAGACTGCTCAACAAAGCTGGAATTGGCTGAAAAGTCTGCTTCCTGGTGACTACAAGCCACAAGGCTCCCCTGATACCTTCTTCCCAGTTGCTATGCATCTTGAATATCTTATCTCTGTTCTTCTATGAATGTAGATTACTGGAGTTTGCATCTCTTCTCTCTAGAATCTCCTCCTAGAAGGTGTTGTCCACTATCATGGTTTCCAGTACTCCCTTCACACTGATGAATCCCCCATCTGCTTATCCAGTTCCAAGTTTCCTGTGAGCCCTAGAACTGTGTATATGTAAATGTCCAGTTAATCTATCTGTGTAGGGTTTCCATATGTGCCTCAAAGACATTTGAATCCATATTTCTTGACTTTACAGAAATGTATACCAAAGAGCTCAAATCAGGCCCTGACTCCACTTTACACTCAACACATCTTTAAGACCTGTCCGTTCTCATTTTGACATAGCTTTTTGATGTGTCCACTCTGGTTCATTTCTTCTACCCTATCTTAACCAAGGCTGCCAGTGTCAAAGGACAGTACATATGCAGAAGCTTTTCAAGTATTACCTTCCAATTTAACTCTTGCATTTCATTATTCAAAGGGAAGCCAGATTTTCTTAAACCAAATCAGATCATAGCACTCCACCTGGAAGAATCCAAACCTGTTTTTTACAAAAAAGAGCTAGGTGACCATGGCCCTTCACCTCTCACCTGAGACACCCTCCTAAAAGCAATGCATCTACTCTGGCTTTCAGGCCTTGGAACTCACCAGATTCCTGACAACCTTAGGTCCAAATGGTTTGCCCAATGTTTAGCCCCTTCTCTTTGTGTCACTCGGTCCTCTTTCAATTTTGGTACAAATGTTTCATCCTTAGACAGGGCTTCTCTGATCACTTGATTACATTTATATGTTTGTTTTACTCATGTTTCTCATTGTACCTTTATCAGACTGAATTTAGTGAGAACAGAAACCTGTGAAATGTGACAAAAAGGAGGCTTTTGACAAATACCTGTTGAAGGAAGGAGTGACATTTCTTTACTCCAAAGAACTCAGGCCAGAAAATGGACCAATGAAATAACTCAGTGAAGTATAATGATGACCAGCAAAAGGCAGAAGGAAAGAAAAAGAGAGCTGACATCAGGCCGTGGATGTTGTCTAAAGGCCATGCACTGAATATTTCTTGTGTATTATATGTTCAGAATGGACATATCTTTAGACAAAACCTCCTGGTTTCTGTAGTTAGAGAAGAGTTATAAATGGGAATGGCTACAAGTGGGAACATGGTTTTCTTTCAGAGTAAAGGAAAATTTCTGATAGGTAGTGGTGTATGTGCACAACATTTTAGATGTGGTAATGACCTAGAGCTGGAACAGAACAATTCACAAGTCAATTTCATAGTGGTAAGATCACACGTCAATAAAGTTATTATTTGAAAAAAGCACATGCCCTTCTACAGAAGAATGGATAAAGAAACTCTGGTATATACAAACAAAGGAATACCATTCAGCCATAAAGAAGAAAAATATTATGGCATTTGCAAATAAATGGATGGAATTGGAGAATATCTTGCTAAGTAAAATAAGCCAAACCCCAAACACCAAAGGCCAAATATTTTTCCTAAGTGGAGAATAATATTTAATGGGGGTGGAGAATGAAATAAGAATGGGGGAACTTTAGAATATGTAGGTGGAAAAGAGAGGGAGTGGGTATGAAAAATGGTGAAATGAGGCAGACATCATTACCTTTGTACATGTATGATTACACAAATGATATGAATCTACATTGTGCACAACCATAGAAATGAAATGAAATGATGTACAAGGAATCAAAATGCTGTCTGTAAAAAATTAAAAGCGAAATAAAAAATAATTAAAGAAAGTACATGAGATGAGCTGCTGTGAGGCAGTTATAGCCCACTCACTAAAACACAAGTCCTAAAGAATGATTCCATTTTATTGCTGGGGATATAGCTCAGTTGGTAGTGTGCTTGCCTTGCAAGCACAAGGCCCTGAGTTCGATCTCCAGCACTGCAAAAAAAAAAAAAAAAAAAAAAAAAAGCAACCATTTTATTGATCTTCTAATCTGCAGAGCCTACCACAGAGATAAAACTTACACACTGAATAAAGTTTGGATACTAAGGACCATCTTTGAAGCAAATACTCAAACCATTAGACCTAGTTAGACTTTGGTCACTCTAATTACAGGAAAGCATGAGCCCTCATGAAATATAATTTCCCAGATAAAAAATTTGGTAATTTACAAAAGACTCCCAGATTTGTGCCAATATTTGATAATTATGCACACATATACAAGTTCTATGTGGTGGGCAGTCCAGCGCACGATCCCTGAACTTCACAAAGGGAGAAAAGAAACTTCCTAGAACTTAGCAGTCTGCACTGGAACCTGGCTGCAAAAGGCATTACAACAGCAGAGGCCTAGCACAAAGTACCTTCTGCCACATTGCCACACTTGTGGCAAGTGGAGATGAACCATGTCACAAACACTCACAAAAATGATAGAAATTTGCCATTCAAGGGCTGAGGTTTATCCCAAAATCAATCTTTAATATGTAATTTGACTTTAATTCACCTAATCATTTTCTTTCCCTATTCAGTTATCCACAACATCCGTTTGATAAGACTTCCTCTCTTTTCCTTTATAATATGTCATGAAGAATGAGAGTGGTCCTGAAGACAAGTAAGAAAAGTGTTTGACTGCACATCATTCCAATGGGCTGCATGTCTTCCAATACTGCTTTCAATTTCCATTCTCCAAAGGAACTGCCACCCCATCTAGTCCTTACCAGCACAACATCAAGCAAAAAGATACACAATGGAATATTATTCGGTCTTAAAGAAGAATAATATTATAGTATTTGCAAATAAATGGAAGGAATTGGAGACTATCATGCTAAGTGAAATAAGTCAATACCAAGAAATCCAAAGGCCAAATATTTCCCTGATAAGTGGATGATGATATATAATGGGGGTGGGGGGGTGGGGTGAGATAAGAATGGAGGAAATTTAGATTATGTAAAGGGAAATGAGAGGGAGGAGGGGGTTGTGAAAAATGATGGAATGAGACAGACATCACTGCACTATGTACATGTATTATGACATAAACGGTATGAATCTACATTGTGCATAACCATAGAAACAAAAAGATATACCCCATTTGGGTTCAATGAATCAAAATGCAGCCTGTAAAAATAAAAAAAAAAATAAGATGTGTTCATGTTAGATAGTCACAATACTGCTGTGTACTCACTTCACATGTAAAAAATAAAATCAGAAAAAAAAATTAAGTTAGATTTTTCTAAAATCAGAAAAATATTGAGGAGGACCACTGGATCTCAAGGTCATTTTTCTCACTGTAATCCAGTACTCTCTCCAAACTTATTCAGATTGCATACACTTCCATTCCCTCTGAAACAGTAATGTGCCTCATCCACTTCCAAGGACTCTACATCAGTGGGCACCCATCCTGTACATGAGTGGCCAAATACATCAGCTGTTGCATTCACCTTTTAGTGGCCTACCTTTATGTCCTTAACACACTTGACCCTGCCCATTCCCAAATGATTTTCTTTTTCCAGTCTATATGCTTCTGGCAGACCTGACCATGAAGAGTTCAAATGCCCTGGTAAAAGGCACACATCACCTTGAGCTCAAAGTATAGCTCTTCTCTTGGGTTTCTTTTCCAGTGTTGAGAGAATAGCCTCACCTCATATTTCTTATGTATGGGAATGAAACTTTGGTGGCCAATATTTCTCCCTGAACACCTGGGAAAATAAATGATATGATCAAATCACCATGATGAACACTCTTTTAAGTACCAGTACAGACTGAATCACAGTGATCTTCAGCTCTTTCTTAGATGTGACAGACATCCTGAAGCATTATCAGAAGCTGTGCTTAAGGGCCATGCCTAGGTCTGGATCCAATTACATAGCCTTGCAAAATCTTACGTGCTCCCTGTTACAACATATTCCTGGCCAGGATCAAAACACATTTGCCTTTTAGGGAACTTGGAGTTTTAAGAGTTAAGTTTCATAGATTACATTAGCATAATTAGCTACTTCTTAAATGAGTGAGTGAACAAATGATGAAATGACATGTATTTGACACCAAAAGTCCAACAAAGAAACTGATAAAAGTCACTCATATTTGACTAGGTAATGAAATGCACATGAGATGCACAGTTGTGATGGCTCCCTAATTACCCAAGCAATATTAGAATGACTTGAGTTTCCTAAGAACATTGTAACTGTTGCAGAAGGGAAGGGGAGTGCCAATGGGGCACAGTTTCTAACAGTTTGCAGAGGTATGCAGGACTAAGCAAATACTTAAAATTTATTTTTGCAAAATCTACCTAAAAACAGTTCTGAAAGAGATAAGGAGCAGGGGACCCTGAATATTATTGTATGCTCATGTGTGTAATTAGAGTGTAATCAGCAAAGGTAGGCATGTAAATAATAATGTCACCACATGATGTCTACTTTACAGGTGAAAGTATGTTTCCCCACCTATGATTTTATTCAACAAACAAATACTGGCAGTCATAACTCCAAGAACTTATGACAGCAACTACTACCTTCATCTGAGGTATCCCATTATCTCAGTTTCGTTGAGGATAGTTATTTGACTTGCCCAAGGTCACAAAGCCACTATTTGAGGGTTGAGAATGAAGTCTTTGATCCAGTTTACTTTATTCAACACCACCTTTCCAGAAGTCATATGCTATCTTATTTATTTATTTATTAATTCAAGAAATACTTATCTACTCATCTGATAAATATTCACTGCTTAGTATGGGCAATCATGTGGATAAGTTGCTGAGCCATTTCTTTGCCTCCAGGGATTGCAGTTATTACAATTAACCCAGTATTGCAATGAGTATACATAGGTAAGACAGCAATAAAGAAGCATTATTTTACAATACATAATATAAGCACTTAAAATGCTTCTTCTTATGACTGTTGCCATTTCAAAACATTACATGGACACAAATTTAAGAGTTCAAAAAGAGAAAGGTATGATTCAACTAACACATTCCAGGATTGATAACTTCAGAATTTATTGCTCATTAATACTCTTCTTTAATTATCCTAGTTTAAATTAAAGCATTTAATAGAGTTGGTGAAATGCAATTATGTGCAACTGACCTAAGATATATAATAGGCTAATATTTCTTAAGATATGCCTTATTGTCACTAAATACATGCATGTAAAACAGTGACATTTTATTTCAAATAAAAAATTGGTAAACAGAATATTAAACTGTTGCCGTTAAACACTACATTGTCAACTAAAATGTAACTAGGTCATTCTTTTAGTTCATCATTCTATGACTGTTCAATTTGCACAGAGACAATTCCTGACCTGATACACGCCTTTAACAGCAGCACAGCTTCAGTTAATTGCAGACACAAAGAGAAGATACTAAAGACTTCAGTCACTTCAACTCCACCAGTGAATGATGCAGACCTCAATCTTAACCATTCATCTACTGCTAAGCAGTGGCCTTGACCTGGTCTAACATTGCCTGTGAGACAGCCTTTCTCATGCCTCCTGACAATGTCTAAGAAAATATGAAATTCTTATCTTGGACACTGAGGCTTTCACTATGCACAGTGGGATTCTGTGAAAAGCACTGGACAGGATACTGAGTTAGCAGGCTGGACACTATTTGTTGAACAAGCTGAAAACACATTAGAAAAAATGCCAGAGAAGGGGTTTACAATATAAATAGCCAAACTAAACTGTGAAGTAAAATATAGAGTAAGGAGTGAAATCAAAGTAAAATACAGGAAATGAAAGATCACCTCAATAAAGAATTAGAAATTGTGAAAAAATTCCAAGCACAAATACTTGAAATGAAGGAATAAATAAACCAAATTATAAATTCAATAGAAACATCACCAACAGCCTAGACCACATGCAAGTTGGAATCTCAGCAAAGAAGACAAAATATATACCCTTAAAAATAGAGTCAACCACACAGAGAATATGGCAAGAAACAATCAACAGAACTTCTAAGAAACATGGGATAACATAAAAATACCAAATTTAAGATTTATCAGAATAGACAAAGGCATGGAGATAAAAACCTAAGAATTGCACAATCTTTTCAATGACATAATAGATAATTTCCCAAATCTAATGAATGATATCGGAAAACAAATGCAAGAGACTTACAGAACCACAAGTGTACACAATTACAGCAGATCCACACAAAGGGAATTATGAGAATAACTGATATACAGAATAAAGATAGAACTTTAAACTCTGTGAGAGAATCAAATCAAATTACATATAGGAAAAAAACAAATTGGATTTCAGCTGATTTTTCAACCCAGACACTCAAAGACACTCACAGACTGTAGGTGAAGGTTTGGGAAAAATATATCATTTACATGGCATTCATAAACAAGTTGGGGTTTCCATCCTCATATCCAACCAAGTGGACTTCAAACCAAACTTAGAAGGGATAAAGAATGACCTTTCATGCTACTTAAGGGAATCATACATAAAGAAGACATAACAATCCTAAATATATATTCCTCCCAAAATGGAGCATCTACATACAAACTCTTTTCAACTTCAGGAATCAAGTAGAATACAAAACAATAATACTCACTTTAATACACCTTTCTTTCCACTGGATAGATCTTCCAAACAAAAACTAAGCAAAGAAACCATAGAATTAAATAATACAATCAAAAATTTATACTTAACAGACATATATAGAATATTTTATTCATTATCAAGCAAATCCACAATCTTCTCAGCAGCACATGAATTTTTTTCTAAAACAGACCATATGTTACAAAACAAAACAACAATTAGCCAATACAACAAATAGAAATATTACCCTGCATTCTATCAGATCATAACAGAATGAAATTAGAAATCAATAATAAAATAAAAATAAAAGCTACTCCAACACCTGAAAACTAAATAACAAATGGACTGAAATAAAAATCAGGGAGAAAATTAGAAATGTACTTAGAGGTAAGTGACAATACCTAAAAAACATATCAAAATGTCTGGGACACTATGAAGGCAGGCCTAAAATTAAAGATCACTGCATGGAGCTCATTCATTAAAAGAATTAGGTCAACAAATAAATGACCTAACTTTACATCTCAAATCACTAGTAAAATAAGAAAAAATCAACACCAAAAGTGGTAGAAGACAGGAAGTAATTAATACCAGATCTGAAATCAATGAAATTGAAACAAAAGAAACAATTGAAAAATTTAGAAAATTAAAAGTTTTTTTTTTGAGAAAATAAATTGATAAACCCTTAGCTACATTTTGAAGTGGAAAAGAGAGAAAACCTAAATTACTAAAATTCATGATATAAAGGGAATATCATGATGGACACTACTGAAGTACAGAAGAAAATAAAATTATTGTGAAAATGTATATTTCAATGAAGTAGAAAATCTTGAAGACCTTGACAAATTTCTAGAGACAAATAAACTACCCAAACTGAATCAAGATGACATGCACAATGTAAGAAAACAAATAAAAACAATAAAATTGAAGAAACTATCAAAAGTTTCCCAACCAAGAGAATCCACTTACCAGAGAGGGATTTTCAGCTGAGTTCCACAATGCCTTTGAAGAAGAATTAACACCAATACTCCTAAAATTATACCATTAACTAGAAGAGAAGAGAACCCTTCCTAACGCATTCTATGAGTATTGTGTTGATACAAAAAAAAAAAAAAAAAACAGACAAAGACACATGAAGAAGTGAAAACTTCAGATCAATATCCCTGAGGAACCAGGCCCCAAAATTCTTTAAAAAATTCTGTCAAAGCACATACAAAAACACAGAAAAAAGATGGTGCACCACAATCCAATGGGGTTCTTCCCAGAAATGCAAGGTTAGTTCAACATATGGAAATCAATAAACAGAATTCATCCCATCCATAGACTTAAAGATGAGAATCATGTGGTCATCTTAATAGATGGAGAAAATATATTTGACAAAATGCAGATCCATTCATGTTTAAAACACTAGAAGAACAAGGGATAGTAAGAACAGAGCTCAACATTGTGAAAGTCTTCTATGCTATGCCAAAGGATAACATGATTCTAAATAGAGAAAAAAATGAAGCCTTCCACATAAAAACTGGAAGAGGACACGAATGCCCTCTTTCATTTCTTTTTGACATAGTCCTTGAAATTCTAGGCAGAGTAATTGGACAGATGAAGGAAATTAAAGGGATATGAATAGGAAAATAATAATTTAACATAACATTATTTCCCAAAGACACAATTCTCCTTTTAGAAGACCCAAATCTCCATCAGAAAATTTCTACACCTAATAAAGAAATGCAGAAAAATAGCAGGATATAAAATCAAATACCATAAATCAAATGCATTTCTATACATCAGGGACTAATCAACTGAAGGAGAAATTTTTAAAGCTAGTTCATTCACATTTACTGCAAAAAAAAATGGGATTCAACCTAATGAAAGAGGGGCTAGACCTCTACAATGGATACTACATAATCCAAAATAAGAAAATAAAAGAAATGCTTAGAAGATGGAAAGATCTCCCATGCACTTAAATAGGCAGAATTAATATTGTCAAAGTGATCACACTACCAATACTGTTACAGATTTAATGTGATTCTTACTAAAATACCAATTCACAGAACTATAAAAAGCAATCGTGAAATTTATTTGCAAAACAAGAGACCCAGAAAAGCCAAAGTGATACATACCATGAAGAGTAAAGCAGGAGGGATCACAATGCAGAACTAAAGAGTAATGGTAACAAAAATGGCATGGCATTGTCATCAAAATATATATGTAGTACAATGGTAGAGAAGACAAAAGACAGACTCAAATAGGGTTTTCTCATACGAAATTAAGGTACCAAAAACATACATTGAAAAAAAGAATAGCCTTCTAAACAAATAGTGCTGGGAAAAATGGAAATTCATATGTAGCAAAATAAAATCAAACTCTTTCTCTAACCCTGTGGAAAAACCGACTCAAGGTCAGTAAAGATGTAGACACTATAACAGAGATCCTGCAATTAATAGAAGAAAAATTTAGACCAAATATCCACCTAATCATCTTAGAAATTGACCTCCTTAGCAAGTCTCCAAAAGCACAAGTAGAATCAAGGAACCATAAATGGGATGGTCTAAAAAAAAAAAAAAAAATCTCAGCAAAGGAAAAAATCCGTAACATGAAGAGAGTACCTACAGAATGGAAGAAAATCTTTTCCATATACACATTAGAAAAAGTGGTAATCTACAGGATATAGAAAAGACTCAAAAAACTTAACACCAATAATACCCCAATCAATAAATTGGGTAATGAACTGAAACAACGGTTCACAGAAGAAAAAATATAAATGATCAACTAACATGAAAAATTGCTCATCATTTCTAGCAATTAGAGAAATGCAGCTCAAAACTAGTTTAAGATTTCATCCCACTCCTATTACACTGAGAATTTTTTAAAAATAAAACATAAAAATATGTTTTGGTGAGGACGTATGGAAAAAGGTACACCTATACAGTGCTGCTTGTTCTACAAATTGATATAACCATTTTGGAAAATTTATTGAGATTTCTCAGAAAACTCAGAATGATACCACCATTTGACCCAGGTATCCCATTACTTGGTTTACACACAAAGGATTTAAAACCAACATACTACAGTGACTAATCCACATCATTGTTTATAGCATCTCAGTTCACAGTAACTAAACTAGGGAACCAACCTAGATGCCCTTCAACTTATGCATGGATAAATACAATGTAGTATATGCAGACAGTGGAATGTTATTCAGACTTAAAGAAAAAGGAAATTATGGCATTTTCTAGTAAATACATGGATATAGAGAATACCACAATAAGTCAAATGAGTCAAACCCAAAAATCTAAAGGCCAAATGTTTTCTCTGGCATGCAAATGCTGATCCATAATGGGGGGAAGTTGGAATGAAAAGTCTTTGGATTGTGCAGAAGGTAGTGAGGGGAAAGGAATCAGTGTAAGGAGGGGAATGACAATGAAATGAACTGGACATTATTATCCTGAATACATGTGTCTGCAATTCTTCCAGTCTATGGAATGAGAATTTGTACTCCATTTGTGTACAATTTGTCTGAATGCATTCTAATGTCACCTATAACTAATTGGAAACAATTAAAATAATTTTTGACAAATAAATATTTGCCACATTCTTTTTATTTGTGGGACTTTTTTTCAGTATGATTTCTCTGCTAGTGAGAAATGTATTCTTTTCCATTAAAAGCTTCATCACATTCTTTGCATTTGTAGGGCTTCTTCTTAGTGTGATTTCACTGGTGCTGAATTAGTCATATTTTTAATTAAAAGTTTTGCCACAATCTGAACATTCCTAAGGTTTCTCACCAGTATGATTTTTCTGGTGTCGAATAAGATTTGATTTTACATTAAAAGCTTTGCCACATTCTTTACATTGGCAGGGCTTCTCTCCAGTATGAATTCTCTGATGGTAAATAAGGTACAATTTGTCATTAAAAGCTTTGTTACATGTTGAACATTGGAAAGGCTTCTCTCCTGTATGAATTCTGTGGTGTTTAGTAAGGTGTGATCTTTGACAGAAAGCTTTGCCACATTCTTTACATTGGTAGGGCTTCTCTCCAGTATGAATTCTCTGGTGCTGATTAAGGAGTGTTCTTTGATAAAAAGCTTTGCCACACTCTTTACATTGGTAGGGCTTCTATCCAGTATGAATTCTCTGGTGTTGAGTAAGGCATGTTCTTTCATAGAAAGCTTTGCCACATTCTTCACATTTGTAGGGTTTCTTTCCAATATGAATTCTCTGGTGGTGACTAAGGTCTGATTCTTCCTTAAAGGCTTTGTTACATACAGTGCATTCATATGGCTCCTCTCTTTTATGAATTTTTTGATGGCAAATAAGGTGTGATTTTGTATTAAAAGTGTTGCCACATTCTTTACATTGGTAGTACTTCTCTCCAATATGAATTCTCTGATGGCAAATTAGGTGCCACTTGTTACTAAATGCTTTGTTGCATGTTGTACATTTGAAGGATTTCTCTCCTCTATGAGTTCTGTGGTGTTTAGTAAGGTGTGACCTTTGACAGAAAGCTTTGTTACATTCTTTACATTGGTAGGGCTTCTCTCCAGTATGAATTCTCTGGTGGTGACTAAGGTTGATTCTTTCTTTAAGTTTTTGTAGCACGCTGTACATTTGTAAGACTTCTCTCCTGTATGCATTATTTGATGGCAAATAAGGTGTGATTTTTGCATTAAAAGCTTTGCCACATTCTCTACACTGGTAGGGCTTCTCTCCAGTATGACTTCTCTGATGGTAAATAAGGTATGATTTCTCATTAAAAGCTTTGTTTCATGTTGTGAATTTGATGGGTTTCTCTCCTGTAGGAATTCTGTGGTATTTAGTAAGGTGTGATCATTGATAGAAAGCTTTCCCACATTCTTTACATTGGTAGGGCTTCTCTCCAGTATGAATTCTCTGTTGTTGAGTATGGAATGATCTTCGATAGAAAGCATTTGCACATTGTGTACCTTGGTTGCCTTTCTCTCCAGTATCAATTCTCTGATGGTGAATGAGGCATGTTTTTTGATAATATAATTGCTGATTTTCACTCTCACTTAAACTTCTCCATAGTGTCCTGTGTTGTAAATAGTCAAGGTCATAATTTCCATATTTTCCATTAATTACTTTTTGAAATACATACCTTATGCTCTGGTCTGGTGAAAATTTTTTGGTATTATGAGACATTCTTGCTGAAATAAATGAAAGTTTAAAAACTTACTTAGTAGAGTGGGATGAGTATATTTTGTATACATAACAGAAAATTATAGCAGAGTTAGCAATGTCAGGACATCAGCAGTGTAGCAGACTAGTAAACCAGGGCCATCATTTCTTCAGAAACATGTTACATAAAAATTTACAGTAACAAATAAGTTGTAAAAAGTACATAAATTATTGTAGAGAGCACAATATCAAAGAAGATTTTATTTCTAATGGAGAGCAGTATAATATACAGAAGGAATGTATCTTACTTCTATTAAACAAAGTCTTTCCTCATTTCTTATATAGCATTGTGCAATTAGGAAAGAAAAACAAGCTTCCTTCACTCTCAGTAGAATAAGAGAAATATGAAACATACACCAATATTTCTGGCTTCTTTGAAGACTGTGTGAAAACTGTTTTCTGTCTTTCAAGACACAGAGATCTGAAATTAACAGGTAGAATTTTTTATTGTAAACAAATGGGATACATGTTGTTACTCTGTTTCAACATGGAGTAAAGGTGTACCATTTGTGTAATCATAAATTTACATGGGGTAATGTTTGATGCATTCTGTTATTTTGTCCCTTCCCCCACCCCTCCCACCCCTCTTTTCCCTCTATACAGTCCTTCCTTCCTCCATTCTTATGTCGTTCCCTAACCCTAACTCTAACCCCAACACTAATCCCTCCCACTCTCCAGTATGTGTCCTCATCCACTTATCAGTGAGATCATTCATCCTTTGGTTTTTTGAGATTGGCTTATCTCCTTAGCATAATATCCTCCAATTTCATCCATTTGGTGTAAATGCCATAATTTTATCAATCTCTATGGCTGAGTAATATTCCATTATATATATATATATATATATATATATATATATATATATATATCACAGTTTTTTTAACCATTCATCAATTGAAGGGCATCTAGGTTGGTTCCACAATCTGGCTATTGTGAATTGAGCATCTATGAACATTGATGTGGCTGTATCTCTGTAGTATGTTGATTTTAAGTCCTTTGGGTATAGGCCAAGAAGTGGGATATCTGGGTCAAATGGTGGTTCCATTTCAAGTTTTCTAAGGAATCTCCACACTGCCTTCCAGAGTGGCTGCACTAATTTGCAGCCCCATCAGCAATGTATGAGTGTACCGTTTTCCCCACATCCTCGTCAACACCTATTGTTGCTTGTGTTCTTGATAATCGCCATGCTAATTGGGATGACATGGAATCTTAGGGTGGTTTTGATTTGCATTTCTTTTATTACTAGCGATGTGGAACATTTTTTCATATGCTTGTTGATTGCTTGTAGATCTTCTTCTGTGAAGTGTCTGTTCATTTCCTTAGTCCATTTGTCAACTGGGTAATTTGTATTCTTGGTGTAGAGTTTTTTGAGTTCTTTATAGATTCTGGAGATTAGTGCTCTATCTAAATTATAATTGGCCAAGATTTTCTCTCACTCTGTAGGCTCATTTTGTGTCCGTGTCCTCTATTCTGTACCATGGATCTACCTCTCTATTTTGGTACCAATACCATATGGTCTTTGTTAATATTGCTTTGTAGTATAGCTGAAGTTCTGGTATTGCGATACCCCCAGGTTCATTTTTGTGAAGGATTGCTTTAGCTATTCTGGGTTTCTTATTCTTCCAGATGAATTTCATGATTGCTTGCTCTATTTCTGTAAGGTACATCTTTGGGATTTTAATTGGAATTGCATTGAATCTGTATAGCAGTTTTGGTAGTATGGCCATTTTGACAATATTAATTCTTACTATCCAAGAACATGGAAAATCTTTCCATCTTCTAAGGTTTTCTTTAATTTCTTTCTTTAGTGCTCTGTAGTTCTCATTGTAGAGGTCTTTCACCTCTTTTGTTAGATTGATTCCCAAATATTTTATTTTTATCAAAGCTATTGTGAATGGTGTAGTTTTCCTAATTTTTCTTTCGAAGGATTCATCACTTATGTATAAAAATGCCTTAGATTTATGAGCATTGATCTTATATCCTGCTACTTGACTGAATTCACTTATGAGTTCTAAAAGTCTTCTGGTGCAATTTCCTGGTTCCTCTAAGTATATAATCACATCACCAGCAAAAAGGGATAGTTTGATTTCTTCTTTTCCTATTCGTATCCCTTTAATTTCTTTTGTCTGTCTAATTGCTCTGGCTAGAGTTTCAAGAACGATATTGAATAGAAGTGGTGAAAGGGGGCATCCCTACCTTGTTCCAGTTTTCAGGGGGAATGCTTTCAGTTTTTCACCATTTAGAATGATATAAGCCATGAGCTTAGCATTGATGGCCTTCACAATGTTAAGGAATGTTCCCACTATCCCTATTTTTTCTAGTGTTTTGAGCATGAAGGGGTGCTGTATTTTATCAAATGCTTTTTCTGCATCTATTGAAATAATCATGTGATTCTTGACATTAAGTCTATTGATATGGTGAATTACATTTATTGATTCCTGGATGTTGAACCAACCTTGCATCCTTGGGATGAAACCCACTTTATCATTTTTTTATGCAATTTGCTAACATTTTGGTGAGAATTTTTGCATCGATGTTCATTACTTAGATATAGGTCTGAAATTTTCTTCCCTCGATGTGTCTCTGTCTGGTTTAGGTATCAGGGTAATATTGGCTTCATAGAATGAGTTTGGGAGGGCTCCCTCCTCTTCTATTTTATGGAATACTTTGAGAAGTATTGGAATGAGCTCTTCTTTAAAGGTTTTGTAGAACTCGGCTGAGAACCCATCTGGTCTTGGACTCTTCTTTGTTGGTAGGCTTTTGATGACTTCTTCTATTTCATTACTTGGAATTGGTCTATTTAAATTGTTTATGTCCTCCTCATTCAGTTTAGGCAATTCATATGTCTCTAGAAAGCTGTTGATGTCTTCAAAATTTTCTAGTTTGTTGGAGTATAGATTTTCAAAATAGCTTCTAGTTATGTTTTGTATTTCAATCGTGTCTGTTGTGATATATTCTTGTTCATTCCAAATTGTAGTGATTTTTGTTTTCTCTCATCTTCTCTTTGTTAGTGTGGCTAAGGCTTTATCAATTTTGTTCATTTTTTCAAAGAACCAACTATTTATTTTGTCAATTTTTTTGTATTGTTTCTTTTGTTTAAATTTCGTTGGTTTCAGCTCTGAGTTTAACTATTTCCTGTCTTCTACTACTTTTGGTGTTGGTCTGTTCTTCTTTTTAGGCCTTTGAGCTGTAGTGTTAGGTCTTTTTTTGTTGATTTTTACTTCTTTTATTGAATGTGCTCCATGAAATGAATTTCCCTCTAAGTACTGCTTTCATAGTGTCCCAGAGATTTTGATATGATGTTTCTTCATTCTTATTTACCTCTAAGAATTTTTAAATTTACTTCCTAATATCTTCTGTTATCCATTCATCATATAATAGCATATTCTTTAATCTCCAGGTGTTGGAGTAGTTTCTGTTTTTTACTCTTTCATTTATTTCTAAATAAATGGAGAAACTGAGTAAGATTACATGGGATCTCTCTTATGTTTTTTAAAACAGAAATGACATTGTCTCAAACAATTTTTATAGGGCTTGTGTATCCATACTGTGCAGGCTCCATTAGATAACACCTCATCCACAGAAGGCAAACAAAAGTCTATTCATCCCAGAAGGTGAGCAAAGCTGTGGAACATAATAGGGGAAACAGTGAGCACCTTTGGACAGTTGGTATTTTTTCTTCCAAAGAGAGAACCTGCAGAGTAACAAACTATTTGACCAATTGGAAAAGCGCAACATTCTTCAGGAATATTTACTGGGTATTTGTAGAAGACCTGTGTATATATTATGAAACAGCTGCTCTCAACTTGCCCCCACCAACCATTTAAAACTTTTGCTACATCTGTACATTCAAAATTTTAAACAGGTTTTGCTGATATATGTTACAGTTATAATATAATGTTACATAAATACCTATTTGTTTTAAAAATTCAGAAATGTCTTCTGGAAGACATTGAAATGGAATGGTTAGACCACCTCTAGGAATGTCATTGTCCACGTTTATTCAGGGAGTTAGAGGACATGGAGAAGCCTTTGACCTTGAGGAGGGAGGGTCCTGGGCCAGACTGGTTATTTGTAAATTATATTTTTCACATTATAACCATTGTTTTTTGTGTGCATTTTACTACTCATTCCAGTATGTATAGTTGACAATGCTATATTTTTAGAAATATCGACATTTTAGACACTGTAATGTTCCAAGTAGAAGCAGTAAAATATAACAAAATTTGTAAATTACTTTATTTTTAACATTTCTAGGAAATGTTTTTGGGAGGACAATAACCAAAACACCTGTTCAGTAATAAGCATTGTATGCTGGTTCTCTAGAAAACCATGCCAGGGTGCTTACTATGAGAAAAAAGTAACAATTGATCCAATGTCTGTGTGTTTTGTTTTACTTCACTCTGTACATAGTGTAAATAAAAAACAAACAAGTTGTAATCTACACCTAGTTTTTCTAGATGTTAATGAGGTTGTCACTGTATGAAAAAAATAGAATTAGTAATCAAATTTTGTATGTTTTGTGCTAAAATTCCTAGGAAGAATTTTTTTTCTTAAAATTGGATCACTATAGCACACTCAGTTGGTGAACAACCAGAATGCTCATATTTTAAACTCATTTTCAAATAAGAAGTACTGCTATATGTGTGCAGTTTCTTCAAGACTGTCATGTACATAGTGAGCAAATTGAGTTTTAAATTGAAACATTTAGTCTGTCTAGATATGTAGAAGTGCTTGATGAATGTTAAATGTACAGGAACTAAAATATCACTTCATAAGTCTGAATGTTCTCTCTGATATGTGGAGGTTAACACAACAAGGTGTGGGTACACAGAATAAAATTTCATTGGATTAAATAAAGTAAAATTAAGGGAAGAAAGTGGAGATGGGTATAGGATTAATAAAAGAATGAATCAGACATAAATTTTCTAAGTTTATATATGAATACACAAGGAGTGTAGTTGCAGAAAGCCGCTGCTGCTTGCTGGGGCTGTTGCAAGCGGCTCGTGCCTCTCTTACGAAAGACCACAGCTTCTTTGCCCGGTGGCTCCAAGTGGCTCCGCTTACGGAAAGCCACTTCTCACACTTTTGGACCGACCAGCGGGACAGAAGACACGTACTCTTTAGAAGTTCATGAAGCAGCTTCCCTTTATTACAATAACACCCTCAATATATAAGCAGTCTCATGCATAAGAAATTGTAACCAGATATGTCCATCCAATCCTGTTAAAGGTCAAGCAGTCACTCGCTTGAGCATACATCTAAAGTATATCTGTCCAAGCACTAGGCAGCTGAACTGATTATCATACAGCCAATTGTAAACGCGTCCTGCCATTCTCCAGGCATAATTAGGACACTGTTTGTTCTCTGCCAGTTGCCATCTTTAGATACATGTGGCATAACCCTGGGCCCCGGGTTTCACCTGCCACAGTAGTGCCACATTGCATACATGGGAATTTTTATTCCATGTATGTACATATGTCAAAATACATACTACTGTCATGTATATCTCAAAAGAATAAAAATTTAAAGAAAGAAAAATAGTAAATCTAAAAGAAATACAAATAATGCAATCTACAGGGAACTCTAAATCTAAGGAAACATGTAGAATAAAAGCAAGGAATAGAAGAGTGTTATACAAAAACATGGCCAAAAGAAAGCTGGGAAGGCCAAATTATGATATGGAAAACAGTTTAAAAAAAGAAGTTATCTGAGATAAAATATATTTTAAATAAAAAAACTTTGAAAACAGGCAAAGTAGAATATTATATGAAAAGAAAAAGCTTTCCCTAGAGTATTGCAAAAAGAATAGGTATAGTTTCATCTCACACCATATATATATAAGACATAAAAAGTTAAGATTGACAGAAATGAATAAAGAAATAGAAAGCAACACTTGAATACTAGGAGACACCAATATGCACTTGCTGTAAATGAAAAGTCAAAAAAAATGGTAATTAAAAAATGGAAGACTTTGGAAATAATTTAAACAAATTTGACTTATATTCTAATTGTTTTCAATAGAAATGGAATATCAAAGTGGATCAAAACAGGAAATAAATAAACCAAAGATTAATAAGTATAAAATATTAAAATTATTTTCTGATCATCAGAGAAAAATGTTAGAAATCAAAAGTGCAAAGTATGTTAAAAAAATCCACACTTATATGGTAATTGATTGCACAGTCTTGAACATAATCTTTTTCCAGAATTGAAAGATTAAATTAAAAGACCTTTAGTGAATACATAATGAACATACATAGTGAATACATAGTGAACATAGTGAATTCTGATTGTAATATGGTCTTGCATAAACAGCATATTAAGACATTTGAACACTAAATTTTATTACAGCTTTAATCAACAGAACTACTATGAGGAAGCAAACCAAATAACCCTTGAAATGAGTGGATGGAGCAATTTGAAATATATAAACTACAGAATATTCTTCAATTAAAAAGTAATACATTTTTGCAAATCTATAATCAGGATAAATCTTCAGTACATTATGTGAACTGAAATATGTCACTATCACAACAGATATCATGGGAGAACTCTACTTATATATGCCAACTAAAAACAAACAAACATGCAAAAAGCCTTTGAACAGAAATGAGAATGACATTAAGTAATAGAAGACAGAAATGAGCACTTGCTTACATGGAAATATATTTATTGATTTTTGAGATGTAAGCATTCTACAGATATTATGTGACAATTTGAATTAATAATGCTGAACAGTATGCATGATAGGGTGAAACAGCAAGTATTGGTTTGTGGTTTTGATCACAATTAAATTTACAAACAACACATAAAAGTAAAAAGAATTGTAAAATGTTTGAACAGTACCTTTAAAATGCTATGGTAGTTATCCTATAAATAAGAAAAAAATTCATGAATATATATACAAAGGGCATGCATATAATCCAGAATTACTATTGTAATTCTGAGCCAGGGAGATAATAATTTCAATGTCATCCTCAAAATATTTGTGAGAACCTCTCTCCAAATATAAATGGAAAGGGACTGGGGATGTAGCCCATTATTAGAGCACCCCTGGATTCTATCCCTATTACATTCACATATAAAAAATTACATTACTATGCACATATACAGGAAACAAAATCTGGATAAAATATAAAATTCATTTACAAGGGTATACTATTGATACAAACAAGTAAAAGCATATAAAATTTTATTGTCAATAGAAACTAGAATCATGCATATCTTAATTTCAACAATGTCCCAATGAAGTAATGGGAATTGTTATGTATTCATAAAATACAGACAAAAATAAAACACTGTTATCTGAAGTAAGGAAACATCTTCTACAACATGAAATGTAGTCTATAAAATGAAAGAGTAAAGGAAAGGAAAATTTAACCAACCATAGATATATCATTTATAAGTGCTTTCATATAACTACAATTTGCAAGTATCACTACATACCACAAAAGAACATTTATTGTGAAGCTTGACTTTCATTTCACAGAAAATCCATAACAACTATTTATTTATAAAGAGCACATGTAAGTGGATTTAATGAATAACTATGTGAATAATATTAAACTCCTTTAAGATATTAATTTATTAAAATGGCTTGACCTTGAATTCTCCAAAAATGTACATTATCACCTGGAGACACACAAATAACAACAACAAAAAAAATCTTTTAGATCATGCTAACATTCAGTAGCAAAGGGGAGTTTGGGTGAAAAATTTAAATGAACTTGGACATCACTGTAGACAAATAGAAGATTTTAAAGAATTTGAAAACATGATAAACATAGGGCAGTACATATTCGATGATAACAGGAGAAATCAATCTAAGCTTCTGAAAAATCTTTTCTGCTAAGAAACTTCTTCATCAACATTTTGAAGTTTGGCTTCTTCCTTGAACTTTGGACTTCTCAACTGTGTCTTCTTATATGTGTAGGCCACAATATTTTATATCACTCCATTACTCTCAGTATCACTTTTCTAAAGCAAAGCATATATAACATACCAAGAAAGGGAGAGATTAAAGACTAAAAGAAATGTAATTAACATTTTATTTATACAAAAAAAGTCCTGTTTTTCTTGAAAGCACAAATCTGAAACACCTTCTTGTAGAGAAATTCTCAGAAGATATTCATCAAGGGAAGAAAATTAAATAATTATAATTAATTAAAAATTATGAAGGGAAGTTATGCTTACCCAGGAAGACCAAGTTTCTGTAATTCTTTAACATCACATTTCTATAAAAGTTTTGTTGATCTGGCTGAAGGCATTTCCACTCCTCTTCAGTGAAATCAATAGCCACATCTCTGAATGTCAACAGTTCCTGAAATAAGAATAGGTAAATAAATAGTACAGAGGAGAAGGGAGCAGCCTGAATTTCATCTGACAGTAGCTGCAGAATGTGGATTGACTGGCAGAGGATCTCAATGCATCAGGCCTTGGACTGCCCAGAGAATCTCTGTTGAAGAGATGATTATCTACTGCTACCCTGCAGACTGACTGCAGACTGCCAGGGGTTCACCAGCTGCCTGCTGTTGCCTGGAAATTCACTGCCACAGTACCCAGAGGTTTGGTTACACGTGGCTGCCACAATTTTGAGACAATAGCCAGGAACTGCAGGACCTGTGGACTGACTGACCAAGCCCCATCTACAGTACACCTCAAACTAATCAACTACACCCTGTCACATGGACCCCCCAGACCAACTGACCACAACCCACCTCTGGGAACCCCCAACCAGACAGACCACACACTACTCCAGAACCCATTCCCAACCAACCACACCCTGCCTCCAGGACTCTTATCCAAACACTTCCATGCCCTCAGCTGCAGCTCCCCATTTGTCAACATACTTGTTAGTCAATGTGGCCATCCTGGATTATCCCAGAAGTGGAAGCTCCCATCTTTAGGTGGGGCAATTCCCATCTTACACCTGCTGGACACTGGAAGCTCATTGTCATGTACCTCTCATGCATCAGGCTACTGAAGACTGGAATTATCAGAATTGAGGAAGGCACAGAGATCCAAATCAAGGAACAAACAACTATTCAATGAACTGATAGTAAAAAATTCCCCAAACCTGAAGAATGAAATGGAAAATCAAATGCAAGAGGCTCACAGAACATCAAATGCACAAAATTATAACAGATCCACATCAAGGCACATTATAATAAAAATGTCTCACATACAAAATAAATATAGGATTTTGAAGGCTGCAAGAGAAAAGCATCAGATTACATATAGAAGGAAACCAATATGGACATCAGCAGACTTCTCAGTCCACACCGTAAAAGTTTGAAGGGCCTGGAACAACGTATTTTAAACTCTGAAAGAACATGGTTACCAGCGAAAGTTACCGTCACATTGGAAGATGAAAAAAAAAATCCTTTTGTGATTAAAAAAAATTAAAAGAATTAGCAAATTGAGAACCTGTGCAAAAGAACATTCTCAGCAAAATATTACATGTGGAGGACATGGAAAACAGCAATGTAGTCAGCAAATGGAGTAACTGCCTTAAAGGAAAAATCAATCAAAGGAGATATCAAGTCAAATTAAAAACCAAAAATAAACACAAATGGGAATACAAATCATATCTCAATAATAAAACTGACTGTTAATGGCCTAAACTCATCAGTCAAGAGATAGGCTAGCAGATTGGATTAAAAAGAAAGACTCAGCAATATGTTGCCTTCACGAGACTCATCTAATAGAAAAGGACATCGATAGATTAAAGGTAAAAGAATGGGAAAAATAAACTACCACACACAGGGACTCAGTAAAGAAGCAGGGGTTTCATCCTTATATCAGATAAATTGAACATCAAGCGATAGTCAGAGGGATAAAGAAGGAAATTTCATACTATTTAAGGGAACTATAAATCAGGAAGACATAATGATCATAAGCATTCATGCCCCAATGATGCATCCATGTATATCAAAAAATCCTTCTCAATTTCAGGAATCAAAGAGACCACAGTATAATAAGTCTGGGTGACTTTAACACACTGCTGTCACCACTCAATATATCTTACAAATAAAAACTAAACAAAGAAACCACAGAACTCAACAACACTATCAAAAACTTAGAATTAACAGAAATATATAGACGATTTGATCCATCAATGAGTGAATACACTTTCCTCTCAGCAGCACATGGATCCTTCTCTAAAACAGACCATATGTTATGACACAAAGCAGTCCTTAGCAAATGCAAAAAAAGAGATACTACATTGCATTCTATCAGATAATAATCAAATGAAATTAAAAATCAATGACAAAATGAAAAGCAGAAACTACTCCACACCTACAGACTAAATAATATGCTACTGAATGAAGCATGGATAACAGAAAACAACAGGAATGATGAAAAAATAATAGAGGTAAATGAGATTGATCATACAACATATCAAAATCTCTGGGACACCATGAAAGCAATACTAAGAAGAAAATTCATTGCATGGAGCTCACTCAGGAAAAGAATAAAAAGTCAAAAACTAAAAGACCTAACATTACATCTCAAAAAATTAGGAAAAGAATAACAGACCAACATCAAAATAGTAGAAGACAGGAAATAATTAAAATCATAGCTAAAATCAATAAAATTGAAACAAAAGAAACAATTCAAAAATTGTTGAAACAAAAAGTTGTTTTTTTAAAAAAGTAAACAAAATAGATAAAACCTTAGCCATACTAACAAAGGAGATAGAAAACTCAAATTAATTTATGATGAAAAAGGTAATATCATGATAGACACCACTGAAATACATAACATAATGAGAAACTAATTTGAAAATCTATACTCCAACAAAATAGAAAATGTTGAAGACATTGACAAATTTCTAAGAGACATATGATCCTACCAAACTCAATCTGGAGGACACATGCAATTTAAAGAGATCAATTTCAAGCAATAAAATAGAAGAAGACATCAAAACCCTATGAACCAGGAAAAGCTCAGGACCAGATTTATCCTCAGTTGAGTTCTACAAGATCTTCAAAGAAGAACTGATTCCTATACTTCTCAAAGTATTCCAGGAAATAGAGAAGGAGGGAACACTTCCAATCTCATTCTATGAAGCAGTATCACTCTGATACCAAAACCAGACAAAGACACATCAAGGAAAGAAAATTTTAGACTGATAACTTTGATGAATATAGATGCAAAAATCCTTAACAACATTTTATGAAAAATCATAAAACAACATATAAAAAAGTTAGTGCTCCATGATCAAGTGGGGTACATCCCAGGGATGCAAGGTTGGTTCAACATCTGGAAATCAATAAATGTAATTCATCACTTCAATAGACTGAAGGGAAGAGTCATATAATTATTTCAATAGAAGCAGAGTAAGTGTTTGACAAAATACAAGAATCCTTCATGCTCCAAGTACTAGAAAACAGGGAGAATAAGAATATACCTCAACAATGTAAAGGCTACTTATGCTAATCCCACAACTATATCATTCTTAATGGAGAAAAACTACAACATTCCCCTTAAAAACTGGAACAAGACAGGGATGCCCTCTTTCACCACTTCTATTCAACATCATCCTTGAAATACTAGCCACAGCAATTGGACAGATTAAGAAAATTAACGGGATAAGAATAGGAAAAGAAGAACTAAAAGTATCACTAATTGTCAATAACATGATTCCATATTTAGAAGATCAAAAAAACTCCACCAGAAAACTTCCAGACCTAATAAGTAAATTCAGCAAAATAGTAGAATAGAACATCAACATGCATAAAACTAAAGCATTTTAATTCATAAGCAATGTAATATCTGGAAGGGAAATGAGGGAAACAACTGTGTTCACAATAGCATCAAAAAATAAAATACTTGGTAGTCAATCTAATCAATGAGATGAAAAATCTCTACAATGAAAACTACAGACATTAAAGGAAGAAATGTAAGAAGATCTTATAATATGGAAAGATCTCCTAAGTTCTTGGATAAGAAAAATTAATATTATCCAAATAATCATACTTCCAAAAGTGTTATACATTTTTAATCCAATTCCAATTAAAATACCAATGACATTTATCATAGAAATAGAGAAGGCAATCATGAAATTCATATGGAAGAACAAGAGACCCAGAATAGTCAAAGCAGTCCTTTACAGGAAGAGAGATGCAGGAGGTATCACAGTACCAGACCTTAAACTCTACTATAGAGGAAGAGTTACAAAAAGAGCATGTTTTTTTTTTTACCAAAATAGTCAGGTAGACCAATGTTAAAGGATAGAAGACACAGAGACATACCCACACAGGTACAGTTATCTCATACTAGAAAAATATGCCAAAAACTTACAATGGAGAAAAGATAGCCTATTAAACAAATGGTGTTGGCAAAACTGGAAATCCATATGCTGTAAAATAAAATTAAAACCCTATCTCTCACCCTGTGCAAAACTCAACTCAAAATGGATCAAGTATCTAGAAAGTAATCCTGAGACCTTTCATCAAACAGAAGAAAATATAGGCCCAAATCTCCATCACGGTGACTAAGGACAATATTTCCTCAACAAGACTCACATAGCACAAGAAAAAAAAGCAAGAATCAAATCAATAAATAGGATAGATTCAAACTAAAAAGCTTTTTCTCAGCAAAGGAAACAATCAATATTATTAAAAGAAAGAATACACGGTGGGAGGAAATCTTTTCCACACATACTTCAGACAGAGCATTAATCTCCAAAGTGTGTAAAAACTTAAAAAAAATTTTACACCAAAAATGCAAAGAAACCAATCAATACATGGGCTAAGGAACGGGGCAGAAAATCCACAGAAGAGGATATACAGGTGATCAAAAAATATATAAAAAAGTGCTCATCATCCCTCATAGTTAGATAAATGCAAATTAAAATCACCCTTGGGGGCTGGGGATATAGCTCAGTTGGGAGAGTGCTTGCCTCACAAGCACAAGGCTCTGGGTTCAATTCCCAGCTCCCCCCCCAAAAAAAAATTCTTTAAGAAAAATCACCCTAAAGGTTTATGTAACTCCAATTAGAATGACTAATATTAACAACACGAGCAATAATAATAAGTGTTGACGTTGATGAGGTGGAAAAGGCACACTCATACATTGCTGGTAGAGTTGCAAATTGGTGCAGCAACTCTGAGAAGCAATATGAAGATTCCTCAGAAAACTTGGAATGGAATCACCATTTGACCCAGTTATCCCATTCCTTGGTTTGTATCCAAAGGACTTAAAATCAACATACTACAGTGATGCAGCCACATCAATGTTTGTAGAAGTTTAAGTCACAATAGCTAGATTGTGGAATCAAACAAGATGTCCTTCAATAGATGAATGGATAAAGAAACTGTGGTACATATACAAAATGGAATATTATGCAAACATAAAGAAAAATAAAATGGCATTTGCTGGCAAATGAATGAAGTTGGAAATTATCATTCTAAGTGAAATAGGCCAAGCCCAAAAACCAAAGGTTGAATGTTTTCTCTGATAATCGAATGAGGATAAGTAAAGAAGGGGGATGGAGGAAGAGAATAATGAAGGAACTTTGTATGTTGTAGAGGAAAATGGGGCAAATGGGGAAAGAAAGATAGTAGAATGAGACAGTATTACTCAATGTCTACATATGATTACCTGAATTATGTGAATGTACATCGTGTACAACCATAGAAATGAAAGTTGTACCCCATTTGTGTACAATGAATCAAAATTCATGGAATTCTCAGATATAATTGTACAACCATGAATCAGAGATTACTGAAATGAAAAATCTTATTCAGTAGTTTTGGGATGGAACTGGGTTTTCTGAAAATGTTACAATTTTTCTAGCTATTCCAAGACCATAGTGGGATTAGAGAAATTTCTAAAGGCAATGAAGTTGACAATATAAAGGAAATATTTACTAGTAAATTTGAGTTCAGATATTTTATGGTACTTATTTATATTATTAAAATATCAAATAGCAAAACAATCCCAATTTAATATTTTGTTTGTTTTGTTTTCCAAATTAAACTTATTTTAATGTATAAAATAAAAATTATACATATTTATGCAACAAAATTTTGATACATGTGAATATATATATGTATTATATTTATTGCAGGATAAACATCTAGCTTTTCAAACAATTGTCATTTTTATTTAATTTTATTGATTCTTTTTATTTCTACATGACAGTAGAAACCATTTTCATGAACTTATACAAGCATGGGTTATATTCCTATTCTAATTAGAATGACAATTGTCTTGTGGGTAGGCACGATGGTAGAAATCACTTAGGTATTTTTATATGTATACATAGGAAAATTATGTTAGATTTATTATACTGTCTTTCCTATTCCTATCATCCTCCCTTCTTTTTTTCACCATCATCTAATCTTATAAACTTTTCTTGCCCTCCCCCACTCTATGTGGTTTATATTTCACATATCAGCAAAATATTCAACATTTGGATTCAGGAATTGGTTTATTTCATTTAGCATAATATTCTTTAGATCCAACCATTTACTAGTAAATATCATGCAGTCATTCTTCTTTATGGTTGATTAACAATGCATTGTGTATATATGTCCCAATTTCTTTATCCGTTCATTTGTTGAAAAGCTCCTATGTTGTTTTCCTAACTTAATTATTTTAAATTGTGCTGCTATAAATATTAATGTGCCTGTGTCACTGTAGTATGCTGAATTTAATGTTCTTTGGTTATATATTAAAGAGTGGGTTCACTGGTTTAAATGGTGGATCTATTCCTTGAAGAATATCCATACTGCTTTCCAGAGGGTTTACAACAATCTGCAGTCCCACCAATAATGTGTGAGCATTTTGTTTTCTGCACATCCTCATGAACATTTGTTACTTATATTCTTGATACTTACCATACTGACCACACTGAGATGGAATCTCGGAGCACTTTTAATTTATATTTCTCTAACATCTAAAGATATTGAACATTTTTCAAATATTTGTCCATTATTTCTTTATTCTTTGAGAAATGTCTGTTCAATTCCTTTGTCCCTTTATTGATGGTGTGTGTGTGTGTGTGTGTGTGTGTGTGTGTGTGTTTAAGATTTCTGAATTCTTTGTATATCCTAGAAATGGATAATATATACAGGTAGTGAAGTTCTTCTACCACTCTATAGATTCTGTCTTCACGTTTATTTTGCTGTAAATATATTTAGTTTGGTCCCATCTAATTTATTATTAATATTATTTTTATTTGAGTGTCTTGTTCAGGAAGTCAGTCCTGCACCAATGTGTTGGAGTTCTGGTCCTAAATTTCTCTTCTAGTAGGTTTTGCATTTCTAGTAAAATTTAGGTCTTTGATCTACTTAATGTTAATGTTTGTGCAAGTGAGAAATAGGTCTTAACTTTCTTTCTATTACATGTGGATTTCCAGTTTTTCCAGCATCATTTGTTGAAAAGGCTATCTTTTCTCCAGTGTGCACTTTTAACATTTTTGTCTAATATGAGGTAACTATATTTATGTGGAATTAATCTATGCATCTTCAATTCTGTTCCATTTGCTTTCATGCCTATTTAGTTTTTATTTTTAACTCTAGCTCTGCTTACTGATTTTCATTGTAGAGATACTTCACTTCTTTTATAAGGTTGATTCCTAAATAGTTTTTTTTGTTTGTTTGTTTTGTTTTTGGAGGCTATTATGAAAGGGAGAGTTTCCTAATTTATATTGTAGCTGATATATTATTGATGTATAGAAATTCAATTGAGCTATGGGTATTAATTTTGTGCCACTACATTGCTGAATTTCTTCATGAGCTCTAGGAAGTTACCAGTTGAGTTTTTGGGACTTTTACATGTAGAATCATGCTGCCAGCAAAAAGACATAGTTGGAACACTTTTTCCTACTCATATTGAAACCAGAATTTGGGACAGGCAATTAGTGTAGAAATAGGGTATTGGGTCCAATCAAGGAAAATGGGGGCCATGAAAGCCATCTGCCTCTGGAAGTTGGAGACTGCCCTGGGAGAATGGAAAGTCAGTGATCTCCAGAGCCCATTGATTACCAAATTTACCTGCCCTTGTCAGGGACTACAGGCAAGAGATGCTAACTAATGCCCCCTGGACACTTACCTCCCTGAATCACTTTACCCCACCCCCCTATCCACTTCTCACTTTATGCATCTCACTTGCAAAACCTGGCCTAGTCACATAGGCAGGAAGGAAAGAGATAAAGGGGAAAAATCACGAGAATAAAACCTATAAAAAGGACAAAATTTGCTCATCCTATGGATTCCACCTTTGTGTCCCCTTCTTCCACCCATGGAGGAGTATGCTTTTACTTTTCTTTAATAAAGTTTCTTACTTTCTACTCTGCGCTTTCCTCAGCATGCTTCTTTGGCATTATACTTCAATACCTGAGGAAGCAGGACTTGTCTCCAGCAAAGAGTGGTATCAATACCACTTTAATTTCTATCTTTTGCTTAATTTCTCTGGCCAGGGTTTCAAGAAGTATGTTGAATAAAATTGGTAAATGAGGACATCCTTGTCTTCTTCTTGTTTCTAGTGGGAAAATTTCAGTTTCTCCATTTAGAATGATGTCAACCTTGGGTTTGATCATGGTGAACTATCATTTTAATGTGGTTTTTTTGTTCAATTGTACAGTATTTTATTAAGAATATTTTGCATCTATGTTCATCAAGGATATTGGCGTGAATTTCATTCTTTGATGATTTCTTTCTGATTTTGGTATCAGGAGGATACTAGTTTCATAGAATTAGTTTGAAAGCATTCCTTACTTTTCTATATTGTGCAAAAATTTGAGGAAGATTGATGTTAGTTCTCCTTTCAAAGCCTGGCAGAACTTGGCAGAGAATCCATCCAGTCCTAGACTTTCTTTTTGGCAGGTTTTTTTTTTTTTTTTTATGACTTCTTCAATTTCATTACTAGAATTTGTTGTCTTCAAATTTTCTAGATCCTTCTGATACAGTTTGGTTAGGTCATACATATCTAGGAATATTTTAACACATTGAAGTATAAAAACAATGTACTTTCTGATTCTCCTTTCTATTTCAGTAGGGTTTGTGTTGATACTTTCATCATGAATTTAAAAACATTGCATTGCTCTCTCCTATATTTAGCTGAACTAAAAATTTATCAAATTTTTTTTAGTGTTTTAAAGAACTAACTTTTTTCATTGATTTTTGAATTGTTTTTATAATGTCTAATTTATTGAGTTGGACTCTGATTTTATTTCCTGGGATCTAATAATATTGTTATTGATTTATTTTTTTCTAGGGCCTTGAGATGTAATGTTAGTTTATTTATTTGGTGTCTACATGTTTATTTAATAAACAGGCTCAGTAATATAAACTTTCCTCTTACATCCTCCTTCATAATAGCCCAGAAGTTTTGATATGTTGTACCACTATTCTCATTTAATTCTAAGTTTTTATTTCACCACTGATTCATACTGCAATCCATTCATCATTCAATAAAAGAGTTTGCAATGATTTAGTCTCCAGGTGTTTGAGTACTTTCTACATTTTATCTTATTAATGAATTCTAACTATATTTTGCAAAATGTTTCATATGCTGTGGAGAAGGTATGTTATATATATGTCTGTTAAGTATAGATGTTTTTAGTTGTGTAGCATCTTTATTTATTTTTTGTTTGAATTATCTATCTAATGCTGAGAGGGGTGTGTTAAGGTTACCCAGCATTATTGTGTTTTGGCCTATTTGATTTGTGATGTTGAGGAAAGTTTGCTTGATATATGTAGTTCCTCGTTTTTGGACATAAATTATCAATGACTGCTATTTCTTCTTGTATGATTCCCTTAAGCATAATAAAATGGACTTCTTGTCTCATTTGACTAAGTTTGCTTTGAAGTCCAGTTTATCTGATATGAGAATAGAAACCCCTGCTTATTTAGGAAGACAACATAAAAAATATATTTCCCCAAACTTTCACTTTCATTCTGTGGATATTTTTCTTTATGCATAAATCTTTTGAAGACAGTATATAATTGGGTCTTGTTTTTCAATTCAATATGCAAGTTTAAGGCTTTTTTTGATGAGTTTAGATAATTTGTGTTCAGTTATTATTTAAAGATGGTTTTTTATTTCCTGTCATTTTGGTTCATTTCTAGTTTTTAACTTCAATTGAATCTCCTTTGAGTATTCATCAAGCATTGTTTCTGCTTTTGCTGGTATTTGTTTTTTCTCCATGCATTTTTGAAATATTTTATTGAGTATCTTTTGTAGTGTTAACTTTACATTGTGAATTATTTTAAAATTTATCATGGAAATTTTTTATTTTATCTTCATATCAAAACCTTAACTTTCTTTATATAGTATTTTTGGTTGGCATCTATTTTTCTTTAGAGTTTTGTATAGTTTCTAAAGCCTCCTACCTTTTAGGGCCTGGGTTAAAAAAATCAGCTGAGATTTGCATTGGTTTTCCTCAAAATGTGACCAATATTTTTCTCTTGATGTTTATAAGATTTTATTTTTTGTATGTTAGGCATTTTCAAAATGATGTTTCTTTCAATGGGCCTCTTGTAATTCTGTATATCTGAAGTTCTGTATGCATTCTGTATTTAATTTTCCATTTTGTTTTTAAGTTTTTGAAAATTTTCTGATGTTATTTTATTGTTAAGGTTGTGCAGTATTTGGTCTGTATTTCAGAGCCTTTATCATAAAATTTCTGTTCATAGTACCTTAACATCATTTTATCTGTAGTCATCCTTTTTTAACATTATATACTTTGTCTTCAAGCCCTGATAATCTATCTTCCATGTGGTCTAGTCTGTTGGTGATGTTTTCCATTGGATTTTTAATTTGGTTTATTAATACCTACATTTTGAAAAATTCCAATTGATTGTTATCCAGGATCTATATCTCTTTATTGAAATTACCTTTCAATTCTTATATTTTCTCTGTTAACTTATTTATTTTGTCATATTTACCTCATAAATCAGTTGAACCATGAACTTTCTGAATTCCATCTCTGGCCTTTCCTCCATGGTTCTGTCAATGGAATCTGATGTTGAGGTATTCTATGTTTTTGAGGTATTCAATGTTGTTTGGTATGGTTTTTTTCCCTTCATTTTTCATATTGATTGTGTGTTCACCCATCTATCTGGATGGATCTGAAGCAGTAGAGTTTCTACCGTATAAGTCTATAGTGACCCTCTATGTTATAAGCACCTCAGAGTTTTGGGGCACAAGCCAGTGATAGTAAAAACCTATGCCAAAAATATACAGCAGTAGATAAGGTACTTAGCTCCTATTTTGACATCTAGTGTTACTTGGTATAATAAGCAGAAATAGAAGTATTAGCAATTTCCATTTTAAAAAGTAAGTAATCATAAAATATGTCTGGCACAAAGTCAAACAATAGGTGTTGCCTATGACTTCTGCCATATTAATAACTGCTCTGGCATTGGTGGTAGAGGAAGACATTATATACATCAAGTAGCATAAAGAGATGTTAAGGATCCAATTCAGTAGGAGGAAAAAGGAGGTAGTAAGATAGAAAATGTTTGCAATTTTAAAGGGTAAATAGGGCAGATCAAATGGTAACAAAGGATGTCATGTTAATGAGGAAGAGGGAGACAGAAATAAAAGAAAGATTATAAAGGAAGAGTGGGATAGAATTTGGTTGTTCACAATAGAAAATGGAGAGGGGAAAAGATAAATAGAGAATACAGTGGTGGAAAAAGTACACAAAACAAAATTAAACTGTGGTAATCAAAAACCTTGACCCTCAAAAAACTGGCCATGAAAAATAACAACCTTCAACAAAAAGGCTAGAAATTGGGAAAAGTAACAAGTCTTTATAAATGTATAGGTGTTCTGGAACCAATCAGTACATATTCAATTAAAATGAAACATCAAAAACAAAATAAAACATAACCAAAAATAAAAAAGTAAAAAAACCTGGATGAAAAGTTAAGAAATTATGGAATCATTTTGGCTGTGTTGGACAAATAGTGAGAACATATGTTTGCTCTCTGTCCCCAACTGATATTTTTTCTTCTTGAGGTGTGAACTGAGTGTGGGTGAATAGGGTGTGGGCTGTCAAACCCTTCCTTTTTGTTATGTTGCTCACCAAGTTGCCAGCTGGTTTCTAAGACTTCTAAACTTCTCTTCTGTGAGATAGATAAGGGGTGGAATGAGAGGAGCTGTCCACCCATTACCAGTGTGTGTGCCCCATTGGGTTCTATGAGAGAAGGTCCCATGGGTGGAGTTCCTGATTGCAAGGACTTAGTTTTAGTGAAATTATGGTTGCTTTACTTTGTGGTGAGTTGCAGGCATTGTTGAATTGATATTCTTCTAAAGCCTGGCAGATGTCAATCTGTGATGGACTGGGTATGTCAGGTGGTGAAATTTTGTGCTGGTTGGGCCAGTCAGTGGACCAGAGAGCAATGAGGGTGCCTGGGTCAGATTGAACTGGCAGGGACATTGCATTAAAAATAATTTTTTATGTTAAAAAAATAAAAACATTCAATTTTTAAAAACAAAATGAATGTGTGATAGAGATTTTATTTTAAATAAATAATTGAGTCAGGCACAGTGGCACATACCACTAATCCCAGCTGTTTGGGAGGAGGAGGCAAGAGGATTTTAATTTCAATGTCACCCTATGCAACATAGCAAGACCCTAAGCAACTTAGTGAGACCCTGCCTTAAACTAAAAACAAGAAGAAAAAGTGCTGAGGATATGGACATATGGATTCAAGCCATGGTCAAAATGAATAAATAAATAATAAATAAATAAATAAATAAGGCTATGTTAGTCATAGGGCCCTAAGAAGGATGACAAATAATTTCTCAAACAGTATTTTGTTTAAGCAGGTGGCAATTCCCCATAAAGAAACAATATATACTTAAAATTGTAGTATTAATAGGGGTAAAATCTCTTGTGGACAAGTTCTTAAAAGATGGATTTGGTTGTATTTGCCAAACACTGTGCAATAACCCAATCTCCCATTTAAAAAAAGAAAAATTTTAAAAACCCACTGATGTATACTAATTTGGGCAAGATTCGAGAGCTAAAAGTAACATAGTTTCAGATATTCATCCAATATTACCAAGTCCATATACTTTACTAATAGTAACGCTAGGTAACAATGGCTGGTTAAGAATAATTTTAAGAGATGAGTTCCTTTGCATTTTTTCTGATAAGGTATTCCAAATTATTGCTCTTGAGTGAAAGGACTTCAAAACAAAAGTAGCAATCCAGTGTTGCTGGGTTTTCTTACATAGAACGTTTTTTGTAAACTTTTGAATAGAATTCTATCAAAATTGTTAGCTGAGGGTTATGAGTGGATTAATAAACCCTTTCTCAATATGAGGATTTTCTGCTTATAGCCAATCCCAACTATAAACTCAGATTTTCAAATACTATATTGCTGCAGTAAAACACCTCACTTCATGTGGATATGAGGTGTCCACTAAAATGGCTGAGTTTAGTAAACATGTCACCTATCTGGGATTCCAGATTGCCCAATGGACCTGAATTTTGATGTCAGATTTAAGGAAGGCTATCTTAAGCCTTATAGAAATCAGGAACTAGAAACAGGTACATGGGATTCTGTAAATGTCAGTGTTATGATTTGGATATTAGTTGTCTCCCAAAAGCTCATGTATGAGACAATTCAAGAAGGTTTAGTAGATATTAAATGATTAGGTTATGAAAGTCTTGCCTATTCAGTGCATTAAGCCTCAGTTAGGGATGGAATTGTAACTCCAGGCTTGTAGGGTATGGAAGGAGGAGAAGGATCCCTAGGAGCAGTCCTTTGAGGATTGTCTTTTTTCTTTGTTGAGCAGAGCACTTTCTGCTTTCTGGCACCATCTTCCCAGATGCTTTTACACACCATACTCTCCTGCCATGATATTCTGGTTCATCCCATTCCATGAGAAATGGAGCCAATCATCTCTGAACTGAGACTTCTGAAACTCTTAGCCCCATAATAAACTCTTCTTTTTCTAAAATTGCTCTTGTACAGAATTTTGGTCACAGTCATAAAACAATCTGACTAAAACAGTCAGATACTAGTCACTAATTTTGGATTAATATGTAAAATCCTGTATTAAGCCTTAAAAGGAATAAATAAAACATTTGATTTATATACCAGAATTTCAAACTGCCTGTGAGAAGTTAAAAGAGACTCATGATACTGCCTGCCCTGCATCTGCCTGAAACAAAAGGTTATAAAAGACTATATAATAGAGATGAGAAACAAGGTACAGTCCTTGAAATTCTCAGGTTGACCATACAATGAAAAGAGATTTCTCCTTTCTGGGGGTGCAATTGCTACTTGTGATCTACCACAAGAGGTTGAGAAATTCACTCTCAACCATTTGTTTAGGGAAAAATACATCTCAACAGAAGGCAGCACAGATGAGAAATTTCAAAAGATTTCATAAAGGAGGAAACATTAAAAGGACAAAGAAAACCCATGAATATGAGTGTAAAGCAATAGTGTTTAAGGACTTTAAAATTCAAGCTAAAAGAATATTTTATACTCACCAGGAAGAAAAAAAAAAAAAAAACAATCACACACATGCAAAAACCTAATGGTCACATAGGTGTTAAGTGATTGGAATTGTCAGGCCTGGTGTGGTAAGGTAAAAATTAAAGTCACTTTGGAAAATAGCATGGTGCTATCTACTCAGGCACATACTATGAACCATTAATTATCCCCCTAGACAGAAAATAAGTTGAAAAAAATAATTATATGAGAATGCTCTAATTGGAGTCCACCATTGCTGCCTTTACCATTGGGATAGTTTCCTCCAGCTGCCACCACTGTGCAGGTTAGGACCCTTCAACCTGGATGATGGGATATAGTTTTCACATAAGTACAAATAGAGCCCCAGCACCATCTCAGTGAAAAGCATAGAGCAGTTGTCTAATAAGCACCAAGGACTTGAAGGATAAAGCAAAATAAAAAGAGAAAAATAAAGAAGTGGTACAGGAGGCTAAGAAGGGGGCTGAGGAGAAAAAAGTACCTACTGAGTATAAAGAGGGGAATAAACAATATGCAAAAGATGAGAAAGAACAGGAGAATGAATATAAAGTGAATTCCAATTAGCAGAAATCAGAAAATGCAGTGACAGCAGGAGAACCCTTCCAGTGTGTTTGGGATAGAATGCCCCTTAGAAAGTGAGAGTGGGAAAAAAACTAGCTTGCAAACATTTTACCTGCTTGTAGCTTGGAGAAATGCACAAGAGATGCCATTCTTTTTACTCCAGCCTTCTAATTTCCACCTGTCTAGATGCTGACACTCCCTGCTAACTCTCTCATTGTTACACCATCTGGACTGCTCCATTTGAGCTTTCCTCTGGTCACCAGTTGTACTTCTCCCTTTACTTGCTCTCTTGCCCCCTCATACCACTTATACTCTGGTAGCCTCTCTTAGAAACCACCAGCCTTGCATCCTGCTCCAGCCCTCCTCTTCCTTCTTCATCTCTAGATTTACCCCACAACTTCTCCTATCAGAGAGCAGAAGGCTGGGGTGAGCTCAGGGTCAGAAACAAACCCACAACTTCCACTTTCTCCTCCAATTTTGCATTAATAAATTTAGAGGGAGTAATGCTTCTCTTTTATTTTTTGCTTACTTTTTAAAAAAAAAAGGATAAGTAGTACTTATATAGAAAAGGAAAAGAGTACCTACCGTCAGACATTATGGAGGGGTACTAAGAGGAAGAGGGTATGAACGTGTTCTCAAGGCATCATTTATGTTCTATTTCTTGATGTAAGCAATAGTACATGGTATTTTTCCTTTGTGGTAATTCAAGGACTGCTATAATAACTGCTACCTGTTCTTGCTGTGCTTGATAAAATCAAATTTATTACATGAATGGCTGTGAGGAAGAGCAAAAGAAGGGATTTAAAATGACCTTTGGGAACATGTTATTTTTAGCTTATTATACTTTTTTCTAATTACATGCACATTCCAGTAGAATGCATTTATACATTTTGTAGATCACACATAAATGGACTGTAATCTCTGGGAACATATTAATAATGCACATGACAATTTGGTTTATTGTGGTGCTGGTTTCATGGATATGTATATATGCCACAAGATAAAAGTATACACTTAAGATATGTGCAGGTTAATATGTGCTAATTAAATATCCATAAGCCTGTAAAAACCAGGCATGTATCTAGAACTGATGTTAAAAATGAAATATAGACACATAAATCAATAATCCATAAAATGACTATGAATTTATGAGCAAATCATTCATCTCAATAGTTTGAAAAAAATAAATTTTATAAAAATAAGAATAGAGAAAAGAAAATCCTAAGCAAAAGAGTAAAATTAGAAGATATTGAAAATAAACAACACAGAATCACCAAAGTCAATGATGGTGCTTTTAAAAAGCAAGTGAGCCACAGGTAGTGGAGCATGTGTGCATTACAAATGACTAGAAGGATTAGGCAGGAGGATCAAGAGTTCAAAAACAGCCTCAATAACTTAGTGAATCACTTAGTAACTCAGAGAGGCCCTGGTAAATTCAATAATTCAATAAGTAAAAATTATATCAATTTTATACTATGTAATTGCATATGTATGCATATATATAATGATGTCTCACTTGAAGGGAATATGTTCTGAGAAATTCATTCTAAGATGATTCTGCTGTTCTCCAAATACCTGAGTGTAATGACAAGAATCTAGTTGGAACAGACTACTACATGGTGAGGCTCTTTGACATATCCATTCCATTGTTGTACATGATATGTACCACTGACCAAAACACCAAACTGCCACAATAGACTGATGTTATAAAATTAAAGCAATCAGTGTAGAGCACATGGTAAAATTAATACATGATGGAACTCAAGACAAACATCTTAATAAGTCTCTTGCTATTAAGACAGTTTTAAATCATAGAGACTGTAGTTTAGGAAAGAGGAAAAAATGGCATTCTTTCCAAAGAAAGATGCTAGGATATGAGTATATTTGTATAATAATAAAAATGCTAGTGTATCCCCTACTTATACCACATAACCCATTTTCACACACTAAATATAAATATAAGAATTATGAAAAGTGAAATATAAAAGAAAATATAAAGCATCCAAAGTTGACATAAGAAAGTGTGAAAGGATACATATGGTGGTGCACAAGAGAAATATCCAGTACTCTAGAGGCTAAGGCAGGAGATCACGAGTCTATGGCCAACCCAAGAAACTTAACAAAGTGTGTCTGAAAATAAAATTTAAAAAAGAGCTGACAATGTAGTTTAGTAATAGTACACCAGTTTCAATCCCCAATATCTCAAAAGGGAAAAAGAACAACAAAAAGTTATTTCTTCTCAAAATTACATAAAATAATATTTTTAAATTCATAAACTGTATAATATTAAAATAAAAGTTTCACTCATCAAATGATTCCATGAAATGGTGCAAGAACAAATTACCTAATTGCCTCCTACCTAATCAAACACTTAGAAGAAGAATCATGCAGACTGCAAAAAGAAAGGCAGGCAAGAGACTTGAACAGTCACTTTAAGTAGGCCATATATAAGTGTTCCATAATCATGAAAAACTAAACATCTTTAGATATTAGATAATGTAAAATAAAATCACATCATCATACACACAAAGTTAAACAGTATTGATGAACATGTGAAAGAAAGGCATTCTCATAAAGGGAAGATATAGTTTAAAAACTATTATCCTTGTGCAGAATTCTTTTCAATTAAACATACATGATATACCACCACCAGAAACAGAGACTAAAATAACAATGCCTGTACATATGAAGACCAAACCATATTCTTTCTGAGTTGAAACCCAGGGCCATGGTTAAAGAGGAAGAAATATTTAGGAAGAAATGAATAATAAACTGAAAAATAATGGTTCTAAAAGTTAGACACATTTTTGTCATATTCAGTTTGACAAATACTAAAAAACACCATTTATATTTTATAAAGTTGTCACATGAATGTTGTATTTCATATGTAAAAATATGCAGAATTTGAGAAACTAAAAATGCACAGAAGTACATCAAAGAACCAATTGCTCACCTTATGTATAGATGGTAAAACTATCATAAGAATGACCATTTCTCCAAGTCATCTATAATAATACCTCAATGAAATTAAAGAAGGGCTCAATGCAAAAACATCCAAAATTCTCCAGGAAGTTTATACATATATATATTAACCAAGAACTCTCTGAAATATAAAAGCAAAGTACCAGCTATCATTACCTGCTATTAATATATGTTATAAAATTATAATATTGTGGTAATATAAAGACCAAGAAATCACAATAGAGAAAATTAGTTAGGTAAATCCATATGTACCTAAATATTATTTTTACTGTTATGTGTAATAAAAGGCCTAAAAATACAATCATATCAAGAAAAATATTTAATGTGAATGAATGATACAATCCAACCAAGAGTTAGGTATGAGAACTAGAGGTTCAGACAACTGGTTGGGATTGTGTTAAGAATGCATGCAATACTGGAATGATATCCAAGCACCACCCACCAAGAAGCAGATATTAAGAGGAATGATTATAAAAATATAGCAAAATATGAGTCTCCTGACTCTTGATCCACTCACAGATACACCAAATCAATATTTACTCCTGTTTTGAATTTGTCTTAAATTTATAAATTAATTAGAGGCATATAAAGCAAAAAAATCTACCATCAGATGAATAGGAAAGGTTAGTTTATACTAGGACATTGGCATTTCTTGAGAAATGATTCTTATAATGGATATGGGATACTTAAATTCACTGTCACCCTGAGTAGAGGAAGACAGTTATGGTCATAAATATAGCACATGTAATTCTAAATTTCCTTTAGTTTGAGTTTTAATTTAACTGGTGCACACAGAGGAAGAGACTAGGTATACATGAGTATAAAGATCAGAGAAAAGGAGTGGTTTTCTAGGAAAATGAAAGAGCCCTGGGTTTTATTTCATGGGAACAGGGAAGAAGTGGAGTTAAAACCCAAGGGTCCCAATTTTCCCTAAAAAACATTTGTCATTATAATCTGCAAAAGGCTGTTGCTAACAGTTTAGCTTCTATCTATCCAGCACCAAAGGGTTAACAAGGTAAATACAGTCCATGATTAGCAGCCCAAGTGGAAGTGAAGTACTTCATGAGCTCTTTTCCTCAGATCACCTCACTAATAACTCCAGGACTAAGAAATTATTTCTGAAAGAAATTTGTCTGAAATTCAAATTTTTCCATACAGTGAACTACATCCTAAATCTTCAGGCTTTGGGAGCAATGACAAATGCAGATGTGCATATCTCAGTATATCACAAAGAAGAGGCTCCATATTGGCATGTAAGCATTTCATGTGCTAAAATCCCCACCAGGAGTGAATAAAAAGGAATAAAAGTACAGATCCCTGTTTATTTCTAAAATAGGATCACATCATCATCATTCAATGAATATAAGGTAACCTCGATTCTAACAAACTTCCATCATGAATTTAGTGCACCATTCAACAATAAGAGCTTCTGTGACCTGAGTGCAGCTGCTAGAATGGCTACTATCAAAAAGTGGAAGAATAACAAGTACCCCAAATATATGGATATGGAAAAAGAAACACTTCAAACTGCTACAAATGAATTTAGTAAAACCAATTTTTAGAAAGCCTTGAAATTTGAAAGTTCTTTAAAAATTAACACAATATTAATAATTCTGGGTGTATTTTCAAAATATTTGAAATCAGTATGTTAAATAAATGATTGCATTCTCATCTTCACTGTACCAGTATTCACAGTAGCCAAGGTCAGGAAACAACTGAAGTGCATTTTGGATGAAGGGTACCCCAGGAGATTTCTTTCAGCTTTGGGACACTCAGCTACCTCCCTGAAAAACTAGACCACATAAGTTAACTCTGCTGTCTAACAAGATAAGACCCAAGTACTGATATTCACTAGACTCTCAAGAGATATGAGATGTGCCAGCTGTGCGATCCTCTTATCAGACATTTCTGAAACACAGTTCCAGGAAAATATCAGAGAGGGAAGAAGAACTTTCTCACATGATTTCCATCAGGTGAACTCTCTACACAAAGATAGTTTGACAAGGTATCTGGCCTTGGAGAGACAAAAGGAGATTACGAGCACATATTTTTACAAAGGTCAAGTGATTTTTCTCTACTTTTCCATCATGTGAAATTCTCATAAATAATAATAACAACAAAAGCCTTTGCTTTTGTCTTTTTTGATGGTACTGGGGTTTTAATACAGGGTCATGTTAAATATGAGTTACATACCCAGTCTGTGTTGTAAAAATTTGAGACACATCTTTCTAAGTTGCCTATGCTCAACCTAAATTTCTGATGTTGACCTTGGAAATGCAATCTTCATACATTAACCAACTGAGTCTCTGGGATTTTACACATTTGTCATTGCACCCAGCTTTAGAAAGTTCTATCCAGCTCTTGGAAAAAAAAAAAAAAAATTTTAAAATAATTGGCTCATTTTAAATGTAGTAGGAAAAAATAATTGATAACATTGAGGTTAGGAGAAGTTGTCACTGAAAGTTTTCATTGAAAATATGAACAGGGAATTTAAATTTTAAGATTTTATATATATATATATACTATATATACATATATGTATATATATATATAAAGGCTTAAATATATATATAAATATATATATATATATATATAAAGACTTAAGCTCTGAGACAGGTTTTCTCCCTCCAATTTCTGGCCATAGTTCATTCCACTCTAGATACCAGAAAGCAAGCAAAATATATTAAAATTACACACACACGCACACACACACACACACACGCATGCACACATCCTTATTTCACATTTTGTTTCCCATATATTTAGAACATTCAGGAGAATTCAACCAGGGTCTCACACACCTGTAATCCTAGCAACCCATGAGTCTAGGCACAAGTTTAAGGCCTGACTCAGCATCAGTTTCAAATTAAAAATAAAAAGTACCAGGGACATAGCTCAGTAGTAAAGACCTCTGGGTTCAAAGCACAGTATCACCATCCCAGCAAAACAGAAGAATGAGCTTAGGAAAAAGGAAGAACTGAGAAACACAGACTACAGATCACAACTCTCCTCATGCAGGAAAACAATACATGGAGTTGCAATTCTGATGATCTTCCCTCTCCACAATCCAACACACAATCTGGGAAGGTGTTGGAATGCTGGCATATATGTGCTCAAATAGGACTTCAGATAGTGGCTGAAAATAGTCTGCAGAAACATGACAGCCTACTGTTGACATATGGCCCACTTGAGTGGCCAGTGAGGATTCAAGATTAAAGATCAAATCCTTATTTTGCAATTTGGCCTTAGACCTAATTGCCAGTCTATGGTACTTTTCTTCCTATGGTGAAAGCCCCTAAATGAGCAAGTGGACTTGGAATCAAGATGAATTTTCTTGCCACTCATGGTGGCACACACCTATAATCCCAGCAGCTTGTAAGGCTCAGTTAGGTGGATTGCAAGTTCAAAGCCAGCCTCAGCAACTTATCAAGAACCTGTCACTAAATAAAAATTTTAAAGGTGCTGGGGATGTGACTCAGTGAATTCCAATTACATGGAATACATGCCCCTGGGTCCAATCCTAGTACAAAAAAAAATTTGTGTCTAATTTAGAAGCCCAAACACCTCCACTACACCACATGACTCATAAAACTTTTCTTATTATTTCAGAACTTGGTGACTCTTATTTTTAAAAAAGCAGAATTTCTAAGGTTGTGTGTGTGTGTGTGTGTGTGTGTGTGTGTGTGTGTGTGTGTAATTTTAATATACTTTGCTTGCTTTCTGCTATCTGGAATCGAATGGATCATGGCCAACATTTGGAAGGAGAAAACCTACATCTGGAAGCTTTCTGCTTAAATCTCCCTGCTTTCAGGCTGGGGGTAGCTCCAGTTGGTAGAGTGCTTGCCTTGCAAGCACAAGGCCATGGGTTCAATCCCAGTACTGGAAGAAAAAGAAAAAAAAAAAGCTCCCTGCTTTCATTCAGGGCAGTGCCTCTCCAGTTTTTTGAACCTGACAAGAAATACAGATAAGAAATTGTATTACTCACCTGTAAAAAAGCAAGTAAAGAATTGCCTGAACCTTTTGCATATACATTATGCACATATATTCCACATAAACAAAGCCTTTTTATATATTCCATTGTTTATGGGGTCCTTTTCTGGGACCTGGGGAAATCCTGGTTCAGTTTGTAACAAGGAATGACACACGAAGAAGTAATCCGAACTCTCCTGTACAAATCAGCAAAAAATACAAGTTTCTAGGTCACAAAAGAAACATAGCTGATAGAGGAATGGAGCAGACAACCATTTTATTGGGGACATGAAGTAAAAGCAGTGCAAGGAAACACAATTAGTTGTACCACCTTGAACCATCAGTGAATCGGAAATTGGAAGATAAAACTTAAAATAAGACAAGAAAGATAAAAACTTTTATGCTGGGAATGTGGATGACATTGGTTCCTACAGTGAAAGGTTATTACAAATTTGGAATGAAAATTCAGGAGAGTGGCAGATAATAGTTAAACAATTAGTATCTGCAGTCTTTTCCAGGTGGTTTGTCAACTATGGCCACAGCACATACATGTATTACTAGCCTCCATGAAGAGCATTGTTCATCTGTGTTCTCTAAAATTATTTCTCATTATAGAGATGAGTAAACACAAGTTTCTGGATACTAAATGGCAACTCAGTTGCACAAAGAGAACTACCCAGAGACAGAACATATGAAATGCCTTCAAATCTCCTCAAAGCCTGATTTGCTCCTGATGTAGAAAATGTGTCTGAAGAAATATTTTCACTCCATTTTGAAGAGAGTACCTAGAGAAGACATACCAAGACCAACACAAATGTTTTTTCCTACTTTCATGTTAAGTAACTCTTTGAAAACTGAGTTATCAACCTAGATTCCTTATGAGGTAAGTGCATGGAGATTACAGAGTGCAAAAACGCACATCATAGTTGCAGAGTCTGAGTATGACTCAGAACAGAAATAAATCTAAAAGGCTCATAAATTTTAAAGAAAATATATGTATTTCTAAAAATAAATGTCCATTTGTTGCTATTTCTACAACATATCACTCATAAAACAATAGATTATAATGCATATTTCTTGGAATGCCAAATCTTATCCTATATGATTTTGTATTAAAGTCCAAATTCCAGATAAAATAATGCAAGATTCACTGGTAAAAACATTTAAAAAATCTTCAAAGAAAGAGTGGATGTTTTTGTGAATGTGTCATTCAACAATTTACTTAACAAATGATGTTGAGGAAATATATTCATTTTCCTGCAGCCATCAGGAAGTGAGATTTTTCTTATTTATATTTTCTGTCAGAATTCCAAAAAATAAGCCCTGGAATTTCATTTGAAATAACCTCCAAATACAAAGCATACAAGATATCTACAATAAAAACTCAGGGGAATAAAAATGTAAATTTTTTTATTAATTAAATGCAAAACCTTTTTTTTTCTTCAAATCCAATTTTATCTGCCTTTTTAGATACATTTTCTTAACTTTGAAGCCAGAAATCACAAAAGAAATGCAGTCAAATGACTTGAAGCACCACTTAATACAGGAGCTACCTATATCTAAGTCTTTAATAATCATAAAAAAACAAAATCTAAAGAAATATTAAAATATTTAGAGAAATATAAAATTCCATCACAGGCAAAATAATATTGAAGATGATATAAAACACATGAATATTCATAAACTCAAGGACTTCATTATTATTTGTGAAAATTCTTGAAATTGAATAAATATGATGCTCACTGTCACAGACTTCCTAAAATTGCAGCATATGTGATCATGATAACAGGTAAGACCACAACAATACTCACCCAAACATCAACCATACAACCCCAGGGGCATGGTTCAAGTGAATGTAAATTTTGGAAGAGATTAATAATTATCTGTGGGAAAAATGATTACTAGGAGCCAGTCAAATTTTTAGTTATAGTATATGCAGTTTAAGAAATCGTAAAAAACACCATGCTTAAGTTTTATGTGTGCGATATGCACATGTTATTTCACATGTATATGTTTAGAAAGAAAATATGTAGAACTTATGAGAAAATAAGTATCAGCAGAAGCACATTAAACACTCATTTACATATCCCATGTGTAGATGATAAAACTCATCATTACAAGGAAGACAATTTTCCCTATATTTACCTACAATGTACCCAGTAAAACTGCTATGTGCCTATATGCATATATCACATTTAATTCTAGTTTTATGTGTATCTATAAAGCAGTAATGTATAAAACTATAAATAAATGGAAAAGAGGAGAAGGTAGGAGGAGAGGGAAAGAGAAACTACTGGGTAATGCAGTGGAGCAAACTAAATTTCATGCTTATATGATTATGTCAAAATGAACTCAAATATTATGTAAAACTATAGTACAATAATAAAGAAATCAACATGATTTACTTTTATTGAGATAAGAAACCATAAACTTCTAAAATTCATCCACAAAATTGTATATAATTTTAGTCAGAAAATTTTTCAATTGTGAGAGCAAAATGAATATTTCTCATTATCTGATATTCATGTATATTTTGAAACTACACTACTACAATAATCAACAAAGAATCATAATATAAACTAAATCCATATATGAATCCATATGTATGTAGAAATTATATACTTAATTGCAATAGAAAAGTCTAGAAAAATCAAACTATAACAAGACAATCTCAACATCTAAGCTAGACCCTGTCTAAAAATAAAATTAAAAAAATATTATTAGGGATATATCTCAGTAGTAAAGTATCCCAAGGATCAACTTCCAGCAATGCACACACACAAAAAAAAAAAAGGAAAAAGAAAAAGAAAAGAAAAGAAAAAGTAAAGTAAAAATGAAAATTAGCTAGCTCAGAAAGGAACATGGTCTCTGCAGACCACAAATGCTCTCCTACAGGAAAATGGCATGTGAGATTTGATTACAATAATCACCCCCCTCCTTTCAATCACCAAGATGCTAGGCCACAGGCATATACCTGTGAGATAGTATTTGAGGATGTCCTGCAAGGATAAGGAAGGCAGTGAGGGGTCTCTGCCACTAACATGTACTCCACCTGGATGGCCAGTAGGATGGAGAGTGCAGTGCCCCACAGGAGGGCTCAGGCCTGCAGACTTCAGAGACTGTGGAGAATCGCAGTCAGCCAGGTTTGGTTTCTACCACAGCCAGTCCCACCATTCCAACAGCCTCCCTTCCCAGGCTCGTGATGTCACTGCCCACTCACCATTTCTGGGTGTTCAGGAGCCAGTCTTTCTCCCTATGTATCTTCAGCCCCTGCACAGCAGAGCTACCTGGAGCTCCAAATCAGGAGAGTTAAGCCTAGAGCCAAATGGCCAGTATGGCAAACTCAGGAGAAATGGAGAACGCAGCGGAAGCCCACACCCAATTCCCTGTCAGCACACAGAATCGGTCAGTTCTAAATGCTCCTGATTGGTCAGGGCTTCAGACTGTGCCTCTGGGGTATGAGACCAGGTATCCTTCTCTGTGAGTGGCAGTGAATAATAGCCAATGCACGTGAATAAGAACAGAATGATAGGTCCTTGGTTGCAGCTTTCTTTTTCTTTTGAGTTCTGGGGATAGCATCCAGAGCCTCAGGCTGCTGCTATTTTAAGACAATATTTTCTTCCAGATGGGGAATCCAGTCCAACCAGCAGAACATTTGTATTTGGCCTAGTGCACATTGCCATTTCAGTTTATGGATTATATACACCAGTATATTATTTATGAATGAAAATAATATAATGGTAATTAATATAAAATGTTATTTAACTATTCTGCTCTCTGTTCTTGTTAGGAGACAGACTAAACTTTGAATGGAACAACCCCTTAAGGCAAAAATATCGAATAAAAACACCTAAAGTGCAAGGTTAATTTAAATATTTCTAATACTCATATTGATAGCATAAAAAGAAAGAGTTGGAATTGATATTAATAACATAACACAGCCTTTCAAGAATATTACCTTCATGTTATTTATAAAATAGTACCAATGAAGAACATATGCTTTTGGAACTACACCCTCAGGTTTGACTCTCCCCAGCATACTTCATTTTGCCATAACCATATGCCAGGTTTGAGGGATATGGGTCCCAAGATATCAGGAATTTAAAGGGCCTGGTGTATCACTTTACATGCTAGTTTTGAGGGATAGCGTTCCCTATAATATTTCTCCTCAGGCCCAAAATTAGTAGAAAGAAAAGCCTGAGTGGGAGCAGGAAGTTCTATCCAGGAAGTATCCAAAAGTAGATCATTCTTTCTCACTTCATACTGGCCACAGGTTTTTCACATTGCAGACATCATACAGCAGAAAAACAAAGATGCCTAGGGGTCAGGGACACATAGCCTGAAAACTTTCACAGCCCTGGCTGTTGTTTAAGTACATAAAATGCAATCTTATTTGGCAATTTGAGGTTAAACCTATTGGCCAAAATGTAATATATGTTTCCTCCTGTGGACATATTCCCACAATTAATAAGTAGGTTCACTGGGACTCAGGATAAGCTGTAACTGATTCCAAAGCCAAAATAGCTCCACCGGATCACAATACTCTTGCAATATTTCTTATTTTCATCAGACCTGAAAGGTGACAAAAATATAAAAAAACAGGATATGTGATATAAGTATATAAAATCCACTCCTGTGTATTACATAAAACAACACAAAGGGAACATTCTCATATAACTGTATCATCTCGGGTCTTCCATTCCAGAATCCAGGGAATCCTGATTCATTTTACCTCAAAGGCAGACACCAGCTAAAATTTATCTCAACACACCTTTACATATCAAAATATAGGTTGATGTTAAATATGTGGGAAGTTAAACCAGGGTTTAGTAATTATAAAACAGGTTGGTCTAGAGGAATGTAAAGGACCACCAAGCCCTACGATTTCAATACAAAGTGGGACATGCACTTTAGAGTCATGCAGCAGAATATTTTTGTTGAGGGCTTAGAGGAAAAGGAGGTGAAGGAGGGACACACAATTATTGGAAATACCATAAAATATCAAAGAAATGGTATCTGGATTTCAGACAAGCAAGAGTTGGCACATCGTGCCTGGGAATGTTGATGACATGAGTTACCCTGATGAAAAGATTATAAGATTTAAAAAAAAAATGTGGTGATATGTCACAAAATAGTTATGCACTATCTAAAGAGTAACTTTAGATAACTATCTATAGAGTAATTGTTTTGACAGTTGTGGGAGCAACTTATATCAATTCTTCCATGAAGCCTTGATTCAAGTGAGTCCTCTAAACACATCCAATTTTAGAGATGAGAAAACAGGTTTCTTGATATCAAATGGCTCCTTAGCATCATATGTCAGACTGACTACTGCCCAAAACAGAAATGTATGAAATTCCTTCTAAGATTCTCAAAGCCTGGTTTACTCCTAGTATAGTGGATATTTGTCTAGAGAAATAACATTTCTTCTCCATTTTAAAGAGAGAGTCTAGCAAAAACATCCGGTCCTACTTTAGGGCAAATGTTTCGAGACTACTTGGTACAAGAAAGCACAATATGGGGCCCAAAATATCAGTAGGGTTGAGGGAAGAAAATAATTTATATGACTGGTAAATCAACTGAGAAATAACTCAGTTTGTCAGTTGAGAAATTGAAAAAAAAAATAGAACAACTTGATCTTATTTACCTCATGGACAAGAGATTAACCAAGAAAAATAACTTTTTAAATATCAAAACCAAGACAGTCCTGGCTGAGAGAAGCTGCTACAATCAGAGATTTCTTGTGCCAATTAAGCTTCAGCAGTCAATCTGTGATGCTATTTGCCTGCATCTATTAAAATGTTGCATATTCACATCCCTTCATTCAGTATTCCCTTTCCTGGGAGTCTGTTTTCAGCAGCCCACTAGTATATGTTGCCAGCTCAATTGTATCCTCACTCCAAATCTCACGTTTATGTTCCAAATACCTGGTGCCTCAGACTGTGACTTCATTTAAGTATATGGTTCCTTTTTAATTTTAATTTTAATTTTATGTGGTGCTGGAGATTGAATCCAGGACCTTGTGCATGAGAGTCAAATACTCTACCAGCTGAGCAATATCCCCTGTTCAATATATGGTTCTTAAAGTTATGGTTAATGCTAATCCAGTTAATTGGTATAAAGCCTAATCCAATTAAATTTTTCTCCTTATAAAAAGCAGCAATAAGGATACAGAAGAATAGGAAAAAAATGTCATGCAAACAGAGTCAAAAGATGACAATATGAATGTCAAAGTGTGGGCCTCAAAGGAAACCATTCCTGGAGACATCACAATATAGAGACTCTGGAATTGGCACAAATAAATTTCTGTTTCACCCCATCTGTGACTTTTTCATGACAACCCAATAATATTGATGGAGCCCACTAGGACACATGTACACTGTCCCTGCAGCATGGGTGAATGAAGTTACAAATAAATCACATCACATTCCAACAGCATTTAAAGGCTGAACTGCTGCAAGAAATGTTTATTTTTTCTGGAATATTATAACAGCACTGAGGATACACTCATTACCTGATGGGGCTATAGATATTTGTGGCTACCCTCTCCTTCATTAGAATAATAACTCTTTGGATCATAATTATCTAACTTAAGGACATTGCCAAGATAGTTTGGTGGTAGTGGGAAGTGAAGAAAAATAAAAATCTGAAGAGCATGTGATGAAGACTTACTCTTTAGCTATAAAATGAAAACTTGAGTTGGGGCTGAGCTGTTGAAAATTACAGGTGAGAAAAATGGTATACTCACCCTGACCTGAACAGTCCCAAATAAACACATTCAGATTAAGAATATAAATATTCTTTATTTATACATTCTTCACAGTCTCATTTAGTAATGTGACTTGAAAAACTAGTTACCAACCCTAATCTAAATTTGATGTGCATTGACACATTTCATAGATACCAAATCAAAGCTGGAGAAAATTTAGAAAACTGAACATTTTGTAATATTTATTTTATTTGTATATGAAAAACCATTTGGTCAAAAATACAAATAGTATAAACTAATGATCCAAACTTAATCAAAATATGTTATGAAATTTGCCTCAGTGAAGGTCTGCCTTAGTAAGTTAAAAAAAAAAACTGTGAGGTCTAAAATCTCAATGTGTAAAACAAGCAACAATCCATTAGAAAAGGGATGCGGAGGAGGCAGATTCCTAGAGATCCTACCACTCTATTTAATATTCATATTTCTAAAATTATCCTTCAGACAAATTGGCTTGGTACTTTAAACCCCTTTAAAATCACTGTTGAAAACAAAATAAGTGACTGAATAGTTTCTAATATTGGCACATGAATTTCATGGATTTTAATCAAAAGGTCTAGTGGAGAAAAAAGAGGTGCAAGAGTATTTTTGTTAGGTGTGTGTCTCTGAGGTGTTGAAACAAAATCAGAATAAAATGTTTCAAAAATTATAGCAACAAAATTTGATTGAATTTTTCCTTTTTTTATAGACATTATTACAGTGGTGAAGTCAAGATAATACAGGAAAAGTATTTTCCTGTAGCACTTCATACCTAGAAGTGGCCATTGTAGTTAATTGTGAGCCGGCCCAAGACAAGAAATGTTACATATTTATGTTGCCTCCTCCCATTTCATCCACAGGGCTTGCTGTTCACATATCCATTAGTTTTATTCTCTGTTTTGTATTTAAGTTATTATTTCTAGAAAGATAAAAACCAAACAAAATTGATATTTTATTTATTAAATTTTATAGGATGTTCTGGACTTGTTATAATAGGACATTAAATAACCATGGTCAGAGAATGTCTCTGGTGTTCATATTCAGCGTCTAGAAGAGTATGTTGCAACATGATTGGATACCAAGGCCCAATAAGGCCTTTGAAATGTTTGAGGACCTATTTCAAACTCCTGCTTCTGTTTATAGAAGTTTTGTTTTTAATTTTTTAGCATAACTATTTTAGTCTTCTGTATATAATACATTTGGATCAAATACCTAACTTAAATTTATTATGGTTATAAAAATTCATAAGTTATTTCCAACTTGCTAACTTTCTAAAGTATTAAGTGGTTGTGAAAGAATGGACATTATTTTTAAGCTGTCTATTTTATCTCAACTCCCTAAGGTCTCCCTCCCAGTGACGGGAACAAAGCCCTTAAAGCTGTTCCAGGAAACAGCCCCAAACAGAGAGTAAAAGAGTAATAGGAACAAGATAGTATTCAGGCAGTTAAGACACCAGAATCTACACCCTGTTGTAAAACATTGTGAAACATGTTGTATGTTATCAGCCAACTCAGACCCCCTTTGAAATTTCCCAGCAGCTTTGTTCCCCTTTTCCCTTTCATG